>NC_064262.1:11256666-11570833 GCF_003254725.2 Canis lupus dingo
CAATGGACATCATTCCTATCCTCTGACATGTCACTTACTAATCAATTCAGTGTGATACAGAAGAAGGGGGGGTGGGTGGAGAGGACTTGCTCAGTTCATAGCTTTGGTCTTCTACGCCAGCAGGCAAATGAAAATTCAAAGTCATAGGCACTATTTACATCTGAGGAGTCATTCTTGCCCAGATCCTAATTCTCAGGAAAGAACTTCATTTCAGTTTGTGCTGGCAACAACAGCATAAGCTACATTTATCACTGTTTCTTTACTCTTTGCTGTTCCACCCCATCAAAGTGTGGAGCACTCCCCCATTTAAGTCACCAAGTATTCCTTCACCCAGCCTAGAAGCTTATCTCACAATAAATTTTTATCTCAAATGATAGCTTTGGCATGGTCCCCGCAGCAACCTACAGGGCCTGGGAAAAGAAAACTCAATTCTCTGGAGAGCTCAGAATTCAATCATTTAGAGAAGCTTCTTTTATATAGGACAATCTTAATTGAGCTGAACCCTGCAATCCCAGAGAAGAGTCACCTACCGTTCTTTCCCGCTTTCTCTCTAAATTGATTGTGCCTTTGAACAATGGGTCTGTGTACCACTATTCTCTCTATTCATTTTGCAGGCTTATAGAGGCTTGGAAACTGGGGATTAGACTGGCATGCCAGGAGCTCCTATCATCACGTGCAAAAAAAAAAAAAAAAGGTTGAGGCTATTGGAATCTCTATCTGTCTACCTATCTATCTATCTATCTATCTATCTATCTATCTGGGCAATGGTTGAGCAGGATGCCCACACCAACAGTTTTACCCAGCTCACAGCACAAGCTACAAGTTGGTGCATTCCTCCTGCCACCAGCCTCTTCTCCATAAATGCAGGTGAGAACTGGGGGCTCTTTTTCCCTCAGCTGTTCAATCCAACATGAATAGCTGCAATTTGCAAATTAGAGGAAAATGACAGTGTTTTCTCTGAATGGTTTTGGTCCCAACCCACACTGCTAACACTGGCATTCGCTTCCTTTCCTTCCCAGCCCAGGGAACGGGGGAACTAAGCATAAGGCAAGCCATTTCCCGTTCTTCTCACAAGAGCCTCAGGTTCACACACCAGAGGAAGAATCAGCTCCCCCTGGAATCTTTTCCAGCAAACTCAGTCCTTCAGCCGAGCTTGCGATCCCTCTCCTCCTGACTTTAGCATTTCACTCTTTTTTCCAACAGGCCCATCTGCAGCACTGCCTGTGTGCTGAGTGAAGGAGAAACCCACACCAAAATAATTTAAAAATGTGAAACACCAAATGTGCCTTCAACCCCCAGGGCTCAGGGCTCACAGGGCTGTGAGTCACCCCAGTGGTTCTCAGGTCATCTCTGCTCCCACTTTCTCCTGCAGCACTGCCCTCTGAAGTTGCCTCGCTTTAAGCACAGACAAGAAGGAAACGCTTCTGGGTTTTGCTTACATTAATCCAGCCTCTTCCCAAAGCATCATCTCGGAATTAAGGGTGCCCCCAAAGCATTTGCGGGTTTGCAAATATCTAGCGAGTCCCAGGATGGCACACTTAAGAAGGGTTAGGGGTGCTCAGAAGATCAGAGGGGCCATACCAGGCTGCAGCCTTGAGCAGACACCTCTCTTGGTGCACACACAAACTTCACACTCCTGGGGGCTGAGGTGGTGACAGCCCGAATCTCGCAAGGAATCCCCTGCAGAAACCCAACACCCTTAGGGAAAGCAACCAGAAGGGAGCCAGTTCTTTAGATGTGGGGAGCATCAGGGCACCAGGGTTAGCTAGCCCATCTGAAGAAGGGATTAATCGAGTTTGGGCACGATCAGGAAAGGGGAGAGCTGTGCATTAGGAAAAGACCATCTCAAGCCACAGATGAACAAAAAACTTGAGGGTGCGGGGGGGGGGGGAGACAGGGAGAAAAGAAGCAGAAATTGAAAGAGAGGGAGAGAAAAAGAGAAAAACAAGGAAGAACGAGAAAGACGGGAGAAATAAGGACAAGGGAACCCACGATCACACAGACCCTGTGACTCGATTTCTTAAAATCCCAAATCCGCCCCTTTGTACCCAATGCAGCAGAGGAGCCCCGGGGCTCGGAAGGCAGGAGCAGGCGGAGAGCGAGCACTGCAGTAGAACCCACCGCTCAGCCGCCCCGGATCCGCCTTCCTCCCATTTTCGCCGTTGCCCTCTGGCGCCCGGAGCCGGGGGGCCGCCGGCATTGCTCCGCGCACCCCAGAGCCTCCCTCCGGGCGCCTTCTCGCCAGGCTCCGGGAATCGTCCGCGGAGCGGCGTTTGGGGGCTGGGGGGCTGCGTTCGGGAGGTCGTGGGAAAGGATGGGCGGGGGCTGGAGGCAGCGAAAGCGATTTTGTTTCGCAGTTAGCATGAGCTCATCTCTGGGCTCTGAAGTGGCAGGAGTAGAAAGCTGATCGCCCAGCTCCTGCCGGCGGCCGGACTGCAAATGCAATTTAGACGGTGCAAACAAGTGCCCAGAGCAAATCCCCCGGGGGTCACGGCTGCGGTGGCACCTCCCCGCTTGGGGAGCGTCCCCGTGCCTTTCGCCCCGCGCCCTCGCGGAGACGGGCTACACAGGTCGGGGGATCCAACCCGAGGGAGATGGGCAATTAGCATCCACACACGAAGGCGAAGACCTAGCCCTCGGTTTAAGCTGTGCCTCCCTAAGCTCTTCTCGAAATTTTCCAAGGGAGCTGCGGCTTGCGGGGCGGCTTGGGGCTGGGAAGCTGGGGAGTTGAGAAATGCCCAGTTTCGAGGCGTCTTCTCATCTTTCATATTCCATGAGCCCAGCCGGCTCTCACAGGAGCCTGGCACTTTTACAAGCCTGGTTTTTTGGACCATATTTCACTCTAATGCAAACCCATTTAAATCATCGCCTTGTTTTTCGCAGATTGCTTCTTGTAAATGGGGCCATAAATCCAGGATGCCAAGCCGGATGGAGTGGAGCGCGGACAGGGGAGAGACGGAAGGGAAATGAACCGAGCGGGGAAGGCACCTCCTCGGGTGGGGTGGGAGGGATTCGCCGGATCTCCAGGGTGGAAATGCGCGAAGGCTGACCTGACCCCGCACCCCTGGAGTCCCAGCCAGCTTTTAGGATCAAGTGCTCGGGGAGCTAAGGCGCGCTCTGCCCCGGGGGGAGCGCCTCCCTACCTGAAAGAGCCTCAGGATGTTGGCTACCATGATGGAGACCGAACTCCCCGAAGCCCCAATCACTCCAACTACTTTCTCGGGCTTGACGAAAACCGGAGGCTCGCCGTTGGTGCAGCGCACGTCGGAGGTGTCCTTCTGGATGAGCGCCTGGACGAAAGTGAGCGACTGTTCGAGCGCGTAAGTGTCCCTGGAACAAGTGTCCAGGATCCGCGCGCCCAGCGTCACGTTGGGCAGCAGGTTGGGATCGCTGTTGATCTGGTCCAGGGCGTAGAGCATCGCTTCCAGCCTGTGGATCCCGTTCTCCCTCTTGATGTCGCCGCAGGGCACTCCGCTAGGACCCTTGGCGTGCACCGGGAACAGCCCCCCGAGGGTGACGTCCCCCTCGATCCGGATGGAGTGCGGGGCGTACATCTCCTGGCCGCGCGCCGCCGCCGCCAGCGCGCACAGGAGCACCTCCAGCACGCAGCAGGGGAACTTCATCAAAGTCAGGACGCGGAGCAGCTTCCCCAGCTGGACCATGCTGCTCCCGCGGCGGCGGCGGCGCTGGAGGGGACGGTGGCGGGCTCGCCGGGGTCCGGGCCCCTCGGGGTGAGGTCCTCCCGGGAAGCCCCGAGGCTCCTGCAGGCGCGGAGGGTGGGGGCCCCCGGGGAGGGGCGGCGGGAGAGGACCGGGGGTCCCGCGGCGCCTGCCAGATCGGGGCTCCGTGCGCTCCCGGGTTCGCCGGCCGGCGCGCCGCGCTCGCGCTCCCCGGCTTGCCGCTCGCGCTCTCCAACAGCCCAGCACTGGGGAGAGGGCAAGGATTGCTATCGCTTTAAATGGTCGCTCGGCTCCCTCTCCTCCTCCTCCCACTCCCTCCCCCCTCCCTCGCGAGCTCCCCGACTCTCCCCACCCTTCCCAGCGCCCGCCCTCCCCACTGGTTTGCATCATCACGCAGGGAGGGGTTGCGTGCTGAGGTGGGGGGGATGGGTGGGCGGCTAAGCCGGGAGTGCCTCCGACTGGGAGTTTCGCGGTCCCCGGGGAATCTAGGGATTGCAGGTCGCAGGCCAGGCGTGAGCTGCTTCTCCGCTCCCACGCTGGCAGCCTCCGGCGCGCGCCTGCACCCACGCGCACCCGCCGGGCACGGGCGGCGGCCAGGTCGGGAGGGCGCGATGCCGCCTCCTGCTCTCACCCTCCCGTCGCGAGCCCCGGCTGGCCGAGCCCGAGGGCGCGAGGGAGGCGCGGTGAGGCGGGGATGCCGGGGGACCCGCTGCCTACTCCTCGTAGATCTGTGCCAGGCTTCCGTAAGAAAAACACGCATATACACGGGAACCTGATTCATGACTTAAAGAGCCTTTACCCGGAGACTTGTCCGGGGCGAGGCACTGAACCGGCTCCTAGGAAAACACGCCGAGAAACGCTAGGAACGTAAGCGCACCCTGGGTCCTCACCGGGTCCTGGGGCCAGGGCGGATGGCTCGGGCTGACCGCGGTCTCTAGCAAGTCTGTGGCTGAAAGCTCGGACTCCTCTCTCTCCCTCCGTTCGTCGCCAGAGATGTAACACCCGAGAACTCTGCAGAGCACACTTTTTGCTCTGGCGCTGACAGGTGCAAGGCTCCCTCCTACCCATTTCCAGCGATGCTTCTGGGCTGGTGACAGGTTTCCGCGGGCAGGAAGCAGCAGAAAAGAGGTGACAGTAGGAGGAAGAAAGAGAGGCAGGTAGAAGACTCCCCAGTGATCCAGATGCCTTTCTATCTTTTTTTTTTTTTTTTTTTTTTCTGGCTGGAGATTTGGTAGCTAAATCAGGATGCAGTGCGGTTAGGAAGCTGATTTTCAAAGGTGTCCCCTCCTGCAGGCTGAGACCAAACTTGAGCTATTAAAGCAACAGGTGGCCCTGGTTCTTATATAAAAGAAGGATAATGTCTCTGTCCTTGGTACCAGGGTGGTTTCAGGCTGGTTAACTCTTGCTGAGGTTTTCTGTTGGAGGGCAGCAAAACTATATTATACAGATTTGAGAGTGACGAAAACCAGAAACAAGGCTTTTTGTTGTTGTTGTTGTTGTTGATGTACTAAAGAAAAATGTCCTTGGACAAAAAGCAAGCAAACAAACAAACAAAAAAAACCACACACACACACATACACACACACAAAACAAAGTCAGAAGATAGTGGTTTGTCTCTGCCATCAACTACCTGTTTGCTCTTGTCATTTCTGTTTTCCTATCTGGATTTTAGTTTCCCTCTGTAAAATGATGAGATTGAACTGGGTGCTCTCCATGGCATCTGTTAACTCTCAAATCCTCTTAAAACAAGCCATGTCCCTTTGGCCATGGATCTCTCTTTTAGGCCAATATCCTCTATTTCTTTATGTGTAAGAGACCTTTTTTTTTTTTTTTAACTCCAAAGTACATTACAAACATATTCTAGTACACAGGACTTTTTCTTTTTCTTTTCTTTTTTTTTTTTCTTGTCCATCATCTATTCCTCTTCCTTCTAGGGATAGTACAGTCCATCAAATTCTTTTTAGATAAGCTCCTCCTCCATGTTTCATTACCTATGATTTGAGAATGGAACCCACTTCTTATAAGTTAGTGCTGATGACTGGCTACAATGATGAGTTAAAGGATGGGAATAGAGCCCAGCCAGAGCCATCCAGGACCAATCCCTGGACTTTTGTTGTGGTATGCAGGACAGTGACACAAGGTTACCACTATCCAACAGACGATATGTGAATGAGTTAGAACCAAAAAACAAAAAAACAAAAAGACAAAAAAAAAAAAACAAAAAAAAAAAAAACACTACCTCTTCCTCAAAATACTTCATGTGTATCTTTTAGAAAATATACTATTCTTATTATCTAAGAACACATTGCACAGTCTGTTTCAAGAGAACAGTGCTATAATTAATGTACTAATACTGCCTCCATGTACAATGTGAGTATCAATCAATCTAGATGGGACTATGCTACAATCTTACACTGTTATGGCCCCCACTCTTTCCTGGCATTCTGGAGCTGTAAGGATATAAGTGTGTAGCTGTGCCAGGAGCTTCCACATAAACAGAGAGACATTTGAATCCTATCATAAAAGACAAAAGAGGGGAAAGGGAAAGGAGAAATTGGGGTGGGGGTAGAGAGAGATAGGGGCCTGACTTAAACATCTGGACTCTTAGATCCAGACATGCCAGCAAGATTGCCTCTGGATTATTTTTTTCAGTTTTATACTATTTTCCTTCTGTTGTTTGAAGCCAAAAGGATCCTTTCTAATTCACCTGCTGTAAAACACCAGCTCAAAAAGGGTGGAAGGCCTGAAATGGGTATCTTAAGTTACCATCAGCTAATTTGGAAAGGGAGAGAGAAGCAAAGCAATAGGAAGGCATACTTGGGAATACAAGTACTACAATCCTAGTTTGGAGGCATTGGTGCCCCAGGCTGTATTTCAGAGATTATATCCTTATATAGTTTTTAATTTAAGAATATTTATTAGGAACTTGGTGACAAAAAAAAATATTTAGAAAGTTGGGTAACAAGTAATGTCGCCTGATTTTTCACCTGCCCAAGTCCTAGTCCGTGTTGTACTTTGCCATGTCCATTTCATATCCTGTGATTGCTCAATAAATATTTCTTGGCTGACTACTAAATGTTGCCTTACTCTATGCTCTCTCTTTGCTCTGCTCATTCTCCCCAAACATCTGGTAGCAATCATTGTCTTCTTTTTATTGCAGTCATCTGTGTTCATGTCTTATTTCCCTTGCCAAGTTGTAAGATCCTTGAGGGCAAGGGCTGGTATTATTTATCTTTTTCTCCTGGGCAATGTTTGGAATGGTGTTTTGTACCTAGGAAGCACTCATGTGTTGAATGAATCAAAACTGGTCTTGCCATTTCCCACTGCCTTTATTTGACAATGACTGAAACATAAAGTGGGCAGAGCAGAAACAGTATCAGATAAGTTGCTGCCCTCTTAGTCACACTGTGCAGTTTCTAGAACTTCAAAGATAATTAGTAGATTTTGAAATAATTGTGTCTTACAAAAACTGCCTAGGACTGAAATACTCTAATCTTAAAACTCTTGATCAACTATAAAGGGAGGCTTCCATCGGTTCTTCCTGAGTTAAGTGTTAATTCTTGGGTCCTTCTCATAGGCTGATTGAGGAAGGGCAGAAGCCAGACACTAGCACCACTTGAACTGAGTGGAAAGAGTGATCTGTTACCAGAGAAACAGGGAAGTGATGCTAAGCTTGCCAAATCTACAGACATCCAAGCCTTACAGTATCTAATTCATCTTTATATCTTTAGCTACAGAGCACAGGATCTGGAACCTAACACGTGACACAGTATGTGCTTTTTTGAGGTTATATGAACCAAAAATCTCTGTGTAAGACTAGTTGATTTAAAACCGGACCAGTCATCATTCTAGCGCCATATTTAATGGGAAGAGAATCTAGTTTTAGGCCCAAAGATCATACATTATAAAGTGTTTTCACAGGCTTGGTTTTTGTAGTCCTTAACCTGTCCTCACCCAAGGATTAATAAAAAAAATGTGTAACTCAAGTTAAGGGTTCAGTCCTAATTTTATCTTTTTAACACTGTGTTTTCTTAATCATCTTAGTTTTATTTGCTTTATTATTTTCCTTTGCTCATTGTATTTCTGCAGAAAATAATGTCTCTCCACTTTCTCCACTTCCAATTAATTCCCTCCCTATTTAAACCGAATTTGTAATTTACAAAGTTGTTCCCCTTACCTGCTGCTATTCCTGCTGCTGCTGCTGCTGCTAAGATATTCTGGCTCAGTTTCCATCCTTCATCTAAATCTCCATCCACAGTTGTGTTTTTGTTTTTGTTGTTTTCTTTGTTTGTTTCTTTAATACAATCTTACATCTGCATTGCACTACTGAGTGGAGGACACTTTTTAATGGAGAGAGAAAGAGAAAGTTTTCTCTTTCATCTGTTATACTTTCCTGTCATATTTATTTGTAGTAGATGTCTTATGCCACCCAGCATCTATTTCCTGATCCCATCCTTTAAGAAATTCTAATTTTGTACACCCCCTACGTTGGTAGGGGGAGAGATTCCTGCTGTTCCTTTGGTAACATCCACAGCCATTTCTTTGGACAAGAACCCCTTTCAGCCTCTATGAATCAAGATGGAACTATCAATCATAATGCCTTACCTACTCAAACTCAGATGTGGCACACATCTAGTGTTGACAGAGGTGAGCTCTCCCTTCCCCTGATGAGGTCAAAAAATTCAAAGATAGGTAAAGAACCAGAGATTTGATGAATAATATTTAAAGAAGTCAATTCTGTTCCTTTTAACTTCTTATCCATGAAGATAGAAAGTGGGGATTCTCAGTTTTTCCTACCATATGAACAAAGAATTCTCTCTCTGAGAATAAACCAGTTCATGCAGGGAAGCAGATTAAAGATATAGGGAAAAAGGTAGAACCATGATGAGATCATTTGGAACCCTAAATCCAGCAATGTCTGGATTAGTCACCCAATTTATCCCATTCTCTGCTTAGGCTAATAATTCAACTTAGTTGGGTATCTCAAAATTGAGGATGCTAATTTAAATCATTACTGCTTAAAGGTAAGCACATAATTAAAAGAAAAACAGCTACTGATTCTTAAATACCCATAAGAATAATCTATAGAAAGTTTTGAACTCTGATATGAAAGTATATTAATTTTAGAGTTAGCTCTTGATGGGAATCCAGACCTTGACCATATGATACCAAACTCCAAATGACAGTGATTTCTAATGACCTATTGAATGAAAAGTAAAATTAAAATTTAAGAAGGCTTGAGTATAACTAATGGGTTTTTAAATTATCTTCAAAAAACAATTTAATGTTCATCTCATGATAAAATGTATAGCAACAGTACAAGTTTTTGCATGTGTGTTGAACATATAGGGTGTGTTATTTTACCTATCTATAGCTAGTAGTAATTTTAAAGTAGTAGAGTTTGCTTATTTGGAAGAATCACATCCTTATATTCCCAACTGCTTATCTATGAGCAATGGTGCATTTGAACCTAACAGTTGAATCTCCTGGATTTCTTGACTCAACCATGACCAATGTGTGAGGTTTATGCTGTTTTATTAAGCAGAATGTTAGGTGTTAGAATGGGCAGTACATGTGCAGTGACTCATTTAAACTCTGTGCAAAACCTATAAAAGAGTCCTCCTTTCTGGTTCCCAAGTACCCCTTTTATTATGGTATTATTGTACTCTTTAACCCAATCTACCAAGGTATACTATGTTCCAGTAAATATTAACTGAGTGTTTTATTTTTTATAACAGCTCTATTTTCACAATCCCAGAACATAGCCATCTAAATGAACTTTTGTGCCCTTGAATATTATCCAGGTGAGCCTAATTTAATCACACAAGTCCTTTAAAGGTAGAGAATTTTATCTGATCGCTTGTAAAAGATTAAATCACAGAGACTGTAAGTGTGGGAGGGCTTCAATATGATGGAGGTTTTCTGCTGCTAAAACGGAGGAAGCCACATAGAGACTTGAGAGTGGCCCTAGCAGCTGTCTGGCCACTGGATGATCGCCAACAAGAAGAGAGAGACATTAGCCCTACAGTTGCAAGGAACTGATTTCTCTTAATAACCTGAATAAGCCTGGAAGTGGATTCTTCCCCCTGGCCTCTAGGTGACTAACCAGCCCCACTGACTGATGCTCTGACTTCAGATTTGTGATAGCCTCAGGAAACAACCTAGCTGAGCTCACCCATATCTACAGAGCTGTGAAATAAATGAGTGCTGTTTTAAGCCACTGAATTTGTGGTAGTTTGTGACACACCAATAGAAATAAATATGAACAGCTAGTGTGAATATGTTCAAGAATTTGAGAGAAACATGAAAGCAATGAGGAGACAGATAGAAAAAATATAAAATGAGCCGAATGGAATGTCTAGAGCTGAGGAATACATTATCTGAACTTCACTGCATGTGGGTAACAGCAGGTGCACACTGTATGAGACAGGAGAGATGGACTTGAAGAAACACAAAGCATCAATCAAGATAGACCATATATTGTTCCACAAACAAGTCACAGTACATGTAGAGTATTGAATTCATTCTAATTAGCCTTAACTTAAAAATAACGGACAAAATATCTTGAAATCCCCTAATATTTGAAAAATAACCATACACTTCCAAATAATAATTAAAACATAAATATCGGGATCCCTGGATGGCGCAGCGGTTTGGCGCCTGCCTTTGGCCCAGGGCGCGATCCTGTAGACCCGGGATCGAATCCCACATCCGGCTCCCGGTGCATGGAGCCTGCTTCTCCCTCTGCCTGTGTCTCTGCCTCTCTCTCTCTCTGTGACTATCATAAAATAAATAAATAAATACCTTAAAAAAAAAATAAAAAAAAATAAATAAATAAAACATAAATATCCAGGTAAATTAGAAAATATTTTTAAACAACTGATAACAAAAACATCCTGTCAAAATTTATTGAGTGTAGCTAAAGCAGGCCTTTGGGAGAGATTTAAATACTTAAATACTTATATTAGAAAATACATATATATTTTAAATTCAACCATCAGATTTTGCATTAGAAACTGGAAAAATAAAATAAATTAAGGCCACAGTAAGTAGAAAGAAATAAAGAATAAAGAGCATAAATCAATTAAATAGAAAAGGGCAAAAAGAGAAAAATCAATAATACCACAGCTGTTCCTTGTAAAGATCAGAAAAATTACGTGTCTAGGTGGGCAGATAAAAAAAAAAAAAGAAGAAAGAAATGATTAATATAAAAATAAAAAGATTACTCTAGATCCTAGACTCATGAAAAGAATAGGGAAATGTCATGAAAATTTTATATAAAATAATTGATAGTTTAATGGATAAATGCGTTTTAAGAAACAACAAAACTGACTCAAAAAGAAGGAGCAAACCTAAAAAAGCTTGTGTCTTTTAAATTTTCTTAATGATTAAAACCTTCCCATGATTGCCTGGGGCAGGTGGTAGAAATGAAGATTAACTGGAAATGTGTATGAAGGATCTTATAAGGGAAATGAAAATGTTCTAAGACTGATTTATGTTGATGGCTGTACAATTATGTTGATGGTATAGTTACCAGGAATGATTAAATTATATACTTGAAATTAGTGAATTTACAAGTAAAATATATCTCGAAAACTCTGTGTAAGATTAATAAAATAATATGTAAAAATTATTTCACACAATGAAAATCCAAGATTTGTATGGCTTTCCTAGTGAATTTAACCAATAATTTAAGGAAAAATATCAATCTTACACAGACTTTTTCAGAAAACAGAAAAGAAGAGAGCAGAAATGTTTCACAAAACACGTATTTGATAAATAACTTATACACAAAGAAGATTACATGAACACACAGGATAAGAAATACAAATATTCACCAAAGAAGATATACAGAAAGCAGCAGGCATACAAAAAGATGCTCAACAGCATCAGTTATCAGGGAAAAGCAAAATTAAAACCATAATGAGATCCTACTACCTATTAAAATAGCTAAAATTTAAAAAGACTGGATGTTTGAGTGTTGGCAAAGACACAGAGGTAGGTTCATCTAGGTTCATCCACTGCTAGTCAGGATGTAAAATGGTGTAACTTACTTTAGAAAAGTCTTTCTCAGTTTCTTAGTTCAATATGCAGTCCTACATTTCCACTTCCACCCAAGGAACTGAAATATGTATGTCCACAGAAATTTACATTTGTGATGGTGTTTTCCAAAAAAATTATAAAATGGAAACAACCCAAATGACCATCAAAAGATATACTATGTGGCAGCCTGGGTGGCTCAGCGGTTGGCGCCACCTACAGCCCAGGGCGTGATCCTGGAGACCCAGAATCCAGTCCCATGTCAGGCGCCCTGAGGGGAGCCTGCTTCTCCCTCTGCCTGTGTCTCTGCCTCTCTCTCTCTCTCTCTCTCTCTGTGTCTCTCATGAATAAATAAATAAAATCTTAAAAAAAAAAAGATATAATACGGAATTTCCATACAATGGAATACTATTTGGCTATAAAAAGAAACAAACCGTTGAAACAGATTACACAAACAAATCTTAAAAATATTATACCAAGTAAAAAAAAAGAAAGATTTAAAAAAAAAAAAAGAGTGCATTCCATATACTTTTATATTGATTTATAGAAGAGTTAAAATCAAAGTATAGTAATAGATCAGCCTGGGTCTGGCAACAGGGACTAGATTCAGAATACAGAGGAATAAGGGATATTTCCAGGGTGAATGAAATGTTGATTGTGGTGGTGTTTCCTATATAAAATTTTACCTAGTCTATATGTTTATAAACTCATCAACATATATGTTAAATACGTGTGCATTTTTGTTTATCTCAATTATACCCCAATAAAGTTTATATAAAAGGTTAAAAAATCCTATGATCTGGACAGATTCAGATCCTATGATCTAGATTCAGCTCTTCTCTTATCTATTTTTAGCATGTATAAACTGAGGAGTCTTTTTACTCTTTGAATTTTAACATTTCTCTCAGCTCTAAGTATATCCCATTATTTTTATAATTATTGGTAAAATATAAACTTGCATAATGTTTCCTCATGAATTTTTATACTTATATTTGTGTTGTTTGTAAAAAATTATTTTCCCATAAATTAAACACTGGTTAATGTTATAACTAACACTTTCAAAAAGGCATTGATAAAAGTGTTTTAGAAAATGAAAATTATCTTTCCAACACTGACAGTCTCACTTCTACTTGTGGAGTGGAGTGGACCTGTTTACTGTTAGAAATTTTTTAAGTATAAAATATCATCTGATTCTCTTGCCTGACATCCTCGCTTTTCAGGAAGTGGTATCCCATATTTTTATCCAAAATAGTCTTCTCTATGCTAGAGATGTCAAAGTCATATCAGACTTCATATCTTGTCATACACTCAGCAGTTATAAAGGAAGCTGTTGGTTCCTTATGGTTTTTCTTTTTTTTTTTTAATCTCCTGTTCTTATGAGATGTGTTCATACTCATGTTTCTACTATGGAATAAAGTTTTAAGACCATGGAATGGTAAATCTGCATGTCCTAGTTATCCATTCAGAAAAGATACATGGAGAGATAGCCAGTCTATAAAAAGTAACCTGGTAAAAATCAAATATAGTTAACAACCCAGCTATTTGTTTCCAGAGCAATTCAAAATTGTGTGATATGTCTGCTACAGTTGGAACATTTCTGGCTCAATTATAACTGAAAGGATTCTTGAATTAAGCGAAGTTAAGATAATTTTAGAGTCAATGGAAATGTTCCACACCTCGATTGTGATAGTGGTTACATGGGTTCATATATTTGTCAAAAATAATGGATTCATACACTTAAAATGTGTGCATTTTCTCCATATACCTTGAAAAGCTTAATAATAATTTTAAAAGAGTAACTTTACAGTAGAAAAACATGTCCAACACCACCTCAACCAGGTAATCCAGGTTAACATCAATAGTGGTAAGCCATGTGGATTGTAGATACCCTAGATTTGATGTAATAAAATTGGCATTTAACCCCTGTGGTTTCCTCCCCAAAACTCACAGTCCCGTTCTAATAGTGTCAAAAATATATTTTAAAAAATCCCAATTAAGAGATAGTCTACAAAATACCTGAGGAGTCAAAATTGTCAATGTCATCAAAAACAAGAACAGCCCAGGGTACCTGGATGGCTCAGTTGGTTAAGCATCTTACTTTTGATTTTAGCTCAGGTCATGATCTCAGGTTCCTGAGATAGAGCCCTGCATCAGACTCTGAACTCAGCTCAGAGGAGAGTCTGCTGGAGATTCTCTCTCCTTTGCCCCTCCCCAGCCCACTCCCTCTCTCAAATAAATACATATTTAAAACAACAACAACAAGGAAATCCCGAGAAACTGTCAAAATTAAGAAGACCCTAAGGAGACATTGTAACTCAATATAATGCAGGATCGTGGATGGAATCTTGTAATAACAACAAGAAGAAGAACAACAAAAAACATTAGGTGAAAACTAAGAAAAAATGAATGAAAATGGACTTTACTTAATAAAAATATGTCAATACTGGTCATTAGTTGTGAAAAATTACATAAGATGCTTATAATAGGGGAAACTGGATGTGGGGTCCATTAGAACTCTCCGTACTATCATTGCAACTTCTCTGCAGATCTGAAGCTCTTTTCCTAAAATAAAAGTTTACCAAAATCATTTTTAATAAAAGATGTGTATATAAAAATATATGGGAGTTCATACATATCAATAGGGGAGGCAGTATTAGGGTGATCATATAATTTACTGTCCAAATCTGGACTTTTTTTTTTTTTTTGAGTAGAAGGGGAGGCTATTAATAGTTATATGAAGAGGCATGCACTAAGATATATGGTCACCCTAAGTACAAAGTCATATTAAATATTCAAGTTATTATTAATAACTATTTATTAATTAATTTATTAATTAATTAATTAATTAATTAATTTATTAATTAATTAATTAATTAATTTATTAACTATTAATAACTTATTTCATGCTTCCCATGTTTCAATCCATTCTATACCACTTACTCGTTGGGTAAATTTAACCTCACTGAGCTTCATTTGCAATTTGAGAAGGAAAGGAATATTTACCTAATAAAATTTGGAAGAATTGAATGAGATGATCAAATTAAAGAGCTTACTTAGTAAATTCCTACAATAGTAAATTGTAGATACTATTTGTGCATATGTAGACATCAGTGAATTTTTCCAAAACATGCCTACCTAATTACACTGCATCTTCTACATTAATGTGTCCTTTTGTTTTTCACCCTAATCCAATGGTGTTCATATAAGTATTATACTGCTTAATAGTTAGGTCAGATGTCACCTAATATCTCCTAGGTCCCACCCAAGATGTGTTAAGACTGAAGCACATGTACAATAGTGATGATAATTAACATGGTAACATTAAAACAAAAATAAATGATATTGACTCTACAGCTTCTTTTTCTTTAGATAACTCTCTCACTTCTTATCTTGGAGGGTCTTTTAGTCTCATGGCCCCAGCAACCAACTGCAGAAACAGAACATGGACAAGGCTGCCACACATTCTCTTAGATACAGCGATTGGTCCAGAAATGGGTCTTAGACTAAAGCAGAGTCACCTAATGTCATTTGAGGAAGAGAGGTAACTTTTACCTTTGGATTTATGACCTCTAATGATGTCATTCCAGAGCTACAAATGGTCCTTTCCACAACATGAAAAGACATTTCTTGAGGGTAAAGCCAATGCAGAAGTAAACAAAACTGAGAGACAGAGAGGAGACAGAGTTCTAGTGTCGTGGTTTGAACTCCTGAGTTCTGTTGTACCTGAATGCATCCCCCACACAAGAGTTTTTTTCCTACTTAAGCTGATTTGAATTGTTTTCTGTCACATACAACCGAAGAAGCCACAAACCATAGAGCTAATTTCCCATACATTCTGTGCTTGCCTATACTGCAGTAGCTATCATACTTTGCATGACTTCTTGAATTGTCTTCTTTTCCTCCCTAGCCGAAATCTCTGATAAAGACTGTAGCCCAGAGACTCAATCTTTATCAAGTTAGAATCCCTCCGTCTTGGTTGTTGACTTGGAAATGTTGGTTGAATAAATAAATTTTACAGTTCTTACACAGGTGAGTTGAATTATTTGTCCTCCATCACTAGAATTTACAGAGAATAGGTGAATAGAAGGACAAAGTTGCTGGTTTGATTCTGGACATTTTCCTCTTCCATTATCGTCTCTATTTCAATCTGTTATGAGGTCATTTTTCTCTGATGCTTTGCTTGTCCTTGAGGAAGAAGCTTGCAAGATAACTCACATACTCACTCTTTATGTGTTCATTATTCCTACATTAAAGTTCAAGGGGCTTTCTACCCTTTGCTGTTATGCCGTTGATCTTTCATCTTTTCAGCTGCTACTCAGCTGTCTCTGTATTTGCAATTCCTTGCCCACATTTGCTAATCGAGAATATTCACTATAATAAATAACCTCTTTCAACTGTTAAGTGATGGAAACCACACAAACTAGATGAAGCAAAAAGAGGTAATTTTGTTAAGCCATATTGTTGGATGTCCAAAGGGAAAAACTAGCTTCAGATATGGCTGGATCCAGGTACTTAAAAATGTCTTGGGGCTGTTCATCTTTCAGGGTTTGTTTGCCTTTGCATCTCTCTGCTTGTTGGCTTTATTCTCTCCTTTTGGGGCCAGGCTTCTTGCATTGGCAGATAAGACAATCACAGATCCAGCCACCCTACAGGATTGTTAAAGGTCAAAATCCAGAAGTAATAGAGAGATCACTATGCTAATGTCCATAAAACAAATACAAAAAATATCATGAAAGTAATAATGTTGAGCAAAACTGAGTCATGTTTTAGATCAGGCAGGAAGTGATCAGCCACTGTGATTGAAAAACTCAATAGAACTATGTAGATAACAGAAAAGCAAAATTAAACTGGAAATAAGAGTTGCTCACTAAATACAAACAGGAAGCAGAAGAAGAGAAACCAACATATAACTCCTTTTTTACTGTAATTCTGGGAAGCCAATTTACAGATCTTGTTTTTAGGTAGTAAAGGAGTAAGTTCTAGACAGAAGTTACATAGAATATCGAAGTCCGTTCCTCAAGACCGACCTTCTTCATGACTTTTTCCATTTTCCACTCTGAAACACACCCTTGCATCAAAATGGCAAACTTAAGGAAATCCCATCACCATCACCATGCTCTCAAGTTTGACTGCCTTGCCAGGTGGGGCCACACAAATGTTAGTGGTAACTGAGTTCTATTAAATATTTTTGTTGACTCACCATACTCACCAAGCATATAGTCAACTCACATGCAGCCTTCTTCATCTGTTTACATTTAGCCTTGACACTCACATCTACCTCACTTCTTATTGCCCCAATTATTTTCCCTAGAATTTCCAAAATATTGGACAGTACCGTTTAAAATCATGGAACAAATGTCCATACACAATAATTAACATATGGTAACATATTTCAATTAAGTCTCTCAACTTGGATCTAGATAATCTAGATCAGTGGTTCTCACGTATAGGTGATGTTGCCCCCCAGTGGCTGTTTGTCATTGTCTAGAGACAATTTCAATTGTCATAACTGAGAGATCTCTTCTGGTATCTGGTTGGTTGAGGCCAAGGATGGTACGAAACATCCTACAATGCACAGGAAAACAAAAAATAAAAAATGATATAGCCTGAAATTTCAGTAGTGCTGAGGTTGAGAAATCTTGATCTGGATTAATAGCCTATGGATTTTGGACAAAATTTTATTATTTAAATTTTTGTCACTTTCAATATCTATAATATACTCAAACAGATGGAGAAAGAATGTCAATCTTCTTTATAATTCTTTTCCTTTTTTCTTTCTATTCTTTTTTTCTTTTTCAAGGCATCATGTCCAATACATCATGACATTCCAATTGGGTTCTTAGATCCTTAATAAAAAAATTAAATAAAAATACAATGCACTAAAACTCAAAAAACCATGGTCCTAGTTCCAATTATGTCTTTTATTAGGCTTATGACTTGGGAAAATCATTTAGTCCCTTAGAAACTAATTTTCTACCTTTTCAGTATAAAATATTTAGATTAAATCATTGGTTTCAAACAAATTTTTCATCTTATAAAGAAGATCACAATGTAAAAAGAAACTCAAACAAATGCCATGGGGGAAGAAAATTGAAGAACCAAGAGCCCTGCTAATTTAGGTCACCTCCTTCCTCCACAATGGTACCAGAAGGTGGATTCTTCTAAATTCATTCTACTCACCACAGAATTCAATTAACTTTATTTTCCTTTCCAGCACTAATGTTGAATGACAAAGCAAAATTTATCTGTCCTAGGCCCCATTTTTATAATTTTTTGCTCTCTATCAGGGATTAAAGTTTGACCTAATAAAATAACCACATCTATCCTTTTAGGTACCATCATGTAGAAATATTTTAGAGATAAATACAGAGAGGTCTCTGAGAATTATTCTAATACTTATAATCTCAAGCATAATGCCCATCTAGTGCAGGTGACATTTTAGGTGAGGGTACCATTTTATTTCTGTCAAATAATGTGAAAAGATAGCTTTTTCAAGACTTGCCTCAAAAGGACAGCTCTAAAATGATAGGCCACAGAGCAAACGATGTTCCAGAGACAAAGACAAGTGATGGAAGGTCACTCCCTAGAGCAACCACTTGATATAGAAAAAAAAAAAAAAATGTCTCATAAACAGAAAAATACTTCTGATTTTTTTTAAAAAAAGGAAAAAAGTACAAAACAATATTTTCACTGTTAACAGGATTTTTCTAACAATGTTTAAACTAAAATTTGCAAATAAGCTTTTAGAGGACCAGAAAATGAGCAAGGATATAAGACAAGCAAAGGCACTTATTAAGAATTTATCCATCTCTTCTAGTTATCCCAATTTGTTGGTGTATAACTGTTCTCAGTAGTGAAGTTCCCTTGTATTTGTGTGGTATCAGTTCTCATGTCTCCTCTTTCATTTATAACTTTGTTTATTTGAATCCTCTCTCTTTTTTTCTTCGTAAGACTAGCTAAAGGTTTGCGTATTTTCTTTTCTTTTCAAAATGCCAGCTATTAGTTTCATTGATCTTTTCTACTTTCTTTAGTCTCTTCTTCATTTCTTTCTATTTTTATCTTTATTACTTCTCTTATTCTTTTAACTTTGAGCATAGTTTGTTCTTCTTTTTCTAGTTCCTTAAGGTGTAAAGTTGTTTTTTATTTGAGATCTTTCCTTTTTCTTATTGTGGGTATCTCCCAATATATAAACTTCTTTCTTAGAACTGCATACTATAAGTTATAATATGTTGCATTTTACTATATTCCATGTTTTGGTATTTTGTAATTTCATTTGTCTGAAGATTTTCCTTTGTTTCTCTTTTGTATCTTCTTTGACCCACTGGTTGTTCTGTAGCATGTTGTTTAATCTCCAAATATTTGCAAATTTTCCAGTTTTCTCCTTATAATTGATTTCTAGTTTTATACTATTATCATCAGTAAAGGTGCTTTATATGATTTCAATCTTAAATTTTTCTGAAGAAGACACAGATGGGCAACAGCACATGAAAATGTACTCAACATCACTAATCATCAGAAAATTGCAAATCAAAACTACAAGATATCACCTTGCACATTAGAATGGTTATATTGAAAAGACAAGAGATCACAAGTGTTGGAGAGGATGTGGAGAAAAGGGAAGTCCTGTGCACTGTTGGCAGGAACATAAATTGTGTAGCTGCTATTGAAAATATATGAAAGTTCCTCAAAAAATTAAAAATAGAACTACCATATGATCCAGCAATACTACTTCTCAGTATATATACATAAAAGAAATGAAAACAGGATCTTGAAGAGATGTCAACACTCTCATGTTCAATGTAGCATTATTCATAATAGCCAAGACATGAAAATAGCCTAGTGTCCTTCCACAGATAATGGAGAAAGAAGATGTGCGGTGGATACATATGAATATTAATCAGTCATGAGAGACGGACATCCCAGAGTTTGTGACAACATGCATAGACCTTAAGGACATAATGCTAAATGCAGTAAGCCAGACACAGAAAGACAAATATGGTATTATCTCATTCATATGTGCAACTTAACAAACAAACAACTTACAGAAACGGAGACTACAATGGTGGTTACCAGAGGTAGGGGGTAGGGGAGATTATAACCAGAGTACAAACTTCCAGTTTTAAAATGAAAATGTTCGGGCATCTGGGTGGCTCAGTGGTTGACTGTCTGCCTTTGGCTTAGGTTGTGATCCCGGGGTTCTGGGATCGAGTCCTGCATCAGGCTCTCCATAGGGAGCCTGCTTCTCCCTCTGCCTATATCTCTGCCTTTCTCTATGTCTGTCATGAATGAATGAATAAATAAATAAATAGATAGATAAATAAATAAATAAATAAATAAATAAATAAAATATTAAAGCCAAAACAAAATAAAATGAAAATTGTTTGAGGATCTCATGTACAGCATGCTGATTATAGTTAATAACACTGTTTAGCATACTTGAATATTCTCACCACAAAAAAGAAATGGTAGTTATGTGATGTGAAGGAAGTGTTAGCTCACACTATGGATCATCATTTTGCAAGATATAAATGTATCAAATCAACACTGTATACCTTAAATGCTGCACAACTATATCTCAATAAAACTGAGGAAAAGTTTGTTCTAAGTCCTGCTCTTTCCTTCCCTTCCCTCTCGTTTAGTGTTAAACATTTTGTTTTTTTTCTTTTCATAACCAAACAAAATTTCCCAAGTGACTAATGTAGAATATTAATATCAAAAAGTATTATTTTTTTCTTTTTTATATAAGAAAGTACATAATCAAATACACCCTCTTGTGGATATTATCCACTGCCAAGTAAATTTTCTGAAAAATCTTGCAGCAAAATTAATTTTTAAAATTATTTCCTTAAGATATTTCACAACTAAACTCTGCCCCAACCTTCTCTTTTATATTTTTCAAGTAATAGCTATGAAAACCTATGAAGCAGGGTACTTAGGTGGCTCAGCTGGTTAAGGGTCTGCTTTGGGCTCTGGTCATGATCCCAGGGTCCTGGGATTGAGTCCTGAGTCTGGCTCCCTCCTCAGCAGGCAGTCTGCTTCTCTCTCTCTCCCTCTGCCCTCCCCCCCGGCTTGTGCTCTCACTCTCTCTTGCTCTCAAATAAATAAATAAAATCTTTTTAAAAACTAACAAACCTATAAAGCTAGCAGAACAAATTCTAGAAAATGTTGATCTTTGACTTGTATCTTCCTTTCCCTCTCTTCTTTTAAAAATTCTTTTTAATCTGCATTGTAGCCCTTCAGGCCTGCATTGTATACCCTCAGTAGTAGAAGCACTTCTCCAAGAATCTTCGAGAACTCCAAATTTCTGATTTCAATGTTGTCTTTAAGTCTCCATCCTGATTAGCTTTCCTGCAATGTGACAACCCATTGTCATCCCTCACTCCTTGATTTTCTGAGTCCCTTGATTTTCAAATAATTATTATTATCTCCTGATTCTCCTCCTCCTAAGTGCCCCCCCCTTGATTCTGTATCATCTTATAAATAAATCTTCACTAGGACTCTACCCTTAGCTCAATTATTTCTTTTCTTTTATTTCCTTTTTTTGTGTGATTGTATTTACCACATGCCTTCAGTTATAACAACTGGATGTTAGCAACTCTCAAATCAGTATATCTCTAACCCAGACTCCAGTCCTGAGTCTGAGAATTAAATTTTCGTAGTTCCCAAATAAATAGTCCAGAGTTTACAAACTCTTTGTGGGTAGGAATTTTGTATTTCACTCCCTTTTTTGTTTGTTTTTTTTTGTTTTGTTTTGGTTTGGTTTTAAGGCTCAGGACTTTAAATGGAGTGCTTTCATCACTATACATACTTCATACATCTTGACTGAAACAAAACTTTGAACTAAATAAACCATGTGGCTTAGTAATATATCTAAAAATTTGAAATCAGTTTAACTTGCCACTGGTTAAATTACTTAATTTCTTTGGCTGTCAGTTTCATCTGAAAATTGGAAAAGATGGACTAGATAATTGCTGCCGTTCCTATTAGCATTACTTTGTTGTTCCTGAGATGCCTGCCTGGGTAGTCAGCAGTTGGGTGTCTCTGCCTTTGGCTCAGGGCATGATCCTCAGGTCCAGGGATTGGTCCCTTATGGGGCTTCTGTGGGAAGCCTGCTTCTCTCTCTGCCTGTGTCTCTTTCTCTCTGTGTCTCTCATGAATAAGTAAATAAAATCTTTAAAAAACCACAAAGCTTTTTTGTTTCTAAAATTCTCTATTATGTCTCTTTAAAAATGGAAAACATCTTATTTAAAAAGCCACTTAAACCAAGAGAAATCTTACATAAGCAATTGTAACTTTACTTACATTCATGTAACAAACTTTTCTGAGTTCCAAGTATATGTCAGGCAATGGACTCACAATTTTATTAAGAAAAAAAAAATCCTACGTATAAGCAGAATGAGGATGCTAACGAATGTGATTTATATTTCCTTTTAAAGTCTTATGTTCTCTTGGGGCACCTGGGTGGCTCAGTTGGGTAAGGGTTGGCCTTCCACTCAGGTCATGAGATTAGAGTTGAGCCCTGAATGAGCCCTACACTCAGCAAGGATTCTGCTTGAGATTATTTCTCCCTCCTTCTCCCACCTCCCTCTCATGCTCTTTCTCTTTCTCTAGTAAATACATAAATAAATAAAATCTTTAAAAAAAAATCTGTAATGGTAAAATACTTTCCTAATTTTGAAATGTAATAAAATTGAATCTAGTTGCAAAGACTTAAAAATTGTGCTATGTTAACTATCAAATAATTATTCCATTTTGTGTTTACTACAAATTTCAAAAAGATGAAGGAAAATAAGAAAAAAATAACATTGGCCAAATATTGCTCAGAAGTACTGGCAGGCCAAATAATGGTATCTAATCATTATCAGTTAAAAGAGGTTATGAATAGGGCATATGGCATATAGAAGTTCATAAGTAAAAAGCCATCTGCTAAAGCACTGGATGCTATCCTGCTCAGTTTTTCAGAGCTACATATATGATTCAGAAATCTCAGGAGATTGAAAAAGATTTAAATTTAACCCTCCTCACACTGGTATGAAGAATATTTAAAAGAATTTTAACTAATATAGACTAACAATTAGTGATGAGGGCACACCCTTTCATCTAGTTGCTCTTATGTCTTTAACATTTGCTCTAAATTATACAGTAAAACATTCCAGAAAATACTGGGGAAAAAAGCTGATATAAAAATAAGTTGCATGGGAGCCTATTTCTAATAGGTAAAGCCATACATTATTTGTTTTCTCACTTGGTGGAAAAGATGGATGAACGTTTCTATCCTCCTTTGGATGATTTTTTGCGTTCAGGGTCCAGTCCTCATTCATCTTTATATTCCCAATATGTAACTGAGTATGCGTCCACAAGAAAGTGCTTGAATTCAACTAAGCTATGAGAAAAAAGGAAATAAATATATAATATATGCGTGATTGATATTACTATACAAAAAAAGTGTGTAAATGCAGAAACCCTTTTGACTGGCCTCTACTTAACTAACCTACTGGATTAACTAAGAATCCCAGTTTCCTTTGCAAAACTCAGAATTTATGCTCATCACCCAAGCACTGCTCAAGGCTACTAAATTATGGTCTAATATTCTCTGAATTCTGCTACTACCAGATAAGCTTCATGCTTACTTACAATAATTTGTATTTTTTCCCAAATCTGTTTTTTTCCAGGTGTACTTTTTGTTACTTCTTTCATTATTTATACAACTAATGGAATATGAGCATGGGAAGAGAACAGTTCTTTAGAAAACTATACTTAATGGTTTCAAAATACTTAAAGCAAGTTGTTAAAAAAAAAAAAAGAAAAGCTCTGAATTATGTACAGAAAAACACAAATGTAAAAGATTGGGAAGGAGACTGTAAAATCTATAAGGTTTTTGTCTCGGATTGTTTTGCAAATATGTTTGAGTTCTCATTTCACTTAAAAAAGACAACCAGGAAATTAAAGACAATGCATTACAGCTATAGTTTATAAAAGATAAGGAACAGATAGTCTTTCAATCAGCAAACTCATGTTAAAAAAGCAAAACAAAAAACAACAAAAATGTAACCCTACTTCAAAGTATTGGAAAATGAATGGCAATTAAAGCAGTGCATTAAAAATGTTAAGCATTTTTAAATGACTCCTTTAAGTTATTTTTGTCATTAATTGACCAATCAGATCAATCATGGTAAATAGAAGACTTCTATCCAAACCAAACATAATGTATGCTACGAGAAGTCTATATATACATTTTAACTTATACACATATATACACACTCAAACATATGTACACACAAATCTAAAAATAGAAAATGAAATTGCCTAAGAAGAAACCATGTTGGTCTTTTTGCAGAGAAAGCAAGATTTGTTCCATTGATTCTAATGAAAATTGAAATGAATGAAAGTGTGTAGTTTTCATCTTTATTTTACTTATTAAAATGATTCATGGGCAGTTTTAGAAAATAGAAACTCTTTAGTATACACCCTCAAAATGTTTTTAGACAGTCATAAGAATTCATGTACCAGAGTTAATTATTCTGATATATGCAAATATCAGTAGCCTAAAAACATATGGCAGCCCTAGAGCTGTGGAGAATTATTTTATGTATGAGATTAATTGTAGCCTTGTTTTCTCATTTTTAAAACTCATGGCTGATGAATCAGACCAATACATTTAATAAGAATAACACCATATTATAGGGAGGCATTTTATTGAAAAGTTCTGTTTTTGATGAAATGTATAACATATTGTTAATGAATCAGAGTCTGTCTTCACAAGAACACTAAAGTACATTTTAAAGAACCAAATGTTTAGCAAGACAATAGCTCTATCATTATGGTACAAAACAATTTGACTTTTTCCCAAAAAATAAATTTTTCTTGACTATCTGAAAGCAAAAAATGGCAAATTCTATTCTAGAGTCATAGTAGTGGAACTTCAATGCTCAAGTTTCCAACTTTACTTTCTTTCTTTTTTTTTTTTCTAAAATTGCCCATTGTTTTCTAAAGCAAATCTCCCATACAATGCCATCAGAGAAATGCAGCAGTGAATTTGAAATAAATTCAGAAACAATGTATGCTAGAGAAGTCTATTACCTCTCCTTATTCCTAAACTGATTACTTTCTTTGTATCCATTTCTACAATGAAGGTTTGACCATGAAGCTTATCACCTCAGGTAAAAATAGGACAAGTTCAGCCCAGAATAACACAGTCACTGTGTAATTTCAAGACTTTGCCGTGGACTTGTTTTACCCCCATGGGTAAAACTTATCTTCATACCTTTACTATGTCAACAACAATAACAGAATCTCAAAATTCCTAATTTTGCCCACCCTATCAAACATAAGTGAATATCCAAGATTAATTCCAGAAAAATCCAAAGAGAGTAAAGTTCTTCTAACAAAGTTAATTTTGCTAGAAGGATTTGCTCATTCACTCTTTTATGTTTTTATCAATCTTTCTAGACAATAGTAGATAGAATATTCTCTTGTTGAATTTTATTTTCTTCCCACACACAGTTTATTCCCTGATCTAATGTGAAAATAAAGGTTTACTTTTTCACCAATATTTCTCAGGTAGTCATGATTTCTTGTGAGGTCACTAGAATAGCACAAAAGTATAGCTTTGTTGTATTGACTTGCTTCTCATTAAAGCTGTTAAATCCAATCATAACTTTTTTTCCACCATCACCAACGCCCCCTCCCCGCCCCACCCCCAAAGTTAGGCTTTCTAATTCTACTATGTGCCAATTCATTCTTGAATGAAATGAGAACCATTCTGGTCCTTATTGAATTTACATTCAAATGGAGGAGAAGGGCAAAAAGAAGTATACAATAAATAATAATAATTTCTTACTTTAAAAGATCTTTGATGAAAATGGGATATTGAGGCAGATATACCTGAAGATGAGATGGAGAAACCTAATTTAGATGAGGTGGGCAGGGAGGTCATACTCTAAATAAGCAACATGTCAGGCAGAGCCTTAAAGCCAGAAGTGACTAATTACAAAACAGGAAAAGAGAGAAGAAGAAGGAAGGAAGGAAGGAAGGAAAGAAAGACACTTCTCTCTGAAGGAAAATGTGAGACTAGGAGTTGGAAAGAGTATGGAGCATAGAAAATCTAACATAAAAACAGTGTATCTATGACACAGTAAGCAAGGTATAAAGTGACACTAGACAAAGTTGGAGTGTTGGTCAGTAGCCAGGACATCATAGCCATGGGAAGGCCTTGTTGTCACTGCAAAAGTATAAGTGCTGTTCATTTTTGAAATATCAAATGCCCAACAGGGCAGAAAGTAATGAGTTCTTTGTGATGATTTAAGAATTCTGTGACGGCAGCTGCATTCTAAACTATTGAAATCCTTACCATCATAAAACACTTCCCTAGCTGTCTGGCTTTGCTCTGTCCGTAACATCAATTCCTAGTAATGCAAAGATGACAATTGTACAAGCACTGTAGAGTATGTATTTTTTCCAGCCATAATAGTTTTATACAATAGGAATAAGAATTTTTTGAGGTCCAAGAGTGTGGGCACATACCGTTGAACAAATTTACTTTGGGACACACACCTGGTCTACCTCCCAGATCTCTTCTTATTATCCTAATTGTGGACCATAATAGCCACAGGCCATGGGTTCTAACAACTGTGTACCCCTGTAGTTATAATGCCTGTTTCCATTACTCTTTTCCTCCTCTGTTACAAACTCTGAGTCCATGGTTCAATCTCCCACACCCTTTGAAGTACACTAACAAACCTATTTTATACACTTAATGATTTTAACTATTAAAATTTTTCCAAATCTCATTTTTCCGAAGCAGAAATTATTAAATTACTTCCAAGAACACTCAGAAGTAATTGTGTTAATCAGAAAGTTTTAAGTGGAATTCATTTCTGAGAAATACATAAAATTCTGGTGGGGGGCAAATCATGATTTCATAACCTTCTGTAAAATTTGGCATTTTATAAAATAAATGAGAGGTATCAAGCTGTTTCTGAGAAAAATAAAACAATATCTAATAACTGCAAGGCCTATAAAATCTTACAATTAATAAAAGTTCAATCATCCAAAGTTTTTATTATCTTTATTCTAATTATAAATAATTATAAAATAGAATGTGCTTCAAAAGACCTTTGTATTCATTAATTATATTTGCAGTTAATAATCATGAGAGTTTAGTAATATTTCACTAAATTATTTATTTATTTTTTGTTAGGTCAGATTACAACATACTAAAAGGATGAGTGAGGTAGCTCAAACTTTTACTAATGGAGACATTTCATTTTGGGAGACATGCTCTCTTCCCTCCTTTTCCTTCAAGCACATTGCTTAAGTTTTAATCCAACAGAAGATAAACTTTTTCAAGCTCTTAGAATGAGTTCAGCCAAGCTAATTTCATTTCAGATATGCAGCGAGGAATATATTCTTGAAATTACAATTAGTAATACATTAAATAAAAACTGAGCAAATAGTATGCTGAGCCTCAGCAAGCATGCCTGTCCTTTGCATGTGTTGCTTTTGTCTGTTCCACAATCTATATGTATCTCTAAAGAAGGTTCCAAATAAATTGTATCATGGATTCTTGTTATTCCAAAAATCGTAAGGGGTGAGGAATAATTCATGTCAAGAATTAATAGCAAAACAAAATAAAAAACCCAAATCCACCACATTAGAAGCAAAGTTGGCATTGGTAACTCTCTTGGAGTATGGGTCCCAATAGGAAGTCAATGCGTATTCCACACCTAGGCTTGACTATAGCAAGTCCTATTCCTATTGGCTGGAATCAGGAGAAGCAGAGATCTAGGTGTCATGGTATATGACACTGAGAGTAGAGCAACATTTAATGGCTGTGTTGGGCAAAACTCTGATCTCTGATTCCTAGTTCTGTCATGAACCCTGAGATGAGCTAAAAGTTTAAGAAATTCCCTTCCATTTGTTGAAAGGAGTAGTAGCCCAGTTTCTGTGGGTGGTTTTCCACTAGAAACTGGAAAATTTCACTATTCACCAGAAACAGGCTGCCATTCTAATTTTATAAGATGAAATAACGTACACAATATCATTAGAACTTCTGCCTTGGGTGCTGCAAAGATAATGACAATTTGGGTCCAAAAATATAAACCCAAGTGTATTTGAGGTAGAGACCTCATTCATAGTCACTTAGAGATAAACTTCAAAAAGATTTGTTTGCAAGAAAGGTGTCTAGAAGAATATGTTTTTTTCTGAAGTTGTCTTAATTCTAAGCTGGTTTTAAAGCCCTTTAACTTGCTAAATACCCTAAAAAATCTTCCCTCTGAAAAGGAGTTGCTATTAATCATTCAGTAATATAAAGTCATTATGTCTTCTCAGCCAAGGGAATATATGCTTGTATTAAGAACGCATTTAAGAATCTGTCTTCTAATTTCTAATGAAAGAAAGCATAGAGAATGGAAAGGAGGTAGTGGAATATAAAAGGGAAATGGAAAGAAAAAAAGAATAGAGTGAGGAGGGGAAGAGAAAGAGAATTCAGTGAGAGAAAAACAAAATAAAACAAAATTTAAGCATGAAATAAGTGACAAGTGGGATGCTATTAACTTTCATGTCCTAATTCCATTTAGTTTCTCAACCACAGTTAGTATCTCAGATGCATTTTGAGAATGAGGTGGGATTTCCTTACCCTGAATTTCCTTGTGATGGTATTCCTCACCATTAGCATCAATCAGCAAAAGATATTATGCTAAGTGAAATCAGACAGAGAAAGACAAATACCATGTGGAATCTAAAAAATAAAAACACAAAACACAAAAATAGACCCATAGATACAGAGACAAACTAGTGGTTGCCCTAGGTCAGGGTGTGGAAAATGGGTGAAACTGGCAAAGAGGATTAAAAGGCACAAACTTCTTTTATAAAATGAAAGTCATCGAGATGAAAAGCAGAGCACAGGAAATATAGTTAATATTATTGTAATAACATTATATGGTGACAGATTGTTACTACACTTAATGTGGTATTTCATTATGCATAGAATTGTCAAATCATGATGTTGTACACCTGAAACCAATATAATATTGTATTGTCACCTATACTTCAATAAAAAATAAATAAAAAGAAAAAATAAATAAAAGAAAAGTTTTAATAACCTAATATATCTGAAATATCATTTCAATATGTTTTCATGTAAAAAACTATTAATGAGAAAAAAAGGTATAGAATTAGAGGTCCAGGTGATTATATTCATATAGCAAGGACAACAACTCCAATTTTCAGTGCTTTCTAATGGATTTTTGTGAATCAAGAGTCCAGTTCCTGGTATAAACAATAGATTTAGAGGAATGTTTATCTAATCTGGCTTAATCATCAGAACAATAGAAGGGACAATCCTTTTTAGTTAAAAAAATCATTAGAATTAGTTGCTAGATTGGATCTCATTCTGATAAATGAACCCATAATCCTCTAGTCCTGTACCAAGCTTAGACAGTAATGGGGGCAGAATAATGTGCAAATGGGATTTATCATTCAATGAGCACAAGCTATTATTTGTTGTAATAATATATAGGTTGTCCTTTATTTCAGTACATAAAAACTGCAGTCCATTAACAGGCAATTATATCCAAAAAAGAAAAAACCCACTACCATTTATTTATACTATTATGTAGTTAGTAATTATGAACATAATTATAAGGGAAACATAGGAATATTTATAATATTCTTCATTTGAGAATTCTGAGCTACTTTCTACATTATTGCCATTGTCCAATGTAAAATAATACAACCTAATAGGATTATAGGTAACTCATCCAAGTCATAATCTTTTAAAAACACATAACTTTGAAAAAATTCAAAATGCTTTCAAAATAATCTTATTTGCCCTCACCTCACATCTGTGAAATCTTTATCTTCTATTTTACAGAAAAGGAAAACATTCTCATCTCTATAGCTCTTAGAGTTTGCAAATTTTACTCCTATTATCTAATTTTATCTTCATAACACCTGCATGTGAGGCTGAACAGGCATTAATATTTACATTTTACATATGATAAGAAGGAGACTAAATTTGTTAGAGTGCTCTTTAAGGCATATAATGAAAAATTGGCAGATTCAACTTTGAGTTGGCTTTGAGTCTCTGTCTCCACGACCAAAGTTTTTTCCCATCAAATCCTAAGACACAGAAGGGTTATATGACTTGCTTAAGGCAACTGGCAAAGCAAGGACAAGAAAAAAATCTCGAGATGTCAAACTCAAGTGTGTATAGCAATCACCTGGTTCTTATGAAAAATGCAAATTCCAAGATTTATCTTGAGGAATTCCAATTTGGTACATGTGGTTGAGGCCTAGAATCGGCTTAATAAGAGTCAATTGTATCTGATAGTGATGGAAAGAGACTGTACTCACACAGACAGCCCTACCCCAAAGTCAAACTTTGTGACTCACAGAGGCAAATTTATTGTAGACCTTAGAAAGATGTCTAGAAAGATGTCATGGGTGCTATGTATATTTCTCTATCTATCTATATCTTACTTTTATATATATATATCTTATCTTACCTTTATATATATATATATCTTACCTTTTATAAGATATATATTTATATAAATCTTACCTTTATATACATATTACCTTTTATAAGACATGTTCTTATATAATATTTAATCAACTATGTAAATATATTTAATATACATACAAATTACATACTTAATATATTTATATTTCATACTATATTTATTTGTTGAAAGCAGTTAATATTTTCTTTTTAGAAACACAAGTTAATATGATCTGAGCACTACATGCTTTACAGACATTTTGCATTATATATAAAGTTTCTAGTATTTAATTCTTACAACAGCCCTATGAAGTCTGTGCTGACATTAATCCTCATTTTATAGATGAGGACATCAACACACAGAAAGTTTAAATGATTTGCCTAGGCTTAGAAAGCTAGATATTGGATGAGTTGAAATTTAAGGTGATCTGCTTAACTATTAGGAATAAAATGGTGTTTACATGTGCCTAATGAAGTGCCAAGAAAATGTAAAAAGTTATAGTAAAGAAGGAAAACTACATGTATCAAAAACATTTCTACCTGAGGGTCACTTAAAATTGAAATGAATTTCCCCTTTCCCATTTGACTTATGTTGAGTTTATCGTGCTACTACATAGGAACAACAACAAACTACTAAACCTACACTGCATTTCAAAGATCAATGAAATAACACCCATTTCTTTCTTTTTTCTTTTTTAATTTCTCAGGAATTCAGCAAGCTTGGTCTTTGCCTCTCACACAGGGAAAGAAGTGGGAGGAAGAGGGAGTATTTTGTTATTGTAAGGAAAGGTAGGAATACCTGGGTGGCTCAGTGGTTGAGCTTCTGCCTTTGGCTCAGGGCATGATCCTGGATTCCTGGGTTTGCATCCCGCATTGGGCTCCCTGCTTGGAGCTTGCTTCTCCCTCTACCTGTGTCTCTGCCTCTCTCTTTCTGTGTCTCTTATGAATAAATAAAATCTTTAAAAAAAAAAAAAGACTTAAAAAAAAGAAATTAAAAGATATGGCTTCCAGTAGGCTTGTGTGTCAGATTTTAAAACTTCAGCTGGTAGATTTTTATCTCTTTGGATCTCATAAATGGGTATTTTCAGCAAGTTTATACTAGTTTTAGGGATTGATTAAAATAACATGTAAAATATCTGTTAACCAAACTTATGTACAATAAATACTTCTTAATGCTGATTTCTACTCTAGGATTCTATTCACTAAAAATGATCTTTTAAGAGTAGAGAAAATTACTTTAAGAATGGCATATTGTCTCCCAAGGAAGATCATTTACCAAAAGCAGATTTTCGTCTGTAAGAAAGAGATTTGTAATCCATTTCTTACAAAATAAAGTCAGTGTTTAATTTTTATTTTCTCTGAAAATTTGTGAAGACTTTCCTATTTTTTTTCGCCAAGAATTCCTTGGGTTGTAGGAACTGTATGCAAATCTACTTCTGTTACCAGATCCTACAACTATATGCAACTCTATTTCTGTTACCAGATAGCACTTCAAACTTGACAATTATCACATGACTTAATTCTCACTATTACCTTGTGAGCTAATTATTACTTTCCCAATTTCCATAGTTTAAAAGCTAAGATTCAGAAAGAAAAGTCACTTTCAGACCTCAAAAAAATTCCAAAACCTTTCAACTATATTATACACTTGGGAGTTCTGATGTCCATACCACAGAAACCTTTCTGGTTAATTAGATTTATTACGAGAATGTTAGGAGTCTTCTAGGACTTCTAGAACGTTGGCAATCCAGGCCAGTGACTGTAACACTAGAAATGACACCTAAAATCAGTCTGCCACCCACTGGCTGAAAATTAAGCTGGCAAAGCTTGTATTTAGACATTTTAGCTGCAAACAGTAGAAAGTAGGTTCTACTTCTTCACCTGGGTGGCCTCTCTAAATCTAGCAAGGAAGGAGAGATGCTGGATGTCCAAAAAGAATGATAAGACTCCCATATACCCTGTTTAAAACTGAAGAGTATGTGGAAAGATGAAACAAATTAATACAAGTTATTTACATTAATAAATTATTTTTCTACGTATAAATACTGAGTCGTTTGTATATAATTACTTATATGTATATAATACTTGTGAATACTTGTGCCTGTGTATATATGTATAACTGCATATATATGAAAGATTAATGCCCAGTGATCTCACCATTATTGTATAAACAAGTATAGATTATGACAAAGTAAACCAACATTGGCAATAGAAGAACTTAGGTTTGAGTACTGACATCTCTACTTGCTATGTGATCCTAAACTTTTCTGAGAGTCCTTTTTCACTTATAAGATGGAAATGTAAATGCTTACATCAACAGTAGTACATGTGGTTGTATACAAGTACAACATTACAATGCTTAATACATAAAGTGTTGGACATTTAGCAGCTTAAAATTATAAAGCCAAGCAGGATGATGTGTTTTTGTTCTAGGCTGACAAATACCTAATATATAATATAATGTAATAAAAATCACTGAAATTCCACCATATTCAAAATGTTTTGTGAGACTTGGGAAAGATCACAAAAGGCTTTACTGAAAAAGCAAGTTGATAGTTGTGCTCAACCTGGAAAGGTGATGTAACATTGTTAATAGATCTTCAAATAACCAAAGAGAAGCCATGATTGCATGTTCTAAACCTGGAAAGACCTAACCAAATTTAGAATACTGTCTTTGCTTTGTATTCTCTCTAGTTCTCACCAACATGAAATAAGGACACTGGACATTATATTTCTAGCTCCATTCCAACTCTGACCTCCTGTCATTCCTATTTAGTCTGATGCTTTAGCTCACTTACTCTTTGATATCTACCCTTGAATCTGTAAAACTTTACTTTCCAGCCAGAAGTAAGTATCCAGTGGCAAAGTGGCCATTTAGGATTTTTTTTAAAAACTGAAGTATAATTGAGGTACTTGGGTGACTCAGTTGGTTGTGTGTCCAACTCTTGTTTTCAGCTCAGGTTGTGATCTTAGGGTCGTGAGATCAAGTCCCACATCAGGCTCTGTGCTCAACAGGAAGTCTACTTGGGATTCTCTTTCCCCTCCTCTCCTCCTCCCTTGACTTCTCTCTCTTTCTTCTAAATAAATAAATAAATAAATAAATAAATAAATAAATAAATAAATAAATCTTTTAAAATGATGTATAATTGACACAATGTTACATCAGTTTTAGATGTACAACACATAAATTTCAACAATTGTGTATGTTATCTATGCTCACTCACCACAGGTGTACCTACCTTTTGTCACCATACAATGCTATTACAATGCCATTGAATAGATTTCTATGCTGTAGCTATTGTTTATTCAATTAATAACTGGCAGCTCATACTTCTCACTCACCTTCACCCATTTTACCTATCCTCCCATCTCCCTTCCCTCTATTCTCTATATTTATGGGTCTCTTTCTGCTTATTTTGTTTGTTCTTTTCTTTTGTTTTTTAGATTCCACATATAAGTGAAATCATATATCTGTCCTTCCATGACTGATTTATTTCACTTAGCATTATACCTTCTAGGTCTACCCATGTTGTCACAAATGGTAAGATATCTTTCTTCATTATGGCTGAGTAATATATATATATATATATATATATATATATATATATATATATTATATTATATATACACACAAACATCTTCTTTAACCACTCATCTACTGATGAATACTTGGGTTACTTCTATATCTTGGCTATTGTAAATAATGCTGCAGTAAATATAGGGGTACATATATCCTTTTTGGATAAATGTTTTTCTTTTCTTTGGGTAAGTACCCAGAAGTGGAATTACTGACTCATATGATAGTTTCATTTTCATTTTTTGAGGAACTTACTGTTATCCACAGTGGTTGTACCTCATTACCAGTGTAGAAGGATTCCTTTCTCTACATCCTCACCAAAGTTTGTTATTCCTTGCCTTTTTGATAATGGCCATTTTGAGAAGTGTGAGGTGATATACTTCATTGTGTTTTGATGTGCATTTCCTAGGCTTTGTTTTCATTTTTCTAAAGTTCCTTCTATGGGGTCCCTGGGTGGCTCAGCAAGTTAAGCATCTGCCTTTGGCTTAGGTCATGATCTCAGGGTCCTGGGATCAAGCCCCACATTAAGCTCCCTGCTCAGCAGTGAGCCTGCTTCTCCCTCTGCCTCCCCTCCCCCGCTCATGCTTTCTCTCTCTCTTTCCTTCTCCCTCTCTTTCATATGAATAAATGAAATCTTTAAAAATAAATAAATACATAAATAAATATATAAATAAATAAAATAAAGTTCCTTCTATCATTTGCACAGGTCCAAGAGCTGGCTGCCTTTTCTTAGCATCATGAACATTCTCTCTTTCTAAATACCACCTACAGTAATGCTCTGTGACCATTACTACACAGTAAATATTTACTGAGAATGACAGGAAGGTTTTAGTAAAACAAAACAAGAATATGAGAGTCATTATTAAATATTGAGCTCGTCTTTTGGAAAATGTCTGGCACCTGTAGTCACTCAATAAATATTTGTTTACTAAATGAATGAATATGTTGATTCAACTGTAGGAAAAAGTTGAACACAGAACAGTGGACTAATTCCCGTATGAGAGACAGGAGAAAAATTCTTTGCTGTAGACAGTCTTGCTTCCTAAAGAGACCTTTTATATTTCTTTTTTTTTTTTTTTTTACCTTTTATATTTCTGAATAGAATGAGAACCAAAATCCTTACTAAGGAAGCCAAGAGAGATCATTTGTTTCAGATAAGAATAAATAGAGTGTGATATGTGCTTGCATTTGTATGTGCACACAGGTGTGTGTTTGTGTGTGTGTGTTGGGAGAGAGATGGGAGGGTAATGAAAGTGGAAACCAGCTTGACTGAAAAGGCTCAGAGAAAGAGTGGGAGAAAAGGACTGTCTGTGTAGAGGGGAGGTAAAATAAGAAATTGGAAGGAAATTTGGATGCTTTCTTAAAGTTTGGTCACGCGGTGTCTGATATAGACTGTTTTTCATGGGTCTTCATGAAACAGTAAAAATACTAATTTCTCTTTAATAAAATGTAGAGTTGGTTGCTCCTAGGATATGTCAAAATGCTGAGCTTTGCTTCTCTGAAGGTGGTGAGTGAGGAGCTTGTCACATCCTGCTTATAGATGCTAACAGTGCTATTTGCTCCAGGCAATCCCGCAGAAGCCAAGCTCATGTGCCTTTTATATCAGCTCTTTTGATTTTTAGCATTCTTCAATAGGGAAATAAAAAGTACTAAATCACCCTTCCTTGGGGCCCCTCCACCCCACCACACACACAGAAATCTCAGTACACCATAATACTAAACCAACATATTCCTATAGAGGGACCAGCTGGTCAGAGAACACAAGCAGAGTTTTCACAAAAAATCTGCTGGATGTCCAAGAAACTTTAAATAAAATGAGGTGGGGTGGAGGAAACTCATCCAAAAGGAGTGTGTGTTTTGATACCTGCAATTATATTTTAATCTTTTGTATATGCATCAACCTAATACTTCAGCTATTTGACTTAGGGTCTGAATGTTTTGCTGAAGAAATGAGCAATTTATATCATTTGAAAATAAAATTTCCTTTAAAAGGGAATTGTAGTAACTTCTTAAGAATGCTACATTTAAGCATGTGTAAGTCAGCAGCTTAAAGACAGACATTACTAGGATAATATGATAAATTCAAATCAAGTCCACTTGCCATATTTGCTAGACAATGATCAATTTGGTGCAACATTCCAAACTTTTAAAAAACATTTAAAATGGGGTACATGGCAGTTATTTCAGAATGAAGATAAGGACAATAACTTTTAAAAAGCAGATTTACTGGAAAATCTATGAAATCTTCATTCTAATTCACAAGTGGGCAGGTAAATTTCTACATGTAAGCTATAACTTTGAGAAAGAGAATCCTTTGAGTGATATTGTTAGCTCTCTTATCTTTTATGTGAACTTAAATAAAACCAGATTTTTTCAAAAAATAAATTGCAGTTCAGCCCTTCCCCTAATTCAAATTTGCCCTGTAGTCCTCATAATTAGCACAATTAATGACATTACCATTTATTTTATTTATCCATTCAGCATAAAATTTAACTATATGTTACTGATCATTACGTATTTTGCTAAGCACTGAAACTACACAAACCAATGAAATTGAAATATTTCCTCTTCAACTCACTGGATAGCTGGGTAGGTGGATATGCAAAAGAAAAACAGATGATTAAAAAAATGGCAAATATTAATTCAATACCTCCCACGTGCCAGATACCCTTATGGGTACTGGTAATCTAACAGCTAATAAAATACAAATGTTCTACTCTCGTGTACTTCTATCAAAGAAGGTATGAGGTGCTAGAAGAGAAACATATGCAGTGCATAATTTAAAAAATGAAAATGCTTTGCTTTCTATGTAGAATATTATTGAAATCCCAATTGAAATTCAACAACTTCAGTTATTGTTATAGTATCCCAAAGGATATTGCATAATGTAACAGAAGAGATGCCAACTGAGAATCAGAGTGTACCTTTGACATTAACTTAGTTTATAAGTTACGTAGGTAATTTAACATAGCTAGGTCATATTTTCTTCATCAATTTTAACTGTAAAATGAGAGGACAAATCATATATTCTTTAATATCTCTCTAACACCAAAACTCAGCATTTCTGAAACTACAGTCTTCATCTACTCCAGGGATGTTTGTTGGTATAACTTCAAACAGTAAGGGAGGGAAGGAGAGCAATGCATAATAGTAAAATACATATTTTCAGAGGAACAATGTTAATTAAGGAAAGATGGGTGCTGTGGTAGTCACTATAGCTGTTTACCAAGTATTTCCATGTTTGCTTGTTTTTTGTCTCATTCTGGAAGTATGGTCAGATTGCACCTGAAGTTAGGCCCACAGGGTACCTGCGTAGCTTGAGTGGAGATAGTGAAAAGCAGAGGCTCGTGCTGACCTGAGATGGACATATGACCTGAGAAAGACTACTGTTTTGAGCCTCTGTGTTTGTTAACACAGCATAAACATATCCACCTTGATTGATATCACCCTGCCTAAACTGTATTACCCATAAATCTTGTCTTGTTTTCTCTCTCCTTTGTATGTAAGTTCAAAAGGTTGACTCCTACAAGTCCATGACTATTACAAAAAAGATATTTGATCTTATGATATATACAGCTTGCCAGAGGTTTAGTAAACTTCTCAAACTGAAAATTGAATGTTCTTTTATCTTCCATTCTTAAACTGAATTTGGTCAATTTGGGTAGACTTCATGAGTAGTATCATTTAAACATATACTCTGAAGGTCCAGCATGGCTTGTAAAAACTCAGCAGAAATTTATTGTAGATCCTGGACCAGAACCCCTGTTTTTATCCCTGCTTCTGGCCATGAAGACTGAATCACACCTTTATAATATTCTTTAGCCCAATTAGAGATCCTTCTAGATGTAATGATCCCCAGGTCCTTGAGTGTTAGACTTATCAAGTCATTATATTCTTCTAGAAGTTTCCTCAAGCATGTAAAACTGCCCAGCTTGTATCATGCTGACTCATTTAGAACCTGTCTGTTCATATACCATACACCCCTAACATATGGGACTCCAACACCAAATTGGAGGCTCCCACATATCAAATCCTGGTTTACAAAATCCAACCCACAATATAACACCTGCCAGCAATACTATTATGACTGTAACTCACGTTGTTCAAATGCTGACCACAGCATTATGAAAAGATTTTATTTTGTGATATTTTTATGACTTATTCTGACACAAAGGAGGCAGTGAAAAAAAGAAACATGGTTGATCACCAGTTGCTGGTTACTGGGCTTTTCTGATTTGCTTCCAGTGTTCAGACCTGGGACACAGCACGCTAACCTGTTCAGAAAGAAATAATGATCCCATTCATCACCCCTAAGTAATAATTCATAAAGTCTAAACTATGTTACTGATCATGTGTCTTTTTATGCCAGCTTTATTTCTCCTGGTAAATAACCATCCATTTAATTACAGAAATAAATCTGCTATGCCATCACCATGAACTTGAAAGTGATAAAAAAGTTTAATAAAATAAGCCACAAAAATATAAAACTCAATTAGATGCCATTCTTTGGCCTGAACATCATTTTATTTTAGTTCTTAAAAGATCTTCTCACCCCCCTAAACATGGCTGAGGAATGGAGATAATTGCTAGTCCTTATTAGTAGTTACATTTTCTGAGTTTTTCTTAAAACTATTTAGTTTCTTGTTAGTCTCAGACTCTTTGTCAGACAGCCTGAACTCTTGCCTATATTGTATATTCTCTTTTCTCCCACCGTTTTTCCTTTTTTTTTTTTTTTTTTTTGCTGTGATCTTCCTGTCCTAGAAAAGGTAATTTCACACATACTGAATTACTGCAATTTAGGTCAGAGAGACCAGACACCATGAAAATAAGATCTTTATTTAGAAAAAAAAAGTTTCTGATCTATTTCTCTTGTTAAGCTTGTGAGAGTCTCACCTTCTTTGTGTTATGGCTATTGCAAAAAAAAAAAAGACATTTTTAAGGCATCCTTTAAATAAGTACTGAGAGGTACAAATATGTTAGTGTCTTTCTATAATGCTGTTCAGGATAAGTAAGACTACATTATAGGAAACAAAGGGCTCTGATTTGAATCCTTCTCTTTATGTCATTGGCAAATCTTCCATGATTTAGTTCAAACCAGATCTGATCTTCTTTTTATGCTGAAGTTATGGAGGAGTTTAGTGTACTATGACTCTATTGGTTTTGGCAGTTTGTGAAGGTTTAGGGGATTATATTGCAGGGTTAAGTTTTACTTTGTATTGGCTAATAAATATTCTTTTCTTTTTTCTGGGAAGGTATATTCACACACTACACTAGTACTATTTCAATAGCTTCACAAAAATTGCACCATTTTATCAAATACAATAAGAAACTAAGATTTTGAGAGTTCAAGCAACTAAACCAAGATTACATAGCTCTAAAAGTGCTAGTGTCAACATTAAATTCTCATGGTTGAATGGTGGGAAATTCTAATTCCTTTATTCCTTTTTGTTTATTTGGTTGGTTTTTTGTTTTGTTTTGTTTTGTTTTTTAGCCTACCTCTGCCATCCTCAGCCACCATATGACTAAATAGAGTGATTGAATTCAAGTCAATAGATATTGTTGAGAGGCTTCCATGGATTAAGTGTCAGATGCTATGAACATGAACAGGGGATAAAAAAAGAAATGCACAATCAAATAATGGTGGAGCTAGTCTTACATTAGTCAGAAGTCTCCAACGAGAGGAATATAAATCAACAGAGATAGCCATTCTCCTTTTTTTGACTGACAACCTGGTCCAGCCAAATGTTTACTCTTTGCCCTGGAGGGCCATGCCACTAACAGAAAGATGAAACTATTTCCTAGATTTTATTATTTTATTTTATTTTATTGCTAGATTTTAGTCATAGCTTTCTACCAGATGCCTCAGGACCCTATCAAAAACTTTATAGCATGCCTTGATATATTGAGGCTGTCCAGAGGAACAGAATCTCTATGGGACATGTAGAGAGAAAATGTAAAGATGAACACAGATCCTGAATTGAACTCTGACTCTGCTGCCAGACAGAAGGCAATGCAGGTGACTTAACATATATTTAAGCCTAAGTTGAGGCCTTGAAACTATGCTTGGGACTGATCTTGGTGATGCTTTTTAAAATTAAATGAGAAATGTCTTTCCCAAAATGGTAACTTTAATCTTTCAATAAAACCTAATGGAAGTGCCCACTACATGCAGTATCCTATACTAACCAGGGATCCAAAGGGAAACACAACTTATCCATAGTCTTCCATAAGAAGATCCCAGAGTAGTGAGGAAGACACATGTTAAAGCATATTAATGCACAAATAAAAATCTAATTATAAGTGATGACTAGGACTATAATCAAAGGTGGATGTGGTAAATGAGGAGCTAGTGAGAATCACTAAGATAAACTACTTCAGAGTGGTGGGCCAGTGTCTCATTGTGTAGCCATAGTCCCATCTGAATGTTTTTCTCCCTCATATAAGATCTTCTTCACAAACTATGTGGTGACATTTGATGTCATTTTGAAGATTTAGCCAGTGTATTTGTATGCAATATTTTTTTTCTGTTGTAAGTGTTTACCATATCTGGAATCTCCATCACTAGATTCATGACTAGCCTGCTTGAGATACCTTAATTTGAGAGTTTGAATGATGCCAAAGAAAATATATATATTTACTTTTAAATTCTAATGTGTTTACATACGACAAAACATAAATTAACTTTCTACTTAGCAAGCAATGTCAATGAAAGCACGATATACAGTATAATGTCTTTACTCAGCCCTTGAATTTAGAAATACTATATTTTAAATCTCTCATAGTAAATCTGAAATTAATCAGGAATATTCTGAGTATTTTTTAAGGCCAGTGATAACATTATGATGTCCAAATCCTATTCATTAAAATGAAGCTAAATCAAGAATATTCTAAGGATTTTTAAAAGCCAGTGATAACATTATAATGTCCAAATCCTACCCATTAATATGAAGCTAAATCAAGAATATTCTAAGGATTTTTAAAGCCAGTGATAACATTATCATGTCCAAATCCTATTCATTAATATGTAAATAAATGTAAATTTCGTCACATATTGAAAGCACATTTTACATCAACCACATTCAGCAACACAGGTATTTATTGAAGTACAGTGAAATAATGGTAAAAAATAACAATGTAATTATTAGTCATTCCTACAATATAGGATTCTGGCAGATTGGTTCAGTCAAAAGATATGGGAATGATACTGCTCTCATATTAATTCATGATAGTCAGAAACCTGATATCCAAATCCCTGTGTGTGTGTGTTATTCTCCTATAACAAAATTTAGAAAAGGATGATAAAATGGTAATTAAAAAATCAGATTCCTTTTCCTTTAATTTCAATCAAAGTTGGTAAAATGTCAACCATTATAGGAGAATTCAAGAAACACTTGATGCAAAACAATCAAGAGTGACATGGTCAGCAGCATTTTTTTTTCCTATTCCAAAATTTGAGGGTTTCCACTTATTAAGAAGATTGGACAAACTATTTGCTTTATTTTCATTAAAAATAGAAATAATTATAGATGATACAGGTGAGGAATCTACAACCTATAACTTATCCTGTAAGGTAAACTAAGTGACAGAGTTCAAGTTGCAATTTCCAGCTCTGAATATGTTTCATAATAAGGACACAGAACTAAAATCTTGATGGACAAATAATATACCAGGTTGTTATGGACAAAGGATAAGACATTTCCACTAAATCTGAAAACAGCCGTTGTATCGGTGGTCTTCCCCATACTCCAAGATTAATCAGAAATTACTGTTTGATGTTTCCTACAGCTTTAGATAGGGCACTAAATCTTTTAAATTCATGATTCGATGTTCAACATTCTCGTTGATTATTTTAATCACATCACACAGAGAAGTACTTCAGTCATCCAATATTTCCCAGGAGGCACAGCCTCAATTGCTATCTCTAATCTTTTTTAGAGCACCCTCTTCTGCCGCCGTTCATTAATTAAACATAGTTCTGCTGATACTTCTCTTGGCTGCTGTTCTCCCAGAAGCTGCCAATAGCTTGTCATCAGATTGTGTCCTTCATCTCAACCACATTGGTTTACCATCAATTATTTCCCTCCTTCAAAATTATATTCCTCTCTTATAATATTCTTTTATGACTTGATAAATCTTTACAATTAAATTCCACCTCGTTTACTCAAATTACTATTCTTCAAAGGCACTACCAATCTTTCTTTGTAATCATTTCCTTATTCCCCAAAGGAGTTTAAGACTCCAATATCAACTGAAGCCATACAAAAGTAAATTCCCAGATTAAAAAAGTAAATTTCAAGCAGGTAGCCAAGTCTAATATAAAAAATCTCTGTCAGAAAAAAGCAGGAACTAGGATAATCACATGGGTTTCTTAATTTATTTTCATTCACTGAATTTATTCATTCAATAAGCAAATATTTATTAAAGTACCAATACTGTGTCAGACCCTATGCTGGCAAAGCAGAAATAGCAATTTTTTTTTGAAGACTGTATATTTTCAATGTGGTTGCGCTCACATGCCCTTCTCATTATGTAATTTTGGTACTTTCCCTATATAGAAATGATGGTCTATATTCTTTCCCCAAAATCTGCATGGGCTTGCCACTGTGCCAGAACTAATGTCATTTGACTCCTGAAGCTAAACCAAAAAAGTTACAGTTTCTGCCTGGATTTTTATTTTTAACTGCCTGGATTTTTTTTTGTGACACTCACTTAGAAGCCATACGCTAGCTACTAGGTAAGCAATCTGTCCTGAGGCAGCCATACTGTGAGGAAGTCCAAATAAGCAGCCAGGAGGAAATGAGGCCTCCAGTTTTGGTTGAGTTCACTACAATAGCTCTCACCAATTCACCAGACAAGTGAGTGAGCCATCTCGTAAATGCATCCCCAGTCTCAAATCAAACCACCCTAGCCGATGCTTCATGGAGCAGAGCAAGTCATCCTGGTTGGCCTCTGACCAAATAGTAGATTTAATAATTATTTTTGTTTTAGTAGCTGAGTTTTGGAGCACTTTGTTACTCAGAGGTAGGTAATAGATACATCTTAGACTTCATTTACAGCCTATAATGGAAGACAGAAAATGTTACCAACTTTCATTTATAATACATTCTATGATATACATAATGTTTCCATATAGTGTACCATATTTGGGTTAGTGGATAAGAACTTAGACTCCTGGAAGTCACACTTCCAACTGAAACAATAAGTTTGTGTGAATTAGAAATAGCTACTCCTTCTTCATGAACTTCACTGTTACTTACTGGGGCATACAAGATACTAATCTAGTATCATCAGGAACATGAGAGGCACCCCTAAATTTATATGTGTAGTGTAGTTACGCCCAGGCAGAAATATGGCATTCAAAAAGCCCCAAAAAGTCAGGAATAAAGTCCAGGAAACCAGAACCAGAACCCCAGAAAATAATTTAATGCCTTTTGACAGAACACTCTTCCTAAGCCTTCATGTAATCATGACTGACAAATCCTACTGCTGGGAAGAGTTCTTTTTAACTTCCAAGTCTGGATTCTAATAATAATAATGATACTACTATGCTACTTCAACAATTATTACTGATACATTTATTGATCAGTTACTAATTATAAAATATTTTACTAAGCATTATATATAATTATATAACATAATATATAATATATAATATAATTATATAACATAATAATTATATATAATATATATTTTTTCTCATGTAATCATCAAGCAATCCTATAGGATTTTCATGGAAAAGGAAACTGAAGCATAATTAAGTGAACTCAATTGCCCAAGTCCATACAACATGTGAATAATAGTGTTATATGTAAATTCAGATAGCCTCAATCCACAGCATACATTCTTAAAGACTGCATATCTTGTCATCTTTTGTGCTGTGGTGAGCAGTGGTGATGGCTACTATTCACCGGTTTACTCATCTTAACTTCCCAGTTTCTTGCAAGTTCCTGAGGGCAAAAATTGAGTCTTAGTCGCCATTTTATGTGTGTAACCACTAATGAAGTGCCTGGCACATGTGTGCTTGGTGCCCAGTAAATAATTATTACCTAAAGACATGAAAGAATGAAGTATATAAGTCACTTTCTCCTCCCTAATCTATAATATCCTCATTGGGAAGATAAGCAGTTTATCTTGATGGTCAGAAATATCTTTTTCAGCTCTGAAATTGTATGATTCTCTGACCTGAACCACCTCTAAGTAAAGCTGGAACCAAGAATTTTCATTCAATTTTACCTATCCCCAGACTAGAAAATAATAAAATTTCATAGGATTGTACTGAGACTGCCTTTTTTTCTTAGCATTGGGGATTTCCTGTACTACTTTAGTGAAACAGATCATACACTCTGGATCCTTGAGAGACATCTAGGTGAAAGAGTCATACCTTTGTTCTTAGAGATTGGTGGGAAAATATAAAAGTCCTCAGTGCCCACAGCACTTGGCAGTTTACAGTAAGGGCAGAAAGAGGTCAGAGTTGGGATGCCATTATCACTCTTTTGGGTCTCTTTGGTCCTAAGGAACAACCCACGTAGGACTCCTCACCATGTGAACCACAAGTAGGAGAAATGGGAAGCCAAAGCTCCTCTTGCAAGGTAGCAAAATGAACTCTACTTTTTATATTCTAGTTCTTGGAATTTGATATATAGATTCTATGGAATGCTTAGTCAGCTTTAGAAGGGAGATGATCTAGCTCGGCTAAACTTGGTCTAATTTTGCATTTTTTTTTAATTGGGGGAAGGATAGGGCTGTATTAAGTTCATTGCCAAGCAGAATTACTCAGCATAGAATTCCCCTGTTGAGCTCTCTTAAATGAGAGACGGGGATCTATGTCCCAGATTCTCTGCTCCATTTAGGTGTCATAGCCATCTCATCAAAGTCATTTTTTTTCTTAGAAATGTTCATATTTCTCCCCCTCTGCAATCTATTGACTACTCTCTTATGTAATTTCCCTGAGTTTCCTGGGTTGTTCCATTCTACTATTTTCTCAGCAATGACTTTAGAAAAGGAATTTGTTATCTATAGGACACAGTTCATATGCCCTCCTTTTCTTACTTCATATTCTTGTCAAGTTGTCTGTAAAATGAGTTATTTCTTTTGCTCATTAACATGGTAAAATTACAGTTGTCACCTTTGGGTGGGAAGAAAATAGCCTAAATGAGAAGAAAACTTTTTTTTTAATTAAAGGGTTAATATATGGCACTATGACACTATAGATATTTAAACATTTTCCCTGTCCAGAAGCACAAGTATTATATTACATTCTTGCTAAGTCTACTTCCAGTAGCATGTGCTTCTCTTTTCCTTATGGTGTCAAATACACATTTACTTTATCGCTAAAAGTTTGGTAAATTCCTTGAATTTATACCTCTGCTATGAGCTTTATTGCTCTGTGATTTCATAGAGGCCAGTCCTTATGGACCTTTGTAAATATTGACCTTTTGTGTCTGTTATCACAAGACTGTAAGACAAGCAATTTTGTGAAGCCTTCCAAGACTTTTTCTCCCAGGGTTACCCAATTGCCTTACTAACATTAAACTTTGGATATCAGCCAATTTATTCCAAATGAATGTGAGAGACTACCAAACCCTTGCTTACTGAGTTCTTTTTTTCCTTTATTTTATTATTATTATTTTTGTCCCTTTTTGTTCTTTGACAACAGCATCTAATGATACACTCTCTCTTTTCTGTTTCCATGGCTAGTAACCTCGAGGTCATTTTAGACTCAGATTCTTTCTTTGAGATGAACATTAGTCAGACCATTAGGAATTCATACATATACAACTTGGCAGAGAGATATACACAGAAAATTGGAATCATGGTCACACACTGTCCTGTGTCTTTGGTTTCCCTTGTTGCATTTAGTCTGCTTCATTGTGTGGAAGCATTGGGCTCACTGTGTCTTTCTAATGCTTCATTTTTTGGTACATTTCAGGTTGCTTATAGCCTCCTAATAAGATCTGAGCCCACAAATCTCCTCTTGTTTATACCTGTAATGCAGAATTACAGAATTTTTATAAATATGGATGGTCTCTTTACTGCTTGGCCTCCCTCCCTCCTTCCCTCCCTCCCTATTCCTTACTTCCTTCCATTTATTTATTAGACATTTATTGAACACCTATTATGAATCAGGTATTGTCCCAGACACTTGGGCTTGCTCAGCAAAAGAGATGCGATGTCTAGTGCTTATATTTCAGAAAGGCAGGGAAGAGAGGGGGAAAAAGGAAGGAAGGAAAGGAGGGAAGGAAAGGAAAGGACATCACAAGAAAGGAAAGGGTAGGGAAGGAAGGGAAAGGAAAAAGGAAGAGATGGCAGAGAGAGAGGAAGAAGAAAAAGATATCATGAACAGGATAACCATCAACATTGATGAACTCTAACAGCAATTATAAAGGGTAATGTAACAGAGTTACAAGGGACTTCTGAGTTGAGAAGACTTCTAAGTTGAGTTGGAATGATCACAATAAGACAAAAAATCAGTCATGCAAAATTTTACAATAAGAACATTTCAGTCCAATGGATCAACATATGTCATGAGGTGGGGCGAAAAATTTGGCTTGATAAAAGGACAGAAATAATACAATAAAAATGGTAAAAGCCAAATTTAAGAGTTTGGCCCTGCATCTCACCCATGTTACCAGACAATGAGTAATGACATTCTAAAGAAGACAATGATCATCTATTTTCTCTATTCATTTTTCAATATACACAGAACTCATCTTAATTCATTCATCACTGAAATAAAAAATCTGTGAGACTGCCATTAGGGAACTAACTCAGTATATCTGGTTCTATTATTTTACCTCAGCCTTTCCTTCCCACCTCTTTTCATAAGACAGTATCTTCAAATTCTACAGAAGCATGCTTGCCTGATACAACACCACACCAAACAAAGTTTGAGAATTAAGAGATAGAAATATATGTACATGTGTGCCATGAAACAGGTACAAGAGTACTGTGCTATTCATAACAAACAACCAAACGCTATTCTTTCTAAAATGGAGACATTTTAGGATATTTATACAGTAGAATAAATTGTGGCATATTTATACAATAGGATGAAAATGACCCAAGTAATGTTACAAACAAGAACATGAATGAATATCACAAATGTAGAGTTGCATGAAAGGAACCAGACATAAAAGCATACACAGTATTATGATTCAGGTTACCTGAACTTAAAAACAGACTAAATAAACCATCATTTCTAGATGCATGTGACTGTGCTCAAACTATAAAGAAAAGCAAAGTAATAGTCATGACCTTACAAGGAATGGTAGTAAAGAGGTGAGAAGGAAAGGAATTGGAATTGGAATGGGAATTGATGGAGTTTTGGAATGTTGGTAAGTTCTGGAACCCACAGCCAAGAAAGAATTCTTGAGATGTCTTTGTGCAAAAAAGATGATTTTATTAAAACACAGGCCAGGACTCATGGGCAGAAAGAGCTTCTGCACTGGGATTGTGAGGGGTGGCTGATTACATACTTGGGAATTGGAGAAGGTAAGAACAAAGGGAGGTGTCTAAAAGAACTCTCACTTGCTAAAGACGACTCTCAGGATACCTGAAGCCTTGCTATTGTCAAGCTCATGTTGTGCCAGAAAATTGAGTTATGGGTCTTTTAAAGTTAGGCTATTGATGAGAATGCTTTTTCCTTGTAAATCACTAAGACATTGGTAAACTGAAAGAGACTCCTGTCTGGCAGGACTGTGATCTCTATTAACCATTTGTTTTTCCCCTTCCCTTAGTTTTAGGGCAGCCAGGAGTGCCTGAGGAATGTTACACATATCCCATCTGGGAGGGTGGTAGGTTATGGGGTGTCAGCTTGTGCTTTGCCCTTAGCTTGCCTTCTGCTCCCTCATCAGGGTGGGCTGTTTAGCGATTCTGGGGAGCAGGCAGTTATCAATTTAAGGCCTGAGTGGCATTACATGGGAGCCCTTTTTATGGTAAATTACTGACCTATGCTTTTAAGGCAGACTCATCTATATGGATACAGTATTTAACAATAAAAAAATTGTTAAAAAGAGAATAACATAGTTCCTGGCACACAGTAAATATCCCATTTATTAAAGCAAATGGTATTATTAGTTTGGAAAAAACGTTTCTCTTCATTTGTGAAAGGAAGGAGTAAGTGAAATATTTTCTAAGTGCCCTTACAACTTGGAGGAAAGAAAAAAAAAACTATTTTAAGAAAGAGTTTAAATTACTAAGTCTATTACTTTACTCTGGATTCAGTTCCCTGAATATAACATTAAATCCAGATGTGTCTTCGTCCACACTCTTCGGAAATGAAAGAAAGAAAGAAAGAAAGAAAGAAAGAAAGAAAGAAAGAAAGAAAGAAAGAAAGAAAGAAAGAAAGAAAGAAAGAAAGTTGTCAGTGCTAAGTCAGTTAGATCTTATTATCTTATGTGCTCTATAGCTATTTGATTTCTCTTTTCTACTTCTCTACATGCATATAATTAATGGATAATGCAATAATTTGAATAGTCTGCTAGTAACAAATGAATGGGATTAGAGGCCATTCTCGACATGGTTACTGTTGCATCCTTGACATCTGTGGTATATGGCACATAACAGGCAATGAAGAGTGTGGTTCTATTGACTAAGGTCCTACTATCTCAGGGCTCATGGTACTTTTATAAATTAAAGTAATAATAGCTGTTGGAACAGATACACCCAGATTCTCAGCGATTAGTAACAGTCTTACTAGCAAGGTCTAGAGAGGTGGTGTTCACCTGTGGTCACTGATGATAGAGTCTGCCAAGATATTTAATTGTGCCTCAGGTTGAGTAGCTACTGATATCCAGTTGGCAGAGGGGGATAAGAAAGATACACAGAAGTATATGGAGGAAGATTTTTGGGACACAAGCCTGAGAAGGCATACATCACTTCTCACATTTTCTGAGGAAAATCCAGTAACATGGCACCTTATACATGCAAAGGGAACTGGGCAATGTACATCTTGTCTCAAAAGCTCCATCTTGGCAAAAAGGTTCTCTGGAAGGTTTGTTCATCATGAACTTGAGGTGGACAACTTGCAGAGCCTACTATTAAACTATTCAATTCATTTTTTTCAACCAGCCTTCTATTCCACTAGCTAGACTCTAAGCAGATGAAGGGAAAAGGACTGGATCAGAGTTTGAATTTGACTTTTCTCCTCTTCAAGCCATCCTTTAGGGTGACAAATGCAGATGATTACTTTGTGTTTTAAGAAACCAGACTAAACAAGCATTTATATTTTTGCTCAATTGTGAGGATGTAAATGTAGGTGCCCACATGCTCACGTGCACGCACATGCATGTGCACATGCGCGCACACACACATGCAGAAGCCTTGCTTAGAGTTTTTGAGAGACTCTCAAAACATTCAACATCCAAAACAGAACAGTTATGCTGAGAGATTAATCTTCATTCTCACACAGTTCTGGGTGAAATTTGAAAGTATAACCTTGATTTCTTGATTCACACCAACAAGAGAATATTTCCAAGAACCTCTGTTCCACATCAAAATCTTAGTGCATTAAAACAAATACTTTCTCTTTCGTAAAAGCTTACTACATTTTCAGGCATTTCCTAAACTGTATGTTCTTTGTTATTAGAAGTCAGTAGACACTTTTGCCATTCAAGACAGGAGATTTTGAAAATTTTACATTCCTATTAGGCTACCTAAAATGATGAATGATCACCAAGAACTGGAAATTTTGGGAATTCTGCTTCTGGGGTGCCAAATTAGAACTTGCAGAACCTCTGACATCACCAACATATAAAACAGCATCACAGCATGGGGTGATTTAAACATGAAGAACAGGTACAGGCAATGTGGTTTAGAACCAAATCACTGAAGTACTGAAGATTAAATAGAATTAATGAATTTTATGCTGCAGTCTCCATAAATGATCCAACAAATATGCAGCAAAATCCTGAACTGCAGCCTTGAAATAAAGAGCTTAATGTAATTCAGTGCATATTGGTTGCCTAGAAACTAACTTGGAAGGGGGTTGGGGAGGGAAGACTACAAAACATGAAGGGTTCATAGGTTTAATAAGGAGATTATTAACTCTGAACTGCTTGGCGATATGATATATATGTTCGACAGTGCTCTCTTCTCCTGAGAGCTCCTCAATGTATCAGAGAGCCGGGTTAGAGGGCATGCAGAAGAAGCTGCTATAGAATGACAGGACAGCAGTTAAGGCTTCAGGCAACCAGTAAATAGCAAACACCATCATCACATTCAAACCTGCAGTCACTGTAACCAGAGATCATCTCAAATGTTGACAAACTGCATCTGTCAGTAAAGCTTGCTTATTTACTTTTCCTAAATTATCTTCCTACATACAGCTCAGGACTTGCTTCCTACAGGAGACATTTCCCCATTTCATTAGAACACTTAGGATGTTAAAAAATAAAAATGGACAGGTAAGGAATGGGAGAGTTAGAAGACAATCGAATAGCTTTTAGATTTGGAAAGTTGAATGGGCTGAGGAATGGGACACACGTCTTCATCCAAAAGCCTTTTGGAAAAGGAGGAATTAGTTTTTAAGTTTTAACTGCAAACATAGCATATTAAGAGGTCACTGACATAGACATGGCCAACATGCATATGAGAAAATGTTCTGCATCACTTGCCATCAGGGAAATACAAATCAAAACTACAATGAGATACCACCTCACACCAGTGAGAATGGGGAAAATTAACAAGGCAGGAAACAACAAATGTTGGAGAGGATGCAGAGAAAAGGGAACCCTCTTACACTGTTGGTGGGAATGTGAACTGGTGCAGCCACTCTGGAAAACTGTATGGAGGTTCCTCAAACAGTTAAAAATATACCTGCCCTACGACCCAGCAATTGCACTGTTGGGGATTTACCCCAAAGATACAAATGCAATGAAACGCCGGGACACCTGCACCCCGATGTTTCTAGCAGCAATGGCCACGATAGCCAAACTGTGGAAGGAGCCTCGGTGTCCAACGAAAGATGAATGGATAAAGAAGATGTGGTTTATGTATACAATGGAATATTACTCAGCTATTAGAAATGACAAATACCCACCATTTGCTTCAACGTGGATGGAACTGGAGGGTATTATGCTGAGTGAAGTAAGTCAGTCAGAGAAGGACAAACATTATATGTTCTCATTCATTTGGGGAATATAAATAATAGTGAAAGGGAATATAAGGGAAGGGAGAAGAAATGTGTGGGAAATATCAGAAAGGGAGACAGAACGTAAAGACTGCTAACTCTGGGAAACGAACTAGGGGTGGTAGAAGGGGAGGAGGGCGGGGGGTGGGAGTGAATGGGTGACGGGCACTGGGTGTTATTCTGTATGTTAGTAAATTGAACACCAATAAAAAATAAATTAAAAAATAAAATAAAATAAAATAAAATGCAAACTAAAACCACAAAAAAAAAAAAATAAGAGGTCACTGATATTGTGCATGGCACAATCTTCATTGTTAGTTCAGCTTCTTGTTTATTATTTACATACAGAAACTGAGGAGGTGATGCTCAGGTGGCATTTCATGAGTAGCATTTTAGCATTTCCTCTAAAACCATTGAATAAATAGCCGTCTTAATTTTAGCAAAGTGAATACACAGGAGATACTGTGCTTTAGCAACTTAGCTTAAAAGAGTTGCTTAGGGAGGACATATTTCATCCTAATTATTTTTGACAGGAATTAGGTCAGATTAATTAGTTTAAAATTCAGCTAAACAACAGCGTCTTTGCTAATTACTTCAGGGTGTATACATAATTCATTTACAATAGGGGAAAAAAGGAAAATACTGAGGGAGAACGCTACACAACCCTGACCCCTTTGATGAGTGATTCCTAAAGAGAGGGCCTCCTGTGACCTAAAGGGGACATAGGATGCAGAGTATCTGGAGCACGTGGTTTAGTATGAGGAAAAGTATTTATATAGTCATGTTTTTAAGTATCTATATTTAAAATATTTAAAAATTTAAAGATACCTTTGAAAATAGTTTAGGATATAAATGTCACAGTAAGATAAAGTAGAAAGTGAGTGGTTAAAAACAAGGTTTTTAGAGAAAAGATTTTCTCAGCTGAACTCCTTACAAGCTTTGTGACCTTGGGCAATGTGCATATTTCTCTAAGGTTCAGGCTGTTGTTAAACTAATAATAGCATTTAGCATCCACTTTAGGGCTTGTTGCAAGAATTAAATGAGGTAATATATGTAAACCACAGCAAGTGACACAATATTTAATATTTCTTAGGTATTATCATTTCTATAGCAGTACAGAAAATTAAATAAATGTTTGCCATGCCATCTATACACTTTTAAATTAGTCCCCAAACTACCTTTAAATTAATATAGCTTTGCTTGAAGTGCATAAAAAAAAGAAAGAGCATTTTAAATTTAGGTTCAAATTCCTATGGGAAAAGATGGATTAAAATATTTTAGTAGATTAAATATGAATTTATACTAATTAAAAGTCAAAAGTATGCAAGGGCACTTGGACAAATAGGAGAGTTTAAGTGTGTATCACTTGTCCATAGTCCTACTCAGGTTTAAAGAAAGACATCCAAATCTTTATCAAAGAAGCCCACGTGAAAATATTTATATGGAATCCCCTGATATTTAAATTTGTATCTATAGACTTTTAAAAAATCATATCAGAGAAACAAATTTATTCTTACATTGGCTTCTATTAACTGATAAATTCTAGCCTAAATTATGGGTGGGTATATTTGTGAACCTCTAGTTGAGCATTTAGATACATATAAACTGAAGACTAATTTTGCTGGCATTCTAAATTAGTTTTAGTTGCCATCATTAGGGTCACTTTGATCTTCTCTTCAAATATTGGAATATATTTACAAATTTAAAAATTAGATGGAATAGATGACATTAAAACTGATGACACTGAAAGAAAAATTATTTTCCAAATGTGGACCCACATTGAAAACAACAACTAATGACACCATCTGTATCAATGCCATCTATTTTGCTGCCTAGCATACATGTCAACATGATGGCTGTGACTTTAATTTACACATTTCCCTCACAAGACAACTGAATACTGAAGAAATCCACACCTCCCAAGGTATGTGATGTGCCTCAATGGTGCCGATCACATCTGGCCAGGGAGGTGCTTTCATATTTTCCACATAGGAACTATGTGTCTGAACACTGTGGTAGGCTATCCAAAGTGTTTTATTAATAGTTCTTCTCTCCCAACACCTGATTTCCATATTAGAGGCATGCTCTTTGCTTAAGGGAGAGCTTTCCCTTTCAAGTTATAAAACAGCCCAGTAAAATGAGCAACTTAGTAACTGCCATCGGAGAATAAGTCCTAAACAAATATAGTCTGCAGTAATTTTAAGAGATAAAAAGAATAAGCATTCAATCTACATAGACAAACTGTTAAAAGTTAACTTTGGCTATTTTAGGGCATAATTCAGCTTATTAAGGTGAAAAACAAAGTAGATAGTGTTGAACTGAGGTGAGAAGGAGAATCGAGTTATCTTATGTTGCCAAATAGCTGATTATAATCATCGGATATAGGTGATTTCTGGTCTTTGCCACTTTGTCAGAGCAAAAAAACATGCATGAGATGAGCCTGAGCTACATCTCACAAACTTTTCTGGTCTTCGTACTTCTCAATATTGACCAGTTAAAATGATATGGTCATTCCCACTGGCTGGGCCAGCACATAGCAAGTAGTCAAGATATAGAGTCATGGTGAAAAAAGATATAGCTGAAAATCTTTTCTCCAACACAGACCATCTGGGATCTTTGCCTACCTCATAAAACCGTTTCAGCATTAAATTTTACATAAGGAAGATTTTAGCAAATGTCCTGATATATCAATACTCTAAAATAATGAAGGGCATTATGGTTGTTACTATTATGATTTTTATCTATATCAAGTAAAAACAATCTAGTTCTAAATTTAAGATTTCCATTTGAAATAGGTAATATTAACATAAGATATGAGCAAATGAGAACCATATAAAACAAATAAATTTCGTGAACATAACTGCATAGTAGTATCTGACTACCTTTTTGATCATTTTTATCACTATGAAATACAAACACCTGCATTTTTTGAATGCCAACTCTAGGTTGAGCCGTGTTAGGTGCTTACATATACAACCTCTTTTAATCCATTATAGTGTCCCTATAAGGTAGGTATTATTATAATCTTGATTGTAAAGATGAAGACATTGAGCTTAAATGAAATTCAGTGTCATTCCCAAAATCCCTTGCATGTGATGCTTAAGCTGTGATGGCAGGATGTAGGGACTTCATCCTCCTGCCCCACTAGATCCCAGAATATACCATCTAGTTTTGCTTGGGTGTAGTTAAACCAGCTGTCCACTGTCATGTGTTTGCAGGAAAGGACAGAGGTAGAGTGACAGAGCATGTGATGGAAGGAGTAAAAAAAGTCATTTCTAAGACTTTTAAAGGAACACAGCTCTTTTTCCTTCTAGGCTAAGTAAACGAATCCAGTTACAAATGTAAATGAAATATCAGCTTATAGAAATGTGGAGATCTAAAAAAAAAAAAAAAAAAAAAAAAAAAAAAAAAAAAAAAAAAGAAATGTGGAGATCTAAAATGGTGGAGGCACATCAGGAAAGTGTTTGGCAGTGTTTTAGAAAGTTCAACATAAACTTAATATACAATCCAGGAATCTCATTCCTAGATACGTAGCCGAGAGAAATGAAAACATAGGTTTTCAAAAAAGACTTGCATGTGAAAGTTTACAGTAGCACCATTCATGGATGATGGTCAAAATGTAGAGACAATCCAGATGTCCATCAATTTATGTATGGATATATAATAATTGGTATATCCATAAGTGGAATATGATCCAGCAATAAAAAGGAGTGAAATACTAATTGCATGCAACAATATGAGTGAACATCATTAACAACATACTAAGTCAAAGAAACCAGACATAAAAGACTACATATTGTACAATTCATACAGAATGTCTGAAATACGTAAACCTATAGAGACAAGAAGTACATTAGTGTATGCCTTGAGCTGGATGTGGGATTTGGGATTAATTGGGCATGAGGGATATCTTTGGGGCAATGGAATTATTTAACACTAGATTATGGCAATGATTACACAACTTTGTAATTTTACTAATGCCAATGAAATGTATACTTTAAATCAATTCTATAAAATGTAAATTATACTTCAGTGAATCTGTTAAAAAAATTCCAAGAAATTAGGAATGGATCATGTCAGGTGTGAGATAAGACTTTTACTCAAGTTGTTTCTTTCCTAAATCATTCAGCCTCCACCCTGTGCTCTGCTGCATCAACCTCCTTCCCTTTTCTAAGACTAACTTCTTTTAAAAGACTTTGTCTCTGCTTCATGTCTCTGAATCCTCATCTTATATTCAGCCCTCAACCCACTGCAATCTGGCTTCAGCCCACATTCTACTGAAGCTGTTCTTGCCAACTTTGTTACGACCTCCTTTTTGTTACATATAGTGGGTGTATTTCAGCCTTCATCTTTACTTAATCTGTCAACACTTTTGACCCTGTTGACCATTCCTTCTCTTGTACCCACTATCTTTCCATAGAATTTGTGTCATTTGTTTCTCCTGGGTTTCTCTTCAATGCCTCTGGTTACTTCTTCACAGTCTTCTTTCTGGATTCCTGCTATTTTGCCCATCTCTTATGTGCTAATCCTACTAAGACCTTATTTCAGAGTGGGGTCAGAGGATCATCTGATCAAAATCGGGGATGGGACTCTACTTGTCAGAAACATAGATTTGTAAACTACATCCGAAACCTACTCAGTAAGACACTCCGGAGTTGGTACCTTGAATTCTATCAGGTCTCCTGGGTAATTCACCTGAAGTGAATTAAATTTGAGTGAGAATCACCCTTTTAAATATCTTCCCTGAGTAATATCTATTTCTATATGTTCACTTACCACCTACTTGCTAAAAAGTCTAAAATTTATATCTCAAGTTCAGATCTCATTCCTGAGCTTCAAAATCCATAGACCCAAATTTCTGCTGGCCATCTCATTTGGAATACTACAGAAACACAAAACTTTTTATGCCCATAAGCAATCGCATGGCCTTCACTTGTAAGCTTCTCCTGTGTTTTCTATCTTTGGAAATGGAACCAGTAACCACTGTTGTAGATTCCAGAAATCTAAGTTAGGTTCCCTGCCCCCTCACCCTCACCCTCCTCCACTTACAAACAACTCCAAAGCCCTTTCAATTTAATCTTCTAAAAAATCTGATGATACCATCTACTTCTCTGCATCCTTCCTTAGTGGTATTCTAGTTGAGGCCAACAGTGTCTCTTGCCAGGAATTCTAAAGCAGACTCTAAATAAGACCTTCAGTATCCAGTTTCTCTGCGCTCATATGCCCATGGTCTTTGCTTCACACTATAATGTTTCTACAATGTGAATCTGAACCTTTGCTTTCTTTAAAAAAAAAAAAATATCTAAGAATCCCACTGCTCTTAAAAGGAAAGTCAGATTGCTTAAAATGATGATAATGGACCTCCATGATGCAACATCAGTTATCATTTCAGCCTTACTTATAATGCCCAGTTCTTATTTCATTTGTTCAAGAATTATAACTTCTAGTCACATTAAACTCTGTTGCTTCTTCAAAGAACATTATCAATCCTCTTTTGCCTTCATACCTTCACATATGATGCTCACTGCAACTAAAGTATTCTTTTCCATTGCTTTACTTGGCTGACTCCTACTAATATATCAGGTATCACCTTCTATGTCACTTTCCCTGGAAACTCTCCCTGATGCTCCAAGTTCAAATAAGAGGATCCTGCAATATGTAATTATAATATGCTGCACTGATGCCATTAGAGCACTTTATTAGACTGCATTTAAACTCTTTGGTTACTTAACTTTTCCTCCAGTAGACTGTAGGTTTAACGGAGGCTGGAATCAAGTGGCCAGAACTTTGAAGGTGCCAATATATATCTATTGAATGTGCCAATCCTTAAGGATTCAACAGGTGAATAACTTAAATAAAACTACTATCTAAAAAATAAAGTGTTACAATCTCATATTTGTAGCTCCTATTTAATTGGAATAAAAATCAAGATTGCACATTTACATTCTAGATTTTTGGATTATAGTATGGTTATTATTTTAATGTAATATCTGAATATTTAAGAATGAATAAGTTTGCTGATATTTTAGGTAAAACTATTATAAAGTGTTCACAATTTCAGAGCCACCTCAGCATGAACCATGAAACATTATATAAAAAATCATCTTGACATATGTGGAAACAAGAAATGCCATATAAATATTAAGCTATTTAATAGTATCACAAATTGAATAAAATTCTTGTTTAAATAGACATGAAAAAAGTGTCTTGTTCAAGGTCTTTTATACTTGTTGATTCACCTTCTCTGAATGAATGGAATTTAAGAAGCTGTAATATCCATTTTCTTATTTGAAAACAGATTTTCCTCCTGGAAAGCTTATGCTTTTTATTCTGTAGTTTTCAGGGTGACCTCTCACTGGCAATTTCAAGGTACTTCACTTATTTTTTCATGCAGACTTTTAAAATGGAACTAGACCCCTCTGAACCTTTTTGTATTTGGAATCAAGAGAGCAAGTTCCTTAGGAAGCTACATGATGCCTCTTTAATTAGAAACTTGGATTGGATATGCATAAAATCAAATATTCAAAGCCTATGAGCCTGTTCTCTTCCTTCTTCCCTCAGTGGCCATCTGGTGGCAAGTTCAGCTCTGGACAGCTCCATCAGACTGTCCATCATTACAATGAGCAGTAAATCCCAATCAAGGTGTTGTTACATTGCCACATACTGGCAAATCAGAGCTGCACAATTTCAGAATACACTGGTATATCCATTTGGATATGGAAATTGATGAGATAGCTGCAAAATAAAGTTTTGTCCTACTATAAATGCTGAATAATTTAAAAATTCAAATAATGCAGACTGGAAAATGAGTTCCTTCACTTACTAGTTGTATGATGTAAAAGCACGTAAAATAATGCACATTTTTAATGGACAATGAAATGTGACTTAAGTATGCTACAAATGAAATCTCACAGCTCTGAAACAGATTTCATGGTTTGCGAATTATATAAGAATACAGGACGTAACTTAATATACTAGTATACTTCCTGGTATCACACACTTTTCTGGTTAGCACCAATGATTCTAACACATTTACTGCCTGGAAGAAAGTGTCATGATATCAAACAATGGGGAAGAATTCCACCAAGTAATACTCAACACTTTTATTAAGGAAACAGGAAAAGAAAAGAAAATATGAAATAGTGATAGTTGCTTTTGCACAAAAGCAGAGTTAAAAATTGTTATCCTCAAGGTAGAAAAGTTTCTTGAATTGGGAACTAATACCCTGAACTGAGAGTTTGGGACATTTGTTCACAAACCTATTATCTTTTCTATAGTTTCACATTAAACATCACAAGCAGTTTATTCCTGTATCATCTGGGCCAGTAGGCCAAATTCTGCCCTGATTCTTTTATTCCTATATTCCCTTTGGCTGTTTTTACTGATTTATATGCCATTCCTCATCAAGAGTAGCTTTATTTTGCTCTTCCTAATTTTCAGGAGACATCCTTGTGATCTTTGTGACCTTTTTGTAAGGGATGTTCAGCCTAAAATAAATAAAAAGAAGAAAGAAAAAACAAAAAACTATGTAAAAGTGCCTCTGTGGTGTTCTGTAGAAAACAGAAGAACTCATATCTATGATTGTGGGTAGTTGTATACCAACTAGGGCTTTAGGTTCCTCACTGTGAAATCAGGATAGTGATAATAAATACTATTAGAAGGTTGTTTCTTTTTTTTTTTCTCTAACAAAGTAACTTTCATAAACATTTCATTTTTAATCCTTCTTACATTCTCTATCCCTGTGAGGCAGATAACACACTCACCAGAATTTTATAATGGTGTTATACAAATACCCTAGGGAGGTGAATATGAATCACTGCACCATCAAAAACTCTCATTTAAGACTGGTTATATTTGGAGAAAAAATTATCTGTTAATATGCAATAAACATTTCTTGAGCACCTACTATATGTTATCAACATTCTGTACACAAGAAGCATAGAGCAATGAACAAAAGAGAACACATTCCTGTACTTAGCAAACTTACATGTGAGTGAAAGTGGAGAAAGACCACACGTCATCTAAATAATAAACTAGGTCATTAGGAGAGGGAAATGGCACCATGAAGGCAATAAAACAGCTTAATGAGACAGAAGAAATGAGGATGTCTTAGAGAAACAACACTAGGATGATCAAGAAAATCTTTTTTTAGGTAATATTTATGTTCTGTTCTAAGTGACTAAAGGAAGGAGGAATGCACAGTTCTAAGAAAGGTGACTTGAAGAATAGAGTGATCAATTATAAAACCCAAAGGTGGGAGTTAGTTTGCTATGTCCAGTGGTCAGAAAGATCTATGATAACCAACAGAAGAGCATGATATAAAAGAGAATTAAACAGGATCTAGATCATCTAGGACCTTATTTTTTTATAGTTTTTTATTTATTTATGATAGTCACAGAGAGAGAGAGAGAGAGGCAGAGACACAGGCAGAGGGAGAAGCAGGCTCCATGCACCGGGAGCCCGATGTGGGATTTGATCCCGGGTCTCCAGGATCGCGCCCTGGGCCAAAGGCAGGCGCCAAACCGCTGCACCACCCAGGGATCCCCATCTAGGACCTTATAAACCAGGGCAAGATATAGATTTTACTAAAATTGCTATGGTCAATATTGGAAGGTTTTGAACATGAGAAAAACATGATCCAAGTTATTTTCTAAAACTTGTTACTCTGTTGGCTATGTATGTAAAGAATGGACTCTGCGGAAGCAAATGTAATAAAGCAGAGAAACCATGCAGGTGAACTACAGGAGTTCAGGTGAAAGATGATGGTGCAGACCAAGATGGTGGCAGTAGTAGGAAATGTTCAGGTCCCATTTACAAAACAGAAATGATCGATGGACTAGTTGTGAGGAATGAGAGAAAATATATCAGAAAAACTGCCTGGTGTACATATATTTATAGAATCTTGCCATCTTAGAATTGAAAAAGAGCTTAGAAATTATGTAGTCCTACCAATCTATATTGCATCTGAAGAACCTGAAGTTCAGGAGCAGAAAGTGACTTCATTTGCAACATACAAGCAGTATATGCCATAACCAGAATTAGATTTGTTTGTCACACACCAATTTAAAGCATCCCCTTATCCATCTATATATGCATGTGACCATTGGTTCAACAAATCAGTCACTAATTTACACATTCAATCTTTCACTTATTTATTCATTCAATAAACATTCACTGAATAATTACTTTGCTGAGTACTGGAGGGTGAGGGTGACAGATAACCTGTTGCATATGGGACTGTCATTCTCTTTAAGGACCTTGTAGTCTGGTTAGAAAAGATAAAGTAGGCCAGTATCTAGAATCTTGTTGATCTAGTCCATGCTGACCATAAGACTTTCAATATTTCATATTAACGGACTCTTTCAAAAGGTGTATCAGAAGATTCTATCATGCCACCTATGGATACTTTCCCAATCCTCCTTAACCTCAGCTGAGGCTGTTCCCTATGACTTTATGTAGGAAAAGAGGAAATATTTATTTTTTTTAAAGATTTTATTTATTTATTTGAGAGAGAGAGATAGTAATAGAGATAGCAAGAAAGAGAGCACGAGTTGGGGGAGGAGCAGAGGGAGAGGGAGAAGCAGGGTGCCTGTTACACAGGGAACCTGACCTGAAACTCAATCCCAGGTCTCTGGAATGATGACCTGAGCCCAAGGCAGATGCTTACTTAGCCAATTGAGCCACCTAAGGACCCTGAAAAGAAGATATATTTAAGCCTATAATGATTTAAGAAGGAAACTTAAAAGATTGAGATGTATCTTATATTTTATGGCTATGGAAGACACCAATGCTCACCCACAAAGAATCTTTACTACTTTTCTTACAGATAAAAGACCTCATTACAGATGTTGAATATGCATGAACTAAACTAATTTCTATACATGGAGTCATCAGAAGTCAAACTTAGAAGGGAACCTAGAGATCATTACAATTCAACCTTCTCATTTTGTTGGGAGTTTAGAGGAAATTGAAGACCATCTGATGGAAGAGAAAGGTTTAGAATCAGGGTCTTTAAATTCTTACCTACTTATATTTCTCCTCATATGTCTTACTGCTATTCTCTTCATCTCTCCTATCACTACAAAGTTATTTTTTTTTTGGTTTGTTTTTCACTAAATGAAACTTTAAGTAATTTGAGTTTAAGACTAGTTGTGTTTTAAGTAACATTTTTGTGAGTTTCTGAATGTAAGTTAACATGATTTTCAAATATCAGATATTATAAAATAGATTATAAAGAATATATGTTCCCACCAAGGGAATCATTATTAAAATAATTTTGGAGTTCATAGTTACAAAATATTTATTTGAAGGATTTCACCACAATTTGCTTAGGTCATTCACTTTGATGGGCACTTATGTGGTTGCCAACTGCTCACTACTTTAAGAACCACAGAAATAAACATGTGTGCAGTTACCTCTTTAAAATGCTCAATTATTTCCTTGAGAGAGATGTTGAATGGTAGTCAAGGGTTATACTCATTCAAATTGGTGATATATACTGCCAGATTGCCATCTAGGAAGATAGTTCCAATTTACACCTGCATCTACATTATCAGTCTTAGAGAGAAGTATTTGTGAACACAGAAGATTGAGAAAATGTTGAAGGAAGGAGAGAGGTAATAAATACCAGCCTTGGGAATTGAGAAAGAGGGGTTACTTATGCACAACTCCTACTCAGCTAGGAACCAAAAGCTAAGCAATCTCATTCTTCTTTCTCTCTCTCTCTCTTTTTGGTCACATAATTAAAAAGTCTTGATTGTGACATACACTAAAGAGAAATATTTTTACCTTATAATATGTATTTATGTATAAGTGTATATATTTACATATATACCTCTTTATCACATATAAATCAACACTGGTTATTAATATTAAAATAATCTTAGATATTCACACAGTTCCAAAACTCAATCTCATTGTTTGGCATGCAGTTTTTAGATTACAATATAGACTAACTCAATTCTCCTATAGATATTAAATATATAACAATAATTTCCCATTCATCCTTGACCATAAATTGTCTAACAACAATTTTTATTCTTGCTCAGTTTTTGTAGTGAACTATTTTAGATATTCTTTATAATTTGTAAAAACTCTTTACATTTTAAATAGACTTTCCTTTGTCATATATATTGTCATCAAGATACAAGCAACATAATTTTTAACAAAATCTCAAAGCAAAATTTAATTATATCCTATCTTCTGGTATTCTCTCTATGTATCACAGATATTCCTGTATGATTTAAAGTGTTTGGGCTTTTTTTTTTTTTTTTAAAGGATTTTTCTCTTTGAACAGTTTTTTTTTTTTAATTTTTTTAAATTTATTTATGGTAGTCACACACAGAGAGAGAGAGAGGCAGAGACATAGGCAGAGGGAGAAGCAGGCTCCATGCACCAGGAGCCTGACATGGGATTCGATCCCGGGTCTCCAGGATCGCGCCCTGGGCCAAAGGCAGGCGCTAAACCGCTGCACCACCCAGGGATCCCAAGTGTTTGGGCTTTATGGCTCTTGACCAAATGCTTAAATTAGGTAGAGAGTACCAGTCATGAGGTCAAAGTTTTGGGTGCTAGACATGATTTTCAAAAACCTCAGAGGAAGCTCCTAATCTTAGGCAAACACCATCCCAAGGACCACCTTGTGTCAAAAAAGATGATTATGAGTCCAAACAAGCAAGCCCAGCTGTAGAAAGATACCTCATTGCATAAAGTCTTCTTCAGCCAAGTGAGCTTGTGTCATCTTCACGTATAAAATATGACACACTATTAATAAAGACCAGTGGGGAAAATATTTTTAGAGCTATATGTTTGCCAAAATTCAGAAACTAAACTAAAATTTCTCAGAGTTTGTCAAAAGCATGTTATTTCCATGGTCACAGAGGCATTTATGAAAAACAAACCTAATTACTTTGAATAATCATCAGACCAAATTGCAAAGTTTTCAACTTAATAGGAGTCTAGATTTATTAAAAACCAGTTCTTTTCCCAAAAGAAATCTGCATGTTGAATTCTATCCATATCTAAGAATTTTTAAAGTGTTAAATTGGTGTGTGTGTATATATATATACATATATACATATATACATATATATATACATATACATATATATTTAAGAAACTGACAGTAATGGTTCTCTCATTTCCTAAAGGTTTATGTATAAATTTCATATACTAGCAAATCTAAATATGTCTGCTATTAAAAGCACAAGTGTGCCCCCTTCTGAATAAATGAAATATTGAGTCCTATATTTGTTCTTAAAATAGCTACCTCCCTTCTTTCTGGACCAAGCTGAATAAATGAATCTGGGCAAATACGAGCAGCAAGTTTTAAGAGCACTCTTTTCTAGAAACATTCAAGATTGGAAGCATTAAAAGAAAAGTTCTGATGATATGTCTTTTTAAATTTCTTTTTCCACAGGAGAAATCTTCTAAAATAAAGCACCCAAGAATAAAGTTTGATCTTACTCTGAACAGAAAACCAAAGCCAGTTTGCTACACAACCCAGAATAAGTTGGGTAGAGAGATGGCAACTCCTTTGGCAACTGAAATAGTGACAAAGATGTCAGCAAGAAGTGAAGTGACATTCCACTGACACAATCCAAATATTTTGAAAGACAATGGCTATACAAACTAAGTATTTGCATTGACCTCAAGTTCTACTCTCCTCTCTCAGTTTTGCAGCTGAGGAAATGAAGGCTCAGAATCAATATGTGGGTTTTGGAAAATCACTTAATAATTGAGCCATATCTTACTATCCTCAATCCAGTGTTGTACCTACAGTAAAACACAGTGATCCAAATAACTATTCTGGTAGTTTTGTCTATTTGATGGACTTCATCTTTAAATCCATTCATTTCAATCTAGACTCTCTTTTTCTCTCTTCTCCTGTAAATTCAAAACCAAAAATAACTGTGACCAAAATAGGGCATCATGTTTGATTTGATTATCTTGGGCAGTGTGCCACTCACCTGACAATTATAAAATGCTATGGAAATTAAATGTTGATGATGATGAAAATGACAACAATAATAGTTATGATCAGGAAAATAATAATGAAATACAATGTTATGGTAAAGTACTACATTATCAGAAGTTGATAGTTAAATGATAAATTACAGTTAGATTTAATCTTAAACCACTTGAATAAATGACTGAACTTAGAACCTACTTCTCCATTTCATAGTCAGGAAATATGGCCCTTGGTCTTATACGTGCTGTTATAGAGGCAAAAATAGCTAGTCTCTTCGCTAATACAAAGGTGGGCTGAATAGGCCTATGCAAATAGTGACAGATTTTAGTGGAATGAATGGTTAATCAGTTACCTTCTTTTCCACATCCTATCACCTCAATAGATCAAAAACCAAAGACAAGAATTGACTAAATTTATAGAAATACATAAGATTTTTATCTCTTTAGCAAATCTCATCATTTCTTGGCCATTTAAGTTGAATATAGTTTTTCATGGAGTATATAAAAATCTATATTCCCCATTTAAATATATTCTTCTTTTCTTTCTTTTTCTTTTCTTTTTTCTTTCTTTCTTTCTTTCTTTCTTTCTTTTTTTTTTTTTTTTTTTGCCAATGCATTTCCTGAAAACACTAACTGCTTATGTTACAAGAACTTTGGATGAAATAAAAACAAGTCTTTGAATGAAATAAAAACAATCTATCAACTTAAATTATTTTCTAACACTGTTTTTCCATGATACTACAAGGATCTTACATAGTACATAGTAGAATCTTTCCAACAATGTATTTATTACTGAATTAAGTCTTCAGAACACTGCATTAAAAATGTACAGAATGTTGAATCATTAAATTGTTGTCTTCAATGAATAAAACTAATAGACAAAAGCACATTTATAAACGTCAGTTGCCATATGGCTCACATTTTTGCTAATGATCAATCCCAGGATTAAATCAATCATTGGACAAATATTATAAAACTATGAAATGTTTACACTAACTCCCTTATTTTCTCTTGAAGTCACATCACTAACTTGTGCCAATACTTATGTACATATAACCCATGCTCAGTCCTTCCTACTGCAAGATTACATCTCATCAATTGGATTTAGACTGGAAACCTGTTATTTGGCCAATACAGTAATTTTCAAAGAACGCTTATTGAATCAACATATGTAAAAAGCTCTATGACTGAATTAATAGCCATTATATATTCATTGCCAAAAAATATGTTCTCAAGTAAAACATAGGCTATGATCATCAACTCACAGTCATTGCTGATTATTCATAATTGTGCAATGAACCATCATGTAAACAACCTCTATATTTCTTATTTAGGAAACTTTAAAACATTCAGACTAGTAATTACAGTGAATAATAGCTTAATTTAAATCATAAAAGACCTCTGGTGGATTGTTTATTTCTTCTCCACTATGTGATATGTTTCACACAGAAAGGAGTTATACATACTCATGAATCAATATGTATAACCAAGAATTAATGTTGAAAATACATGTATTTTATTCTATTTTGCTTTAAATTGTAGAAATTGAGCCCAATACTCCAACTACCACTTATCCCAACCTCTGTTGCAAATGGACACCGCCTCTTTCCTTGACCTTTGAAATTCACTATGTATATTTCATCTGATAATTATTTAAACATGAACATTTCTTCTAATATTATTATATTTTTGTCAGGAGATTTATATGTGTGTGTACTATCTGACGTGATTATTAGTGTGGAATCTGATTCACTTTCTTAGATAACTGCAAATCATCTCTCCTTTGTGAATTTGGTAAGTGCAAATCACTATCAACCCTTGACTGATAGACCAAGGACATAAACCTATATAATCAACATATTCTGACTCTCTCTGACTGCAGAGACTGGTTCAGAGATGACCAATTCAAATTGATCCAATCTCATTAGGGCACTGACAATTAAAACAACAATACCACTATACGTTTTTTGTTTGTTTGTTTTTGTTTTTTTTTGTTTTGTTTTTTTTTAGGATGGCTAAAATCTCAAACACTGAAACAACAAATACTCACTAGTACATGGATAAACAGGAACTCTCATTCATTGAGGGTGGGAACACAAAAAGGTATGGCCACTTGGGAAAATAGTCTAGCAGCTCCTTACAAAGCTAAACATAGTCTTACAATATGATCTAGCAATTACACTCCTTGGTATTTATCCAAATGAAAACTTATGTCTACACAGAACTGCACACAAATGTTTATAATAACTTTACTCAAAACTGCCAAAACTTGGCAAGATGTCCTTCAATAGGTGAATGGATAAACAAACTGGTATATACAATAGAATACTAATTTAGCAATAAAAAGAAATGGGCAGTCAAGCCACAAAAACACACGGAAGAACCTTAGATATACATAGCTATGTGAAATAAACAAGTCTGAACAGACTAAATAATCTATGATTCCAACTATACGGCATTCTGTAAAAAGTGAAGCTATCACTGGTTGCCAGAGGTCTAACAGGAGGGAAGGAAGGGTAAATAAGTGGAGCACAGGGAATTTTTAGGGCAGTGAAACTAGTCCACGTGATACTGTAATGTCACATATGTGACACTGCATTGGTCAAAACCCATGCAACCCTATAACACAAAAAGCGAATTGTAATATAAACAAACTGTGGACTTTAATAATAATATAAAAATACTAACTCATCAATTGTAATAAATCTACCACATTAATGCAAGATGGTTTTTTTTTAAGATTTTATTTATTTATTCATGAGAGACACAGAGAGAGAGAGAGGCAGAGACACAGGCAGAGGGAGAAGCAGGCTCCATGCAGGGAGCCCGATGTGGGACTCGATCCCGGGACCCCAGGATCATGCCCTGAGCTGAAGGCAGGCGCTAAACCGCTGAGCCATCCAGGATCCCCAATGCAAGATGTTAATAGGAAAACTGTTCATGTATGAGAAATAGTATGAGAACTCTGTACTTTCTGTTCAACTTATCTGTTAACCTAAACTGCTCTAAAAAAAAAATAAAGTTTATTCATTAAAAACAACAACTGGTACAATGAATCACAATCCCAAAAACTGTGTTAGAATTACTGGAAAAGAGAAGTACATTAAAGACTATGTGGGGGCTACTGCACGAAGAAAGCCTGCACATAAATAAAGCCAGTATCAGTAAAATGAGGAGAATGATAAGAAAAGAGACAGAGAATGAGATGGAAATTTGTATCTTATCAGCATTCTGGAGGGCAGCTGTGCTTAAACTCAGCCCTAACCCTAGGCCTCTCAATAATGTCGGCCAACAGAACCCTGTTAAGTCACAGTGAGTTGGATTTTCTGCCACTTGTAACCAAAAGACCCCTGGAATATACAGTTCTACAGATAGAGATCAATATTGTACTGCTTGTTATAGATTTTGAGTTAGAATCCAAGATTACTTTTAGAGTGAGGAAGAGAATATCTTCAAATAACATGATGATAGTCCTCCAGAAATTGAGGTGAAGACAATGGAATACATTTTCCCAAGCAGTGTTTTTCACATTGGATAGGACAGAACCTTAGATGGTCCTTGGAATCATCTCAGTGGCTACTGTGGAACAAGCAGTAGGCAATGAGCAGACAAGGTTCCCAATCTCAGCAAGAACAGCTCCTCTTCTTTACTTCATTTACTGGGCATCTTTGTAAGTTCCTCTTTGAGCAAAGAATTGTTCAGTCAAGGTGAAGTCTGGAAGCCATTATATTTGGAACCTGAGTAGTTCCCAAGTTCAGCCCATGTTTAGTTTCAGGGGACACCTCCAAGGAACCACTAGAATAATAAGATAGGAAGTGAAATTAGTAACAAATTATTGTTATAACAGGTACACTGACTGGATAAGAACAACTGCCATCTTTCTAAGAAGAGAAAATCTGCCTCCACAGGAATAGAGAAGCTTGATACCTTGGAAAATCCACTTTGATGTCATTATGATATAGGAGAAAAAGGGAGAAAAGACATCAGTGCAGAAGTGCTGAGAACAAGAACCAAATGACACTGATTTCAATGCATACCTTATAAACCAGGACTCTGATTTTATGAAGGATCTCTTAAGATGGTCTTTCCAAATTACTGTTTCTTTGCAGTATCTTCGATTCCATGGTACTTTGGGGAATAAATGAATAGATGAATGAACAAGCCCCTGGAGTTTTTCAAAGCCAAGCTCTGCTACTATCACACTAACACCCATTATTCATCTACATAGTACCAGCTATTTCAGATGAGTATTTTAGTCTTAATGCCTTACTGGTTCACAGTTACCTTGGTTCCCTCAGAATCCAGACCGTCATGTCCTAATCTACCTTCAAATTGTCATTTCCTACCCCAAATTTCTTCCAGGCAACTTCTGAAATGTTAAATTTTTAATACTGAAGTTCATTAACATTGAGGTTATTAACAAAACTCTTGCTCTCTAACAAACTTATTCTGTGTCTGAGGAAAGGCTTGCACATAGCTGTAAGAAAGTAATAACAAGGGCAGCCCGGGTGGCTCAGCAGTTTTAGGGCTGCTTTCAGCCCAGGGCATGATCCTGGGGACCTAGGATCGAGTTCCATGTTGGGCTCCCTGCATGGAGCCTGCTTCTCCCTCTGCCTGTGTCTCTGCCTCTCTCTCTCTCTGTGTCTCTCATGGATAAAAAAATTAATAAAATAAAATAAAAAAAAAATAAAATAAAATAAAACTGCATTTTAAAAAAAAAGAAAGTAATAAACACTGTAATATTAATAGTAATCACTTACTGTTGTGTCATACTGTACTCACTTCTCAAAGACTTTGAAATATATAATCCCATTTTAGGAGCTTCTAATTTCTAAATAAAACAATGACTGACTTCTGTAAGGTGTCCTGAGGATTCCACCCCCAAAAAACTGTCTACTTAACAGGTACAATTGGCAATTCTGCCAACTGGGATTCCTGCTGCTAATGTGGTTTCCCATATTGTTGTGTAGGAAGCAATCGTGACATCAGCTTCAGAACCAACCATGGAAATAGCAGATCTCACACACACCTACTCTCCACAAATCATCATGGACAGTTTCCCTCTTTCATATTTGTATGAAAAAGGAGAGCAGATGATTTGTGTTACTTGAGGGGGTGGAGATAAAAATTCTCCAGCTATTTGTTGCACATCACAGTCATGGAAAATGTTTCAAGAAAGATTTGAAGCAGAAATGAATAATTTTGGACTCCAATCTTGCCTCTACTGCTCTCTCAAGAAGTGTACATAACAAGAATGTTTTTCCTTTTATCTCAGAATTCTGGAAAACATTTCAGAGAATGAGGATTAATCCAATTGCTGAAAAACTGTTTTTAGTCATAAGAAACATGGAAAGCAATTTTTATGAGCATCCTAACTTTATGTCAATAATATTGAAGATGGAAAAAATAACAAATTAAGGCTCTACTTTCTTTTTAATTAGCCACCTTTAAAGGACGATGTAGTTTTTATAGAAGCATGTATACTTTGACAAACACACATCCTACAGAGAAAAGTTTCTGATAAATTAAACTATATAAGAATGTTGCTACAAGATTTCTTTCTTAGCAATTTTATGTGATTTTGAATATGGTGTGCACCATTATTCTTAAAAAAATAATCTTACACTGTAGCTCACTTTTTACCTATAAGATTTTAGCCTTTAAGCTTCTTTGTGCAAGCCTCAAAAGGAGCTTCAAGCAGTCAGTTTGGACTATGTCAAGTGTTGGGTTCTAGTCCTACATATATGAACCTCATGCACAAATACACAATTTCAAACACATTTTCATTTACAGATTTACATTAGTACTTTATCAGGTAGATAGAAACAGTAACCTTGTATTTATAAGAGAATTCCTAGGCAACAGGTCAGGGCAACAAGTCAGGAGCTCATGCTGTAATTGGATGAAATCTGAGACTGTTACCTTTGTAAGAGGGATGTGGTCCAGACAATGTCAAAAAATTAAGACTAACTGTGAGGCAGAGAGATGAGTACTTCTTCTCACCAGTGCAACCAACTCCACCATTTGGAGTGTAAAATCAGTTTCCAGGGTATTTGACTCACCAGTTTTTGAATGATAAGATTCTAACTATTTTTCATTGAGGGGGAATTTTCCTTATCCAAATGTTATAAATAATAAGACTATGTTGATGTCCTTATTAGCTCACTATATTAAATTATTGTATGGCTCAATTTAGGAAAATGTAGATGCACCATAAGACACATTCAGGTGTCCAGCATGTGGAAGATTCTCTCACATGATAAACCTGACCTTCTACTATGGCCATCCTCATTCATGTTCTGTGGCACTAATCCTGAAGATGCAGGAATAGTTTATACTATAAGTATACTATAAGTATATACTATAAGTATAATAAATTATACTTATTGAACTTGCTCCTACTAACTCATATTTAATATATTCTTTTGGTATCAGGTCAATTATGTGAGACCCACAGAGTGGATACCTACTTTTATTTCTGTGCTTCTAAATAGAAGGCATAGAAGAGCATCCCATCTATGAAAGAAGATCTTTATATCTTCATACTTCTGTTTCAAGAAATGGCTTTAGTTCTGTGCATTCAGAATGCACCTAAAAGAGACATGAACAATACTGAACCCAATGACATTTTCCTTTGGAGTATTTATTGAGCTTGTAAAGAAGGGCGGCAGAGATTATATAATGTGGTCCATTAAATTTTACAATGAACACAAAGAGGTAGACTTAATTGTTCTCCAAAACTTTTAATACTGTAAGTTAGCACCCGGTCTACTGGGTCCTTAACTCCATATAGTTGGTGCAGTGGGTCATTCTGCTCAATGCTTATTTACTGAATGGTCATTGTATGGGGTTCAATGAGAGATGCAGCAAAGGACAACCTTGTTTGCAATTCTTTTGGCTAAGATTTTCCTACCTGGAAGCAGATCACCTGGGTTAGTAAGCTCTGCCACTTACTAAATGAACAAGTTACTTAACCTAACTATATATTTCTTTCCTTATTTGTAAAATGGGAAATTTAGAAGCAACCTCTCAGGATGTGTGATGTGAAGACTCACTAAAGATGAAATGTTTAGCATAGATAATGCTTAATAAATTTTAGCCACTGTGATTAATAGTATCCTTATCAGTCGAGTCTATTTCTAAATAAATAAATAGCCTATAATAGAACTTTCTTCAAAATGTTTTCTGTTCTCTGTGCAAACTGCCAGTCTTCATTTCTTTCATTTCTTCTCCAGAATGAATATATACATATTTTTTCCAAGTGTATTTTCCAGGTGTGTGTTTGTATATTTTTTCCAGTGTATTTTCCAAGAAATATTTCCAACATCCAATAAAACTCATGCAAGAGAATTAAGTACCAATGTAATAGGGAAAATGTACCCAGAAAAAAAATGACCAAAATATTTCCCTCGCTACTTGATATTGATTTTTATCAAGCAGCTCAGTTCTCTAGAAAAATCTTAGCAAATATCTTTATTAATGATTATTAAGTTCTCTCTACAATGGAATACTATATAAATGCTATAACAAGAAATGACAAAGCCATTGTTTATTGTTCTGAAAAGCAGAATTTTAAAATTCTCTAGGGAAACTCTTTCCTGCAGAAAGTGATGGTTTTATGAAACTCTTAAGTATGGATCCAATCAATAAAATACCTATCTCTACAAAAGTATAAATTAAAAGTGAAGCTGCTGCTAACCAACTGATATCCAAAATGCAAATGAAAATAACTGCCAATCTGTATTGTCCATGTGATACAAAAAAGTAATCAACATAATGTGCTTTTACCATTCGTTAGCACCACCTGCTCAACCCACAACATATTATTATCCATATTTAGTATATACAACACAACACATATACATGTCAAAATAAAGAAACCTACAGGGGTTGTTTGTTCCTTGTTGCTTTTTTTGTTTGCTTGTTTGTTTTTAATAAAACCCTGCATTCAAGTACTAGAGCTACCAAGGATTACATACAAAAAAAAGTAAAAGAAAATGGTAGTAAAAAAAAAATCAAATTAATGGATAGTCATCAGTTAAATGACAGCTGCCTTATGATTTATTAACATCAACTCTCTTGAAATTTGAAGAGTGTTCTTATTAATAACCACATCATGTCTCTCATTCAGAATAAAGTTTTAGAGCACAGGGTTCCAGGTTCAGGCTCTAGGTTCCACCTGTAGTTCAATTACTTAAAAGTCTCAGTTTTCTCATCTTTAAAGTCAGCTCAATAATAATATATATCTTATAAAATGCTTAGCATAAATGCCTGGCCCATAACTAAGTATGCAAATATATATGTTACATATAAACTGTTTTTGTTTTTCTAGGCAATGCTCAAATGGTACTTGCTCAGCAAAAGTCAACTTATTTTAAAATTAGCCCAAACCAGTTATTTTTTTTCTGGCTCCCATTCTCCTTAGCCATGCAGAGTGTGAGATTTTTCACACAGTAGACATTTACAATTTAATTAATTAAAGTTATTTTTGCTACTTCTTCTTTATTTAGATACGAAGAGTGAGCTTATTCATTTATTTATTTTTACTTTTCTACCCTTCACTGCCCTGCTTGTCCTAATACTCATATAAATCTCGGGGATCTGACTACTTTTTCATCTGTAGCAGTTTTGATTGGTGTCATGTAGAGTTTCTCAGCCTCAGAACTACTGTTATTTGATGCTGGATAATCCTTTGTTGATTCGGCTGTCCTGTGCATTACAGGATGGTTAGCATCACTCCTGGCCTTCACCAACTAGATGCTAAGCAGCACCCCACCCACTTGTGTGAATGTCTACAGACACTGTTAAATATCTCCCGGAAAAACTGCTCCCAACTGAGAAGACTACTATAACATATTGGTTAACCACAAGCTTTAGAATAGGAAAATCACCTCCATCTCTGGGTTTTGACAACAGCAGGCATACAAAAATAACTTGTGAACATAATGGCTGAAAACTATAAAAAAACACTTTACCTCTTTACCTGGTCTCTAATATGAGAATAATAAAAGAACTTATTTTATTTTAAAGAGTTTTTGAACAATGCTTGAGGAGATTTAAGTGAGATAATATACTTGATCCTCAAACAGCATGTATTTGAACTGTACAGTTCTACCTTTTTGTGGATTTTTAAAATAAATACAGTACAGTTCTATAAATATATTTTCTCTTATGATTTTTTTAATAACATTTTCTTTTCTCTAGCTTACTCTATTATAAGAATACAGTATATAGTATGTATAACAAACAGAATATTCATTAACTGTTTACATAATTGATGAGTCTTCTGGACAACAGGTGGCATTAGCAACTTAGTTTTGTGGAAGTCAAAAGTTATATGTAGATTTTCAGCTGCACAGGGATCAGTGTCCCTGATGCCTATATCACTCAAAGTTCAATGGCATATATCAGTGACTGGGTTTAGTTCAGGTATCTAAAACAGAAATCAGAGAAGATTAAACTTGCATGGATTTGATATGGGAAATGGCCATGTGACAGATAAAGGGACAAGACTCAAAAAATGGAGCTATAGGACTGTGATGCCAGCCTGACTCTAGAAGAAATGTTGGGTGGAAGTGCCCTTAACTGCCATACAGTCTCACAAAGTTTCAGCAAGGCTGAGGGGGTGTCCTGGAGTTATAGTTAGTCATTAAAGGAGTCCCACCTGCTTTAGAATCCCTGCTGTGCTCAGTCCTCCACTAGGAGTCATCCATGGGAGGTGCAGCTTCAGTGCTCCCACGCAATGGATTTCAGAGCTCACCAGCTGGGGCCCTTGATCAGTTATGTTCCTCATAGTTGGAGGTCTGCCAGATTCATGTTCATGGCTGCCATGTACTATACACAATGTTTCAAAAAGATTAAGGCCTTATTATTATTAAAAATAATTATTACTATCTTCATTATAATTACTAGTCTTTTTCATATGCCAAATACACTATGTAGCAGCCCCCATGTCCCCAGCCCTCTTCTGAAATTCTATGGCACATATTGCTTGCATCACCTCTTGGCATTCATTAGACATCTCTATGAGGACATCTAATAGGAACCCTGAAATTAACATGTCCAAAACAACACTCTCAATTCCCTCTACCTGGCAACATCTTCCTTCCCATTTATTGCCAGCTCAAAAGTGGACATCATCATCCAACCTAGTTGTTCAAACCAAAACTCCTAGAATCATCTTGACTCCTCTCACATCATCTGAGTCAAAAGCAAATCTTGTCACTTGACCTCCCAAATTCAACTATGTATTTCTTCCCCATGCCCTGTCCTTCATTCCATCTGTCATCTTATTTCCAGAATAAAAATTTGCATGGAGAAATAATAAATGATTATACTGCATGGGCCTAAGGCTGAACATTGTTACTGATGTCAGAAATGGGCAATTTTTTTCTTAAAAAGTTGGAGAGTAAATATCCTAAACTTTGTAGTCAAGAGGCAAAACCAAGGATTTTATGTTGGTACTTATATAACCACTTAAAAATGCAGAGAGGCACCTGGGTGGCCCAGTCAGTTGGGTGTCTACTTCAGCTCAGGTCATGATCTTAAGGTCCTGGAATTGAGCCCTGAACCAGGCTCCTTGCTCAGCGGGGAGTCTGCTTGTCCCTCTCCCTCTCCCACTGCCCTGCCCCCTGTGCATGTTCTCATTCTCTCTTAAATAAATAAATAAATAAATAAATAAATAAACAAACAAATAAATAAATAAATAAAATCTTTAAGAAATGCAGTAACTATTATTAGCTCTCAGACTAAATCACAAAGCAGTCAATGGAATGGATTTGGTCATGGGTTGTAGTTTGCCAGCCACTGGCCTAAACTATCATCTCTCAAGAAAGAGGTCATGTTTCCTCCTTTTCAATTTCCAAAACTATTCTTTATAGGAGAGCCAGATGATTCTTTTATACTATAAATAAGATTATATCACTCTATTTCCCTCAACCTTTCAATTGCTTCTTACAAGTTGTTAAAAATCTTTAGTCTGACCTGTAAGGTTGTATTGATTTGTTTCCCACCTCACCCCAACTCTTTGATTTCATTTTCTATCACATTGCCTCTTGATTTCATTCTGCAGCCACAGTGGTTCTTGAGTTACTTCAAATGCTGTTCACATGTTCTACCTCAGGGCCTTTGCACTGGTAGTTCCCTCTGCTGTCCTCTGAGAGAGACACCTTAGGTCTGTCTCTGCTAAAATCTTTCTTCCTAAGAGAAGATGCTCCTTAATGCCCTATCTGAAATGTCATCGCTCTGTCACTCTCTCTATGCTTAGCCTGTATTGTATTACTTCACACTTACTACTGCCATGCAGGATGTTCATTTGCTGGTAGCCTGTCTCTTCCACTAAAATGTTAGCTACAAAAATACAAGGGTTTGATAGTTTAAAGATATCTCCATGCAAGAATTCCTGACACTGATTAAAAAGGGCTTCAATATTTTTTAATAAAAAATAAATAGAGTGTCATGATTTTTTAATCATTTATTGCAATGTCTAGGTTAATGTGAAGCACCTTAAGGTTTGAGGCTCATCTTTCACTTTTTTCTATTCTGTTACTCTTATGACTTACACATAATTGGTACTAAACATTTATTACCATTAAACCCATCAAGCTTATATCACAGCTATCTCCTTTCTTTCAGTAAAATAGATATTTTTCTTTGGTCAATAAGAAAACAAGACTTTATTGTTTTTTTTTTTTTTCTGATAATAAAGCTAGTGGATGTTGACCATCAAGAAAAAGTACAGAAAGAAAATAGATACAAATTGAAATCTTCCTAAAATCTCAGTCTTAAGAGATAATCAGTGAATGGATTGATCTAGCCCTTTAGTGCTATTCTATGCACAAAATACATCTTTTACTTCAATAAAAAACAGGATCATATTCCTCATAATGCCTTTCTGTTGTCACTGTTGTTAACACTAGGTCTCTGATATATTTTCATGCCAAGAAATTATAATTTGATATTTTTGCTTTTGAAAAATAAACAAGGAAAATAAAAGTGTCATTCATTAGGATACTTATATATTAAATTATTGTAGAAGTGACAGCATGGGATTTTTCAGTGAGCTAGATAAGATGACATTTGGGAGTCAATAGGTAGGATGGTGAAGTCTAGACATAAAGCTGAAAAAATAATGTCATCTGTAGGTTAACAGACTATCTAAAAGACACAGATTAACAGTATGAATTCTACAGAAGTAGGAATAAGATTGAGCGGTATAATAAAAGAACTAGCAAAATTACAACAGAGCAGTCAAATGGATATGCTTTTTGGCAATAATTGTGAAAGGTCTGAAAATGAGAAAGCGGAAACAGCTAGTGGCTGCTATATAAAGAGAACATAAACGAGATTAAATAGCTCAAGTGATAGCATGATGACTTCTTTAAACAATCTGGAAAAGGTTTTGGGGACATTTAACCAAAGACACATACTTTATGTGCAAAATTAAGGTTTTCAGAAAATTTACTTTCTGGTTAACATGAACATACACATCTCAAGTGCACTGTTATTGCATTGTATAACTTAAATTATTACTGCTGTTACCTTTTCTTAAGATCCTTAATTTTTAGAGATGTCAAACATTTTCACACAACAGAAATGATACATTAATAAAATAATGTAAAAAGATCTTTGCTATTGTTTTAAAAGGGAGTTGTTTACATGGATTCATTTCTGGCTTGTGTGGGGTTATTAGTCTTTAAACTGACCAATCTTGTTGCTTTCTTCTCACACGTTGAATTTCTAACTTGATTTCATCTCTGTTCAGTTGTGATTCTAGTGATTCTAATGTAATCCTTTGAGCCAAAAGCTATTGCTGCTAAGGCAGCACTTATGATATATGTATAACTCCTATTTGAGATGTAGCTCTTCTCTTTACTTATTCCTCCCTTTGCTGTTGGATCTGTATGGAAACATTTTAAGTCCCTTTAAATGAAAGCATGCTTAGAATGTGTGGAACCATATGTCACCCTTTTCAGCACAGACTATCACAGGTGGCTTTAATGCTTTATCACATGACATCTTATGAGAGCTATTAATTTTCTTAAGTTCATTCTGTTTTCCTTGAAATTGAAATATATTGGGGAATTCCTGGGTAGCTCAGCGGTTTAGGCCTGCCTTCAGCCCAGAGCATGATCCTGGAGTCCCCGGATCGAGTTCCACATCGGGCTCCCTGCATGGAGCCTGCTTCTCCCTCTGCGTGTCTCTCTCTCTCTCTCTCTCTCTCTGTGCCTCATGAATGAATAAATAAATAAAATCTTTTTTAAAAAAGAAATTTAAATATACTCTCCATGTGAAATTTAAATAGGTTTGAGGGTAAAGGTAAAATATATTAGCTTAACATGTATATGTCTAAGATAACTTTGCCCTGCATCCCTTAATATTCTCAACTGGTGATCATGGCTTTTGAGGGTTATCTCTTGAACTGCACTAACTTGATCTATATGGAATCTGATTTTGAGTGGCATTCTCACCTTGGCTATATATAATTATAACTTACATTAATAATATACCTAGTATTGATGAGACACTACTTTAAGCACTTTACACATACTACTTACTAAGTCCTTAGAACAAAGGTGATATTTTTATCTGTATTTCAGATGAGGAAGCTGAACCTCAGAGAGGTTAAGTAACTTGCCCAAAGCCATACAGTCAGTAAATGGCAGAACCATGAAATCTGGCTGCAACACCTAGTCTGTTAATAATTATGCTCTATTTCTTCTTATTAAATGATCTATTGATCATTGGTATCTTTTAGCTACTGTAAGACTATTAATGCAACAGTAATAAAAGACTCATAATGTGCAGCCAAGGGAAAACAGAGATTGGCCCTGCTTCAAATGATCTCAAGGCATCAGGGATTAGTTTCTTTGAGGCAAAAACTGTGTTTATTATTGTTATTGGCACATGGACCATGACAGGAACTCAATGAACGATGAATCCATTCAGTCAACAAATATGCACTAAGTGTCTGTTATTTTCAACCACTGTGTTAAGGTGCTTTCAATATAAGGATAGATAAGCCAAACAACGCCCCTACCTTTAAGGAGTTTACATTCCAGTGAGAGAAGACCAATAAGAGATAGAGAAACAATTTCACAAGCTAGTATCAGATTGTGATGAGCTCTATGAATGAAATCAGCAGGGTGCTATGTCTGAAGGGTTGGGGATAACTTAAAAGAGAGTACTGAGAAATGGCCTCTTGGAAGAAGTAACATTTGACTAACACCTGAAGAGTAAAAATGTAGTCTTGTAACAATTGGACAAAAGGATTCCAGGCTTTAAACAAGGGCATTCCCGAGGAAAAGAAAGCAGGAACAAATGAAAGAAGGAATAAAAGATTTAGCTGAAAAAATGCAGGTGTATTCAATGTGCATGGTATAGTCTTTTTTGAAGGACCCCCTTCTAAGATTCAAGATACTTATTTTCTCAGCTCTGTTTTAAACATTGTATTTCATTTATAAGTTTATTTTTGCCCTTAAAGATCCTATGCCTCTGTTTCTCTTTTTCACCTAGAAGAGTTTCTATATTTCAGTAAAGTTTATGTGACTCAACCTCTCTTTTTAAACTTGGAAAAAAATGTTTGTCTTACTTACCTTCAAGGGGTTATATGGGATTGCAGAAGGTATTAGTTGTGAATATATTTGGAAAATGTAAGCATGGCTATAGAATGCATAGAAATGAAATATATCATGAAGCATAATAACTCTTCTCCCTTTTTACACTCCTCAAGACCATTTCTCATCACTTTTCTCCTAATATCTGGGCAGATATGGTCCAGAAGAACAGATTCTTTGCAAGTTAATGCACCTCCTAAAAAGCTTAGTGATCCTGATAATTGGCAATGATGAGAATAGATGCTTTCCCAACTCTTGTTCAAAAGAAGTCTCTCAGAGACCATTGATTTCATTTCACATTGTCACTTAGAGTCTCATTAGCATGTCCCTTTATCCATCAACTTCCTTGATATGCCATGACAACAGAATAATTTACAGCAATCCTTTGTCTGACTCACAATGAATTCAAATTCACTGGAGGCATTTCATTTAGCACTCTGTCAAAACACTTCTGGAAACAGAACTGTCTTCACCTGACCCCAAATTGTTGCATATCCCATTACCTTACTAATGACATTTTATATCTGTAGATCCTTTTAATCTTTGGCAAAGTACTTTCAGATTCATTGATTTATTTGTTCAATTCAATGTAGGCTTACTATGTGCAAAGCATAGGGTTGGAGCAGAGAGAAACCACATAGAAAGTATGGTCCTCCTTAATGGGAATCTAACCAGCAAAAGCTGAAGCAGAAGTGCTGAGCAATGGTACTGACAATGATTCTCAAAGTGTGGTCCCCAGAAAAGGAGCATACACATCATTTTAAGAAATGTGTTAGAAAGGGAGTATCTTGGGACCCAACACAAGGACCCTACCTGAATCAGAAACAAGAGGAAGAGTAGGAGGATGCCAGTGACTTGGGTTTTAATAAGCCCCTAAGATGACTACAATGCTCATAAAATCTAAGAAATACTGAGTTACAGAAGAATATTTTCCAAAGTAAAAACTGGAACAATATGCTTAGGTATGGGACTCCTCTCAGAAATTGGGTGACAATAGTTAAAAGACTGATAACTTTCAAATAAAGGTGATTTTGCCACCTCGGGGATGTTTGACAATGTCTGGAGACGTTTTTGATTGCCACTACTAGGGAAGGAAGTGCTACCGCCTCCAAAGAGTAGAGGCCAGAGACGCTGTTCAACATCCTATAATGAAGAGCGGTCTTCAAAACCAAAGAGTTTCTAGTCAAAAATATCAAGAATGCCATACTAAGACACCTTGAAATAGTGGTACAGCAAGGGGTTGTGGGATCAGAGAAGAAATGATTAATTTGGAAGGCAGTAATTCAGAAACCCAAGGATAAATCAGGAGGTGGTTCTTAGACTAAACCTCAAAGGAGCCGATTTCTACCTAGTAAGAGAAGGTAGTAGGAGGTGAATGTGCAGAGAATGGAAGAATCAGAGGTTAGAATGGGAATTCTAGGTTGAAAAATACCCCTGAAGTAAAACCAGGTAAGTAGCAAAGGATGTAATTCTAACTCTGTTAGCCAAGCACACCTCCTCACCATACCCCCTTCATATATGTTTCTCAGCCACTTTTCCTCCTCCTTCCACAGGGACAATATATCTTGGATTTTACCATGTTAGCTCTTGTCTTGCTTAACTAAAGATTCAGCTACACATCTATTTCAGCAACCATGAAGTGTCTGCACTATCATGGCCTTATATTTGTTACTATATTTCAAAATACTTATTTTAAAGATTTGGATCTCAAGTAGCTTTGCATTATATCATTTAATTAAAGACTACATATTGAGAAATCAAGCTAGAAAGTGCAAGTGTCTCTCCAAAGATGACAAAAAGATGACAGGGCATGGGGAAACTTTATATTGGGGGATATTGTTTAGATATAATCATTTTATCAACACTACCTGAGTTTTACCTTGTGTCTGGAGCTATAGTGGCTAGTTGGGTATACTCAAGGAATTTGGAGTCTAGTTCAATACAGACTTAGACCAAGATACTGTAGAATGGGGAAGGGTCATCTAATCATCTAACCTGCCTGAAGGTATCCACCTGGTCAGAAATGGTGTCCCATGGAAATTACAGTTGAGCTTGGGAAAGAGGTAGTTACATGATGAAGTGGTGTGTGGCTGTAGAAAGATTCTGTTTAGACCCATCTCATCTTTAGTGTTTTTCTGTCCACTTCTCTAAGATGAACAGAAGGAGAATATGAGCCCAAATTTGCATAGGTTGGAAACATCCCTTCAAGACCACACTAACTACAGTCTCTGGGAAGTAAAAGGCAGAAAGGCCACCCTTGTGTATGAATTCATTTAAACATTTAATATATTTAAAATATGTGTAGAGTCAGTACACACAGATTTTAGTATACGTTCTGAATGCTATTCATTTATGCAAAGGTTTGTAAAATAAAATCAAGTAAATTTATGCCTTAGCATATAAATACTCATGGTAAATATATTTTGTTGATGACTAAGTAATATATATAACTGCTGTTGGTTGTGGTCAATTTGTATTTTTTTATTGTATTTTTTTACATATAGGAATAGCAAAATGCCCACAAGGAGAGGATACAGGGAAACTGGATTCTAGTCTAGGGCCTAGAAGAACTGTGTGGCCTTATTCAAATCCTGCTCTGGGTCCCAGTGTCCTGTTCTATAAAAAGAAGAACCTATGACTTCAGCAATATGTAATTATTTGTGAAGTCAGATGTAACATTTTATGATCCTAGAAACAGAGTTAATTCCTTTTCTTTTCTTCCCTCTTGCTCAGTTTCCATTCTCCCTTTCCTAAATAACATTTTCATCCAAGCATATGAATTTTTGGACAATGCTTTAGGAAAAAACATTGAGTGTCTGGAAATTATGCCCACTTATAACTTCTCTACATTCATTTATAAAATATTTTGATTGTAGGGATCCCTGGGTGGCTCAGCGGTTTAGTGCCTGCCTTCAGCCCAGGGCGTGATCCTGGAGTCCTGGAATCGAGTCCTGCATCAGGCTCCCTGCATGGAGCCTGCTTCTCCCTCTGCCTGTGTCTCTGCCTCTCTCTCTCTTTCTCTCTCTGTCTCTCATGAATAAATAAAATCTTTAAAAAATATTTTGATTGTATATATATATATATAATATATATATATCATTCATTCATTCATTCATTCATACAGCTGTAAGTCCCTGAAGCTTGGTTATTGACAGAACTCTAGGTCTTTCAATTACATTTTTATCTATGTATATGCTACTTGTGTTAGTATACAAAGGGGCTGCCCCATAAGGGGCAGAGGTCTTCTTCCCAGAAATTCTCTCTTTTACCCATTGTTGTCCTCATGCCCAAACTACTGTCTTGCACCCACAGGCTTAGGCCTGCCTCCTGCCCACCTATCAACCTTCTCCTACAGGCCCAGGTGTTTCTCTCGCTGAGACTGGCATCTTATTTTGCTGGTAAATAAAGGCACAGGATGGCTTTACCATGGAAGCCTCCTCCATGGGTCTCTCCAGAGACCCCCCACAGGCTCTCCAGTCCAGAGAGCTATCCCTAACAAAATATTTATCTTGAAATGGAAGTTGTTCTGTTTAAAGACAGAGGTTCACAGAACATGGTATAGTGGAAAAACAAATGGACGTTATGATGCTGTACTATATTCACATAGGCACATACACACACATTCACATGCATGCACATAACAGCTGTCTGCTACACAGGAACAAAAGGCAACGTAGGCATTTTCTACATGTGTAATTGTCACTATAATAGCATTCGTATTTGAAAGACAACATAAAATGTCTTTTGCCTGAGTGGTGACTCAGCTTCTATCTACCTGGATTTATTTTTATATAAGGAGCAAATGGAAATCAAGATCAAATGTTTGAGTAAACCTTATTGCTTTTAAAAAACCATTTGAACAATGGTTTAATCTTATCCTGTATTTAAAATCTTCTAAAATATTTTGTCTCCATCCTGGGCTTGTCTAGGAGACTGAACACAGAAGAAAAAAAATTCCTCAGCAAGGAGAAAAAGAAATAACTAATTCCTGACTTCTAAATATTGAACAATGACAAATTTTAAAACTGTTTTCCACATTTTCTTACATTTTCACCTTTATATTTTCCTGGCAATACTGTCTTTGAAGAGAATGACAGTCAGAAAAGGGATTAAAGAGCACATTTCTTTCTGACTACTGATGTTCATGTCAGCAAGAGACTATATAGAGCTGTATAAATCAGCTGTTGGTTTGAGTTATGGGAAGGAATTGGTCTTGTTTATATATCTTAGATATCAGTAAAATGGCCAAAAGAAGGCCATCAAAGTCAACATTACAGTGATAATATACTTGCCACAGTCTCTTCCGACCTCCATACTATCTGTTCCCCTTTCTTCTCAAACACATAGGAAAACAAACCACAAATAAAGTCTCTGAAGCCACAAAGTTTTCTACTTGTCTCTCCCCGCCCCCACCTCAGCCATTAATCCTTCCCCCAATATTCACAACATAAGTCCTGGGAAGACATCCAAGACCTAACAGAAGAACCAAGAGGCAAGAGTTTTATGTTTTAGATAGAAAACTACAGAATCACTTCAAACATTCAAATAGGACCGTTCAAAAGAGGGCCAGGCTCAGCTAAAGAGAAATCCTCATTTAAAGCTTTTAGCTTTCACAGAACCTTGAATTGGGTGAAGATAAAGAGAAAACAAAAGATAAAAAGAGAAAGCAAGCATATTTCTTTGATACCCTGGCCCTACTCCTCCAGGTTAGTTTATCAGGGTAGAAATTATGACTGGAAACTAAAAGCCATTGAATGTACAGTAATAAATAATGGAAAATTGTCCAGAGCAGTGTGCCTCCAAATTTAGATTTACCGGTACCACTTTCTTATTTGGTTTTCTTTACATATCATCTATATTATTACCATTTTTAAAAACTGGCTCATACTTTTTATTGGATTGATTTAAATGAATATATTTAAAGAAAGATACTTCATATATTCATACACCTCATTACTTTAAGGGCAAAGCCAGCATAATTCTGGTATAAATTAAAGGCAACTCTAAAATCAAAGACAATGAAAGGAAAATTATGTTAAGAGAGTCTATGTGTGTGCAGAGGGCTCAGAGCCTCAGGCCCTGGTCTTTAAAGAGACAGGTACTGGTCAATGCCTAACCACTGAGGGAGGATGACTTGTAGTATTTTATGATTTCTGTGGTGTAAATACTCATACCATGGATAATTTCAAGGTCTTAAGGTGACGTTATTGAACATACTGAGAGAAGAGGCAAAACATCAGCTCTGGTAACTTCAGCTTCAACACAACACAGCCCTGAAGTAATCAGAAGCACCAAAAAGAGAACTGAAACAGCAACATGTTCCTCATTACTTGTTTCCATGTAATTTAATTCCATTGTAGTATTATGTCCAAAACTATATTACCTTATCACTGTGCTATATGTCCCCCACTTTGGAAAACATAAGTCTTAGGTGATCTCCCAGGCTCTACCTCTCATTTTTTTCCCTTTAATTGGCACTTTAGTAGTAAGGTCTTGCTTTGGAAAAGGTAATTGTTTATTTCAAAGCCTGATTTCACAGATAAGGTTGTACAGGATACTTTTTCCACCTTCTCTGATACACTAAATTTAATCTGTCTGTAGAAAGTACATAATTAATATAAACATGAATGTCATAGGATTAAGCATCCATTTCAGCTTTGTGAAATACAAAATAACCATGACCTAAAAGAGAAAATATCCTAACATCTTTAATCTTAACTTTTCTACGGGAAGGAAATGGGGTTTTGTTCTCTGAATTTATCATAAATTTTCAAAATGTTGGCATGAGACAAAAAATATGTACATATTTTATTCTCATTCAAATCCCCCACTTATATTGTGCATCCTCTTTAAGCTTCTTTGTACCCTTCCTGCTATTTTTCCTATTGTTCTCAGATGGAAAGTAAATTTTAGGAGAGTTTTGTTTATTTAGATGAATCCTAATGGCATTTTCAGGCAGCAGAGATACAGGCACCAAATGACACAGCTGAGAATAATGAAGCTCTTACATTAAATCAAAAGGCTCATGATTTCATCTCAACAATGCAGATTCAGCAACTAAGACCTTGGAAGCATCTACACAGAATTCAAATGTGTAAAAGCAAAAATGGAAAATGTCCTGAATCTCTTCAGAATGCCACATCGAATCAAATAAGAAGAAAGTTACTAGACTTTTAAGAATCTGATGTTCTTTTAATGGATAAAGATTCAATGGCACCCAGAAATGAGATGTGAACATTCAGAATATAGTAGGGTGAAACTTTGTCCTGTCACTTCCATTTTATGAATTTATGTAGAGATTAAATTATTATAACCTGCTTCGGTTCCCAACCAGTTCCTCAGGAATAGAGGAGAATTTAAGGGTGATTTAAGGGAGCATTTACATCAACAGAGAAAAGGCATGATTTGTCAGGAGAGACTCTTATACTTCCTTATTCTCCATAATGTTCAACTGAGCTGACATTTTAGCAAATTGAAAGGTTTAACTATTTAAAAGGAGAGGTTCTGGATTTCAAAAAATGGGAAAAGGGGTTGTGAATAATGCCTCACCTCCTAAATTATCATCTCCCTGCTATACAGATGCTTTCTTCTTTGCCAATAACCTGGTTCCAAGATGGAATCCATGAGACCCATGGATCACATCTCCACAATATTCCCCTGCAAAGACTATCTATCCCCACATCAGCATGATTTCCAAGTGCCTAAAGATCATATTCAAGGCCACAGTGCTTCGGTCTCTGCCTATGCCTCCAGCAACATCATTTGCCATTCTTCCCTTGAATTTCATCCTGTAACAGAGCTTTTATTTCTTCTCCTGCCTCAGTACACTTTTATTTCTTCTCCTTCTCCTTCTTGTCTGCAAGGCTCTTTTCTTCCTCCTCCCTTTCTCCTCCAATTAATAATTTAAAAAAGTAGTAGTTTATATCTATACTATTCTTACTATACTCCAGGTACTACTGTTCTAATTATTTCATTTAATTGTCAGTCAATGCTGACAGAAATGGACTATTATGATCACCATTTTAAAGAGATTAAATAACTTTCCTGTGGTCATGCAGTTAGTATGTTTTAGATTCTAGGATTCAAAACTACTGCTTCACCACTAGGCAATATTCTCTGTATTTTCCCTTGTTGAGGGCAACTGTTTGCTTCAGACTCAGAGTCACCAAATCCAGCAAGATTTCTACTTTTCCATTCTCCACCTTGGGGTATATGTTTTTCCTCTTGGCTCATGTATATCTTTCTGTACTTCATCTGCCACATTGTATTATAATTAATCATTCATATATATCTCTACACTTCTAGATTATCAGTGACCATGGCTCATTTATTTTTATATTCCGGTGCTTGCCATCCAATTAATGTAAGTTGAATGCAAATGTAAATAAATATTTCACATTACAGCAAAATATCAGAGGCTTATTAAGGCACTTCAGAATATGATGTTTACATGTAATTTTCTGTTCCACTATCTTCTATACACATACCCCTCGTATTTTATACTCTCACAACTTAAGTAAATATTTGCAAAGTGAATAAAAAGGTCCATGACGGAATTTTAGTGGAAACTAAAATCTTTGTAGTAAATATTAAGACTTCTAAAATAAAGAAATAGAGTATCAAATTAAATCAAGACAGATGAGAGCCTCTGGGTTAGATGTATCTCACATACAAATTAAATATTTGGAGGACCTATTAACTGGCCTATGCAAATGGGCAGCATTCAACAGCTCTGAGTCAAATATTAAATACATAAGCTTGCAGGAAATGGTGATTTGATAACTCTAGTTTGGGGAAAAATAATTTCTAATTTTTTCCTACCTTACTGAGCATAAATGGGCCACCAGATCAATGGTGGAAAAAACTGGTAACTTCTAACTTAGTGTAAATATTTGGAAGCTTGTGTGTAGTCAAACAATCCAGTATGTATAATCGCCTCCAAAAATTAAGCAGAACTATTCTAATACACAAAATAGTATAATATTAAAGTTTTAAAGGAAAACTTCACACCAAGTATAAGTCAGTATAAAAATACTTATGAAATACCTCCTACAACACTTTCACTCCCATTATATACATTTTTTTTTGTATTTTTTTATTGGAGTTCAACTTGCCAACATATAGCATAAAACCCAGTGCTCATCCCGTCAAGTGCCCCCCTCGGTGCCTGTCACCCAGTCACCCCAACCCCCCACCCACCTCCCCTTCCACTACCCCTTGTTTGTTTCCCAGAGTTAGGAGTCTCTCATGTTCTGTCGCCGTCACTGATATTTCCCATTCATATTCTTTTCTTTCCCCTTTATTCCCTTTCACTATTTTTTCTATTCTCCAAATGAATGAGACCATATGTTTGTCCTCCAATTGACTGACTTCATTCAGCATAATACCCTCCAGTTCCATCCACGTGGAAGCAAACGGTGGGTATTTGTCATTTCTAATGGCTGAGTAATATTCCATTGTATACATAGACCACAGCTTCTTTATCCATTCATCTGTCAATGGACACCAAGGATCCTCCCACAGTTTGGCTATTGTGGACATTGCTGCTAGAAACATCGGGGTGCGGGTGTCCTGCCTTTTCACTGCATCTGTATCTTTAGGGTAAATCCCCAGCAGTGCAATTGCCGGCCACAGGGTAGCTCTATTTGTAAGTCTTTGAGGAACCTCCACACAGTTTTCCATGGTGGCTGTACCAGTTCACATTCCCACCAACAGTGAAAGAGGGTTCCCCTTTCTCCACAACCTCTCCAACATTTGTTGTTTCCTGTTTTGTTAGTTTTCACCATTCTCACTGGTGAAGTGGTATCTCATTGTGATTTTGATTTGTATTTCCCTGATGTGGTGCATTTTCTCATGTGCTTGTTGGCTGTGTCTATGTCTTTCTCTGTGAAATTTCTCTTCATGTCTTTTGCCCATTTCATGATTGGATTGTTTGTTTCTTTGCTGTTGAGTTTAATAAGTTCTTTATAGATTTTGGATACTAGCCCTTAATCTGCTATGTCATTTGCAAATATCTTCTCCCATTCTAGGTTGTCTTTTAGTTTTGTTGACTGTATCCTTTGCTGTGCAAAAGGTTCTTATCTTGATCAAGTCCCAATAATTCATTTTGCTTTTGTTTCCTTGCCTTCATAGATGTATCTTGCTTTGTCGAATATTAGTTGGCCATAGAGTTGAGGGCCCATTTCTAGGTTCTGTATTCTGTTCCATTGATCTATGTGTCTGTTTTTGTGCCAGTACCACACTGTCTTGATGATCACAGCTTTGTAATACAACCTGAAATCTGGCATTGTGATGCCCCCAGCTCTGGTTTTCTTTTTCAATATTCCCCTGGTTATTTGGGGTCTTTTCTGATTCCACACAAATCTTAAGATGATTTGTTCCAACTCTGAAAAAAGTCCATGATATTTTGATAGGGATTGCATTGAACATGTAAATTGCTCTGGGTAGCATTGACATTTTCACAATATTAATTCTGCCAATCCATGAGCATGGAATATATTTCCATCTCTTTGTGTCTTCCTCAATTTCTTTCAGAAGTGTTTGGTAGTTTTTAGGGTAGAGATCCTTTACCTCTTTGGTTAGGTTTATTTCTAGGTATCTTATGCTTTGGGGTGCAATTGTAAATGGGATTGACTCCTTAATTTCTCTTTCTTCAGTCTCATTGTTAGTGTATAGAAATGCCACTGATTTCTGGGCATTGATTTTGTATCCTGCCACACTGCCAAATTGCTGTATGAGTTCTAGCAATCTTGGGGTGGAGTCTTTTGGGTTTTCTATGTAGAGTATCATGTCATCTGCGAAGAGGGAGAGTTGGACTTCTTTGCCAATTCGAATGTCTTTTATTTCTTTTTGTTGTCTGATTGCTGAGGCTAGGACTTCCAATACTATGTTGAATAGCGGTGGTGAGAGTGGACATCCCTGTCGTGTTCCTGATCTTAGGGGAAAGGCTCCCAGTATTTCCCCATTGAGAATGATATTTGCTGTGGGCTTTTCATATACAGCTTTTAAGATGCTGAGGAATGTTCCTTCTATCCCTACATTCTGAAGAGTTTTGATCAGGAATGGATGCTGTATTTTGTCAAATGCTTTCTCTGCATCTAATGAGAGGATCATATGGTTCTTGTTTTTTCTCTTGTTGATATGATCTATCACATTAATTGCTTTATGAGTGTTGAACCAGCCTTGCATCCCGGGGATAAATCCCACTTGGTCATGGTGAATAATCTTCTTAAAGTATTGTTGGATCCTATTGGCTAGTATCTTGTTGAAAATTTTTACATCTGTGTTCATCAGGGATATTGGTCTATAATTCTCCTTTTTGGTGGGGTCTTTGTCTGGTTTTGGAATTAAGGTGAAGCTGGCTCATAGAATGAGTTTGGAAGTATTTCATCCCTTTCTATCTTTCAGAACAGCTTTTGTAGAACAGGTATTGTTTCTTCTTTAAACATTTGATAGAATTCCCCTGGGAAGCCATCTGGCCCTGGACTTTTGTGTCTTGGGAGGTTTTTGATGACTGCTTCAATTTCCTCCCTGGTTATTGGACTGTTCAGGTTTTCTATTTCTTCCTTTTCCAACTTTTGGTAGTTTGTGGCTTTTCAGAAATGCATCCATTTCTTCTAGATTGCCTAATTTATTGGCGTATAGCTCCTCATAATATGTTTTTAAAATCATTTGTATTTCTTTGGTATTGGTGGTGATCTCTCCATTTTCATTCGTGATTTTATTAATTAGCCTTTCCTCTTTTTATTTATTTATTTATTTATTTATTTATTTATTTATTTATTTTTAAGATTTTATTTATTCATGAGAGACACACAAAGAGAGAGGCAGAGACACAGGCAGAGGGAGAAGCAGGCTCCATGCAGGAAGCCTGATGTGGGACTCGATCCTGGTACTCCAGGATCACGCCCTGGGCCAAAAGCAGGCGCTAAACTGCTGAGCCACCCAGGGATCCCATCTCTTTTGTTTTTAATAAGGCTGGCTGATGGTTTATCTATCTTATTAATTCTTTCAAAGAACCAACTCCTGGTTTTGTTTATCTGTTCTACAGTTCTTCTGGTCTCTATTTCATTGAGTTCTGCTCAAATCTTTATTAACTCTCTTCTGCCTGGTGTAGGTTTTATTTGCTGTTCTTTCTCCAGTTCCTTTTGGTGCAAGGTTAGCTTGTGTTTTTGAGTTTTTTTCCAATTTTTTGAGGGATGCTTGTATTGTGATGTATTCCCTCTCAGGACTGCTTTTGCTGTATCCCAGAGATTTTGAATGGTTGTATCTCCATTCTCATTAGTTTCCATGAATCTTTTTAATTCTCCTCTAATTTCCTGGTTGACCCTTTTGTCTTTTAGCAGGATGCTACTTAATCTCCACGTGTTTGAATTTCTTCTTGTGATTGAGTTTAAGTTTCAAAGCATTATGGCCTGAAAATATGCAGGGGACAATCACAATCTTTTGGTTTCGGTTAAGACCTGATTTGTGACCCACTATGTGGTCTATTCTGGAGAAAGTTCCATGTGCACTTGAGAAGAATGTGTATTCAGTTGTGTTTGGATGTAAAGTTCTGTAAATATCTGTGAAATCTCTCTGGTCCAGTGTATCATTTAAAGCTCGTTTCTTTGGAGATGTTGTGCTTAGAATATCTGTCATTTGCAGAAAGTGTCGTGTTGAAGTCTCCCAGTATTAGTGTATTATTATCTAAGTATGTCTTTACTTTGGTTATTAATTGATTGATATACTTGGCAGCTTCCACATTAAGGGCATAAATATTCATGATTGTTAGGTCTTCTTGTCGGACAGATCCTTTAAGTATGATATAGTGTCACTCTTCATCTCTTACTACAGTCTTTGGGATAAACTTTAATTTATCTGATATGAGGATTGCTACCCCTGCTTTCTTTTGAGGACCATTTGATTGATAAATGGTTCTCTAACCTTTCATTTTTAGGCTGTAGGTGTCTTTAGGTCTAAAATGAGTCTCTCATAGACAGCTAATAGATGGATCTTGCTTTTTTATCCAGTCTGAAACCCTGCATCTTTTGATGGGATAATTAAGCCCATTCATGTTCAGAGTTACTATTGAAAGATATGAGTTTAGTGTTATCATGATATCTATTCAGTCCTTGTTTTTGTGGATTATTTCTTTAGGCATCCTCTTTCTTTTACAGAGTCACCCTTAATATTTCTTGCAGAGCTGGTTTGGTGGTCACATATTCTTTCAGTTTCTGCCTATCTTGGAAGCTTTTTATCTCTCCTTCTATTCTGAATGAGAGCCTTGCTGGATAAAGTATTCTTGGCTGCATGTTCTTCTCATTTAGGACCCTGAATATATCCTGCCAGCCCTTTCTGGCCTGCCAGGTCTCCGTAGAGAGGTCTGCTGTTAATCTAATATTTCTCCCCCTATAAGTTAGGCATCTCTTGTCTCTTACTGCTTTAAGAATTTTCTCTTTATCTTTGGAATCTGCAAGTTTCACTATTAAATGTCAAGGTGTTGGGACAGTCCAGGTGGTTCAGCAGTTTAGCGCTGCCTCCACCTCAGGGTGTGATCCTGGAGACCTGGGATTGAGTCCCACATCAGGCTCCCTACATGAAGACTGCTTCTCCCTCTGCCTGTATCTCTGCCTCTCTCTCTGTGTCTCTCATGAATAAATAAGTAAAATCTTTAAAACAAATAAATGTTGAGGTGTTGAATGCTTTTTATTGATTTTAGGGGGTTATCTCTATCTCCTGGATCTGAATGCCTGTTTCCCTCCCCAAATTAGGGAAATTATGATTTGTTTAAATATGCTTTCTGGTCCTCTGTCCCTTTCAGCGTCCTTTGGAACCCCAATTAAATGTAGATTTTTCCTTCTGAGGCTGTCATTTATTTCTCTTAACCTTTCCTCCTGGTCTTTTGTTTTTCTCTTTTTTCCTCAGCTTCCATCCTTGCCATCAATTTGTCTTCTATGTCACTCCCTCTTTCTTCTACCTCATTAGCTCTCATTGTTAGGACCTCCAGTTTGGATTGCACCTCATTTAATTGATTTTTTATTTCAGCCTGATTAGATCTAAATTCTGCAGTCATGAAGTCTCTTGAATCCTTTATGCTTTTTTCCAGAGCCACCAGTAGCTTTATAATTGTGCTTCTGAATTGGCTTTCTGACATCGAATTGTAATCCAAATTATGTAACTCTGTGGCAGAGGGTACTGTTTCTGATTCTTTTGTGGTGAGTTCTTCTTTCTAGTCATTTTGCTCAGTGCAGAGTGGCTAAAAACAAGTTGTACTTGCTAGAAGCGCAAGCTCTTCTCTCTGTAGCATTCCAGCTGTTCTCTCTTTAAATCTCAGGTAGAATTAGTAGGTTTTCAGGATGATTTGAAAGTTATCTAGGTGAGTTGGTGGGGACAGGTGACCCCTTGGGGACCCTACTCCTCTGCCATCTTGCCCCACCCACCCCGTTTTATTTTTTCTACTTCTTTTGAATGGCTAATAACATGCACACAGTATACATCAAAAGTTACAAATGTGCATCCAGGGAGAGTAAGTCTTTCCGTCTTCTTTATTTTCGTGTATCATTCCCAATATACAAACACTATTATCATTTTTGTATGAATTCTTCTAAATACAATCTAAGCCTACACCAGTGCACAATGGTGATATAATCAAGCTATAGCAGAAGATTGAATTCTGTATCTTATTATTCAACACTTAAAATAGTTCTAAGTACCGCAACCAACGTTTGAGTGACTATTCTTATACATATGCCTTTCTGTAGTACCTATTAAATTTTAGAGTGCTTGAAGAAAAAATACTTAGAATTTGTTAAATCAAAACATAAGTACATTTTAAACTTTGGTACCTATTACTGAATTTATTATCAATCTGACCTCCTGCAGAAGCTTTACAATTGAAACTGTTGTAACAATGAAAAAGAATGTTTCTTTTTCTATGCCCTTTATGGATGAATGGAAAATGGTATCTCAATATAGTTTTATATACATTTCTATAAGTAGAGCTTAGCATGTTTTTAAGTATTTAAAAGCCATATTTCATTTTTCTCTAAATTTTTTTATCTTATGCCTATTTTTCCCCATTGGTTTATTTTCTGATACATACAAAGATCTTTAGGTAGTAAAAATGAAAATTAGTTATATTTATGCTATTTGTTGGAAATATCTTTTTCTTAGTTTGTATTCTTTTTTTTTTAACACTGCTAATAGGGCTTCTTTGTGTTTTTCCAGTCAAAATGTTTATATAGTTGAATGGATCAATTCTTTGGTATGGTTTTTATGACTTAAGCCATTCCAAGAAAAGTCTACCTCACTCCAAAACAGTAGCACTTCCATGGTTTCATCAAGTATTTTTATGGTTTCATTTTTATCTTTTTTATATTTCATCCAACTTTCTCCATGTTGTTTATCAACTGATTTATCCTTTCTTCCTTAATATTCACTCCATTTTTTATATATAAAAGATTCCCTATTTGTTTGGTTCTATATATGGACTCTGTTCTGTTTCAATAATGCATTTGACATTACATCAGTTAGATAATATCTCCAGTGTGATTTGGAGAGTTGATTTTCATCTATTTCTAGTCGTCAGTTTTAGAACTTTTCTGTTACCTCATGACTTTTTTTCCATGTGATCTTTAGAATCTGATTCTCTAATTCCAGAGAGAAAAATAGCTTTTTGGTATTTTTATTGGAATTGCATTAAATGTATATACCAATTTAGGGCAAACTGAAATCTTCCTTGCACGGAGTCTATCTATCTGGAATCAGTATGCTTTTCTCTCTATTCATGTTTCCTTTTAGGTATCAATAACATTTACAGTTTCTTCAGTAAATATGCCTTCAATATATGTATATTTTTTAGTTTAGCCATAGTATTTTATCTTTGTTTCTAACAGAAATGGAATCTCTTCTGCCACTTTAAAGTACAGCTGTTTGGACACAAACAGGTTTTTAATATTAATTTTGTTCTCATTTTACTGCATTATCTCATTTGGTATAAGTTCCCAGCTGATTATCTTACGCTTTTCAGGCATACTGTAGTCCTTGCAAATAATAATACTGTGTCCTCTTCTTTCCAATCTTTAATGACATATTTATATTTCTAATAGGCACCATCCTTGTTTTTGATCATAAGTTCATTGGAAAATTACAATATTTTCCAATTAGGACAAATATAGACTTTGGAGGAAGATACATTTGCATATACTAATTCTATACTTTGAATTGCATGTTCAAAGCATTGATTTTCATTCCACCTGTTTACAACGTAAATGTTTTAAGATTATTTTCCCTGAGCACTTTAGTTGAATCTCATATACTCCATTATTTTCTTTATCACTTTTTTTATATATCCTGAAATTTTTACTTTGATTTTTTTTGCTAAACCAACATTCAGGTAACATGCTCACCTGATCTCTTTTTCTGTTCATTCATTTCCATCTATCATATCTTTGCCAGCTATATTTTTTTTTCCTTCTCTATTTCCTTTGCTCTCTCTCATTTACTTTAGTAGTCAGTCAGGCATGGTTTACAATTTTGATCTTAATTTTTGGTTTTGTTGCATTGGGATTAGATATAGTTGTCTAATACTTCTATATTTTGTTATTTATTATTTTAGTAAATATTTAATTGGCACAGGAAATTATGTTCATTCTCTTTCAGGGTACATTACATCTACTCCATCTACTTCAATTTGCCCTTTAGCCTTCTGTGGTACCTTTCATATACTGGATCTTCCATGGCCTGAGAGGAGTAAATGACTTCCCTATGACCGATGTGTTTAGCCTCATTTTATTTACTCTACTTTTTGTTTATGAATTGTATTAATTGTAATATTGTTTCCCTGGTGTATTTTTAGTGGTGCCTTAACAAAGTACCACAAATATGGTCATTTAGAACAAAATAAGTATATTGCCTTTCAGTTTGGGAGTTTAGAAGTCCAAAATCAAGGTGTCAACAACGCCACACTTTCTCTGAAGACTCCAGGAGAGGGTTCATCCTTGCCTAGTTACAAATTCTGGTGGTTGCTGGCAAATTTTTGTGTTCCTTGGTTTGTGGCAGCATCACCCAATCTCTGCCCTCCATCTTCGCATATCCATCTCCTCTCTATTCTTTCTTCCAGGGACACCAATCATTGGATTAGAGCACACCCTAATTGATTATGACCTCATCCTAACTTGATTACACCAAAAACACCTTACTTCCAGTGAGTAAAGTCACATTCACAGGTACAGGGGTCAGGACTTAACATGTCTTCCTGGAGGACATGATTGAACCCACAATACCTTTATTCACATTCAATGCATTTTGCCCTTACTTATATCTGTCTATAATAAGAGCATAGGTCTTGTTTTCTTTTATGTGTGAGCTCAGTATGCTGTTACAGTCCTTTTATTTTTAATCTTTCTGCTTTGGATTTATCACATACATACAGTACCACTTTACTTGTGCTTTCTAATACAGTCTGAGATACTTTTCTTTCAATAAGTGTATCCCATTTATATTAAAATATATTATTTATATTCATTCCACTATCATATTTTAAGTTTTCTCTTTTATTGCTTTATTTTTTCTGTATTCTGTATATTTCTTTACTTTGTCATGCATGACTTGGGTAGCTTACTATGCTCTGGAAACTTTCTTTTCTCTTTTGGGTCATTTTAATGTTTTATTTTATGTCTAAAACATTTTTTGTACACTTGATCTTCTATTTTGTAGACACTAGGAACAATAATGGACTGGTATCTCCAATTCCTTTTCTCCAATACCAGTTTAGTAGGTATTGCTATAGTCATTAGTTGTCCTAATGCTTACTCTATACCTTAAACTATACTCAAACACCAACTGTTCTAATTATTAGCTATAAATGATTTCTTTAAGACAGGGAATACTTCAAACCCATCAGAGAAATGGACAGCTTGAGTCTGTTACAAAGTATGTTTTAAATCACAGGTCAGTAATTGTATATGAGAGTATACACTGCTACACACAAATTAAATGATCAGAGCACAATTTTCCAATGTTTACAACAGAATAAGCTTCCCTGTAAAAGCAGCACTGTTATTCATTTTAACTTTAGTCTTTCTCTCTTTCTTCTTCACCTTCTCTTTCAGCAGAATCCACATCAACCTCCTCATAAGCCTTCTCAAGAGAAGCCATATTCTCACAGCCTCAGAAAACTCTCCTTCCTCCATACTCTCACCCACATACTATTAAACAAAGGCACACTTGGTATATATCAGGTCAAACTTGTGTTCCAGGTGAGCCCAGGCATCAGTGAAAGCTGTTCATGGTAGGCTTTCTCAGCAGAGATGACAGGAGCATATGTAGTCAGAGGGAAGTGGATGGGAGGATAGGGCACCAGGTTGTTCTATAATTGTCAGATCAGCATTCAGAACTCCATCAGAAGCAGTTATGGAGAATACAATCTGACTTATCAACCTATTCAGGTTAATGTAGGCTATGTGTTTAATATCGAAGTTTCTACAACAGATGTCATAGATAGCCTTGTTGTCTACCATGGAGACACAATTAGAGTGTTCTAGGGTGGTATGGGTAGTGAGGATGAAGTTGTAGGGGTCAACTACAGCTGTAGAAACCAGAGGGGCTGGGTAAATGGGAGAACTCCAGCTTGGACTTCTTACTATAATAGACAGAGAGATGTTCCCTCAGCAGGGAGGTGAATCTGGAACTAGCTGTCCCTACAAAGCTATGGAAAACCAAGAAACCCTGAAGAACTATGCACTGGTCAGCCAGTTTCTGAATTTGGTCCAAGACAAGGCCAATGACCTTCTTGCCAATGGTGTAGTGCCCCTGAGTGTAGTTACTGGCAGCATCTTCCTTGCCTGTGATAAGCTGCTAAGGGTAGAAGAGCTGGCAGGAAGTGCCAGTGTGAACTTCATCAGTGACTGTGGTTCCAGGTCTATAAACACTGCCCTGCATACATGCTTGCCAGCACCTATCTCATCGAAGAAGGTGTTCAAAGAGTTATCTTCCCCAACAGTCTTGTCTCCTGACATCTGACCATTGGGCTGGATGCTGTGTTCTAGGAAATAGAGCTCTCAGCAGGCATTGTTAATATGAACACCAGACTGGCCAACATGTATGGAGATTCATTCACTCGTGGTGCTGCTTTTTGGTTGTCAAGCAGATGGCAGAAAGGAAGAGGAGAATTTGTTGCTTCTTACAGTGAGACTCAGGTGGTCGATGGAAGAGAACCTGCTAAATGATATTTTTAAACTTCTGATTATACTACATGAAATAATCTATATTCTTAGACAACTGTTTGATTCCCCTCCCAACTTTAACCAGTTATATTATTTCTTTGTTGTCATTCTATTCACATTATGTACTGAAATTGTGATTCCAAGAGTTGTTCTTTCCTTAGTTTAAAGTTAATTGCATTTTATGTTCACCTCTGTTTTGTTGTTGTTGTTTGCCATTGTGGATTTATAAGAAGTAACTTCTCATAGTACTTGCATAATCAAAAGTACCTGCTCTTGCCCCTCTGCCTTTTTTAAGGTAGGCTCCACACCCAGGATAGTACTCAACATGGGGCTTGAACTCATTAGCTTGAGATCAAGACCTAAACTGAGATTAAGAGTCAGACATTTAACTGACTGAGCCACCCAGGTGTCCCTTACTCTTCTCTTTCTACTTCAACAACTTGCCTAGATAAAACATTTTGCTAACATTTTATTTTCTGGATGATTGTGTGTTTATCCCAGCACTGTTTTCTAATGATATATACTGTTGGGAATTTTTAAGCATAGCCTGGTATTTCCCCTCGTAAGTTATCTGACCTCTGGCTGGAATGCTCAAATAATTATATACTTACTTTTAAAACATAATATTACTAGGCTGTGTTTTGATTTTAAACCTACCTTACTGATTTTTCTTTAGTCCTGATATGATTTCACATTTTAATTTCTAGAATGTATTCTTAAATGGTATTTTAGAATGTTTTCAGTTTCCATGTTGGTGGTTGGTGGGAGGTTATTTTATTCAAGGATGCTAAACGTAAATTGATATTCCTTTACTTGTTTTCAGTAACTCTATTAAATCCATTATCAGTTTCTAGTCTATGTGTTTACTTTATTCAATCTGTCTTCTCTTCTATATTTTTATTGTGTTTTAAATAGTCCCCAAGGTTTTGTTTGCTTGATGTTGTTTTGCTTTCAGATAGTGTCTTCATTTATGTGATAATTTTATTGTTCACTTATTTCCTGAGCTCTGTCAACTTAGTTCCCCCTATTTCTGTTGAAGATAATTATAATTTCTTACTAGATATCATATCTATGCATCAATTTTTTTAACTTTAGGATTTTCTTTAAATTATTTAAGTCCATGGCAATAAGTTTGCTTGCAATATTTACCCACCCCATAGCAACATTTTTCTGAAGTATGTTCCCTCTTTGCCTTTGCTTTTCTGGATCCATTTCTCCTTTTCTCCCCACCCCCTACCTCCCCCCCTCCTCGCCCCCCAACCTCTGTCCTTTACCTTTACATAAATATGCTGGTTCCTTTTGCAATATTATTTACTTTTAATTAGATGAGTCTTTGTAGCAGACTGTGCATTTTGATCTTTTGTTACAAACTACTGCTGCTCAGGCCCCTTGGTCTGCACAAGCTTTGGGAATTTGATATCTTCTTAATTTTTGCTGCATTCTGCTGCAAGAGTGATTTTCTTCAAGAGGTACCTGGGTGGCTCAACTGGTTAAGCATCTGCCTTTTGCTCAGGACATGATCCCAGGGTCCTGAGACTGAGCCCCACTTTATCAGTAGAGTTCCCTGATCAGTGGGGAGTTTGCTTCTGTCTCTCTTGACCCTACCCCTAGCTCTGCTCTCTCTCTCTCTCTCAAATAAATTAATGATTTTTTTTAAAGAGTGGTTTTCTTCAGTGCTTTTTGGCATCTCACCAGATCCTTTCTTCCCATGGCACTTCTTTCTAATCACCTATGATTTTGTGATTTGAAATGTTCAGGTATCTGTTAGTTTGTTCTTTTTTAGTCTCTTTTGTTTTCAGAGTCGTTTCAGATAAAAACAAACAAACAAACAAAAAAACAGAGGGGGATCCCTGGGTGGCTTGGCGGTTTAGCGCCTGCCTTTGGCCCAGGGTGCCATCCTGGAGACCCGGGATCGAATCCCACGTCGGGCTCCCAGTGCATGGAGCCTGCTTCTCCCGCTGCCTGTGTCTCTGCCCCTCTCTCTCTCTCTCTCTCTCTCTGACTATCATAAATAAATAAAAAATTAAAAAAAAACAAAACAGTTATCCTCAGTCTGTCACTGTATACATTATCTTATTGATATCCCTACGTAAAATGCCCAACACATCTACTGAATACCACTCTAAGCCAGGCACTTCTTTAGTGGCTGACAGCAGAGCAGTAGGAAAAAACAAAGCAACAAACCAATGAAACTGACATATATCCCGTATCTCTGCCCTTATGAACTAAGAATGGCTAATTAACATAAATAAATCATTTAATTACATGATGCCCTCTGCTCTCCATGTATTTTACTCGGCTTGTATAAAATAGTTTCAGTAAAGGAAAATTTACAAACACACCCATACAAAGACTAGTCCAGCAAAAATACTGTAATAGACTTCTAATTAATATCCCTGACTCCAATTTAATCTCCCAAAAATCTATCTTTGAAATAACAGTCAGAAATATATTAGCATGCAACTCATTTCTCTGTTTAAAAGTACATTTAAAATAATTTTGAAAATTGTGTTATTTTTTCCAGAGGGAATAATCATAGAGTAGGAGATGAACAGCAAATAATGTATGGGATTAAAAAAAAAAAGAAAAGAAACAAAAGGGTGCCTGGGTGGCTCAGTCGGTTAAGTGTCTGCCTTCAGACTCAGGTCATGATCTCAGGGTCCTGGGATTGAGCCTTGCATCAGCTCCCTGATCAGTGGGGATGGGGATTCTGCTTCTCCCTCTCCCTTTGCCCCTCCCCTCTGCTCATGCTATTTCTCTGTCAAAAAAAATAAAATAAAATCTTAAAAAAAGAAATATATTCAAGTATCCTATATTCAAATAGCTATAATATGAATAATAATTTTTTTCGTATCAGATATTAATGCATTTTGATTTGTCAGCTGTCAAATCTCCAGGATACAAAAACCTAGATTTCCTTAAGATGACTTTACTTGGGTTTATTTGCCTATTATTTTAATTTTCCTGCCAATTAAAGGGCTGGCTGGAACTCAGATTGTGTGTTGGACTACCTGGCTTCATCTAGAAATGTCCTTGTAGCTCTGGGATGCAAGTACATGTCCCTAGCAATTCAACTTTAGTAATGTCCTCTTGCTATTTTTTTTTTTTCACTTTCAAAGAACACCGGAGGTGATTTTTGTTTGTTTACTTTTGTTTCTGAGACTAGTACATCAGCACTGACTCTTGAAATTCAATTCCCTTTCTACTAATTTTTCTTTTTAAATGAGGAGGTGATTTTTGACAGAAAATGATGCCATTTGGGAGTATGCCCTGGAGAGTAGATGACAGAATATTTTCACCCAGAATGAACCTGAAAACTTTATATAAAATGATTTCAGGTAATTGAATTATTTTTTTTTCTATTGACTTGCATTATCATCATGCTAGGCTAATAAGAGGATAATAATAATAGTGCTAATGGGCTTATTATTTTTTATTGTGTTTAAAATTTTTTATTTATATATTTCATTTTTGTTTTTTAAAATTATTTATTCATTTTAAAGATTTATTTATTTATTTATTTATTTATTCCTGACACACACACACACACACACACACACACACAAACACACACACACAGAGGCAGAGACACAGGTAGAGGGAGAAGCAGGCTCCATGCAGGGAGCCCGACATGGGACTCGATCCCAGGTCTCCAGGATCAGGCCCTGGGCTAAAGGCAGCGCTAAACCACTGAGCCACCCGGGCTGCCTTCATTTTTGTTTTTAAATAATACTTTGTTTTTTTGAATGCTTAGTGATTATTGTGTTATATGACATATAAACATTGTTTTATCTATGGCTCGTAATCAAAATAATTAGCCTCATTTTAGAGATAAAAAAAGTCAAGGCTTAGAGGGAACAAATAACTTCTTCAAAGTTATTGTTAGTTACTAATGGCAGACCGAAGTTCAAATCTAGGTCTGTCAAATGTCCACCTCGATACTCCCAGCCTTCACGTTATACAATCTTTGTTCTAGGTCCAGATATTCTCATTCTGGAAACTGGGAAGAAATGTGAATCCTTGGGCCCCATTTCCAGGGTCTGTAACGGAGCAGGCTAGGGATGGAGCCCAGTGATCTGTGACTTCCAGGTAATTTTCTTCTGTATCATTGCTTTAGGATATCTCTTTATTAAAAGCAACACTATAAATTAAAAAGTTTCATATTTTTTCTACTAATGATTTCATTTTTCAGTTTTAAAATAGTCTTTAAAATATAAAACAAGGGACCTGGGTGGCTCAGTGATTAAGTGTCTGTCTTTGGCTCAGGGCATGGTTCTGGGGTCCCGGGATCGAGTCCCACATCGGACTCCCTGCATGGAGCCTGCTTCTCTCTCTGCCTGTCTCTGCCTCTCTCTCTGTGTCTCTCATGAATAGACAAATAAAATCTTTAAAATATATATATATATATAAAACAAGACAGAAAATAAAAAATAAATTCAAAAAAATTATTCCCTTTAACCCCACCACACAAAGATAGCTATTTTTCATTTTTTGATATGTTTCTTTCTTTTTATGTATAAGTATATATTTTTAATTGTCTCTTCTAGGCCACTTATAATAGTGTTCAATATAGGATGTTACATCATGATTTTCATATTTAATGTTGTACTATAAATAGTTGTAATGTTATCATATAGATCCTTATAAAGAAGCTTGCATTAGTCAGGGTATTCTATTTGTACAAAAAACATGAACCCAACTGGAACTGGCTTTTATGAGTATTTACTGGTTAATGTACTAGACTACTGAAAGAACAAAGGGAAACTAGATTCAGAGACAAAACACCATCAGACTTTTCTGTCTCTATTTTGTCATCCCACTGCCCCCTGACTGCTCTCTTCTTTCACTGCTTCTTGCTAACTCTGGATTTTGCCTCTCAGACTTCCTGTTCCCATGATCTCCACGTGGCAAGAACTATAGGCTCCCATATTAAGAACTCATTGTGCAAAACAGAACTAAATTTCCTGTGCTTATTCTGATATGAAAAACTCTTCTGGCCTTTGCCTTGGGCCATGTGTCCATTCGTCAGGTCAAATGGCATAACGAGTAAAAGTAAAATTTTTTTTTTAATGATTCCATTTATTTATTCATGAGAGAGGCAGAGGGAGAGAGAGAGAGGCAGAGACACAGGCAGAGAGAGAACCAGGTTTCATGCAGGGAATCTGAGACGGGACTCGATCGCAGGACTCCAGGATCACACCCTGGACCAAAGGCAGACACTCAACTGCTGAGCATCCCTAATCTGGGTAAAATTTAAATGAAACATCCTATTTGGCAATATATAACTTCTACAAAATGGAGTAGCACTAAAATTAAAAATGAAATAATTGCAGCAATAAGGAAATTTGTTAGCCTTGTCAAAAGTGGTTTCAGTAGCATGGGGAATCCCAAAACATTTCTGGAGGAGACTGAGAAATAAAAAAGGGGAGAAATGAGTAGAGACAGCAGGTACAGACAATATTTTCAAGATTTTTTTTTTATCAATCAAAACAGGGAAATGGGATAATAGTTGGAAGAAGTTGTGGGGTCTAGAATGGGATTTATTTTTAAATATAAGAGTTAGTTTTTTTGTGATTGCATGTTGATGGCAATGAAAAAGGAGTAGAGAATGAGAGTCTGCAGCTTTCTGTGAACAAGCACAGTGGACCGGGGCAATGTATTAATGTTGGCTGTACTTGGAGCATAGAGAAATCCATTCATTATAATGGGAGGGGAGGCAGGTGCAGGGGCAGATTTGGTAAAGGGACGGTGTGGAAGAAGAGGAGGCAGTGACACAGAAGATGAAATAAAATGCTGTTTCTCTATAAAAATGAGTCAGAAAAAGAGAAAATATAAGTGTGTCCTCTGAAAGAACAGATCACCAAAAAAATATGACAAGACAGCTAAGGACCTAGTTGACGTCTATGGATAGAAATTTAAATGGTATCAGTCACCCAAGTTGTTCACTCCTCAGATGTACACGCAGTATAAGTAGAAATCTAGATGCAGGGAGGGTTGGCATCTTGCTAAGAGAATACAATAGAGAAAGAAAGGTTCAAGGGAATTGCAGGTGTGTGCAAACAAATGGGTATTCTGAGGGCCATGAAATCTGTACTGGAAAGGGGAAGGGGAAGAAAAGTATGAGGGACAATTGCTAAAGCCTTTGATGAAACATTGTGCAGGTGAAGCAGGTGTTGTAGACAGATTACATGCCCTTAACCCACCAAACAAACAAAAAGGGAGAAGGAACAGTGGCTTTGAGACGGTCCAGCTGCAATTAGAGGAAAGGAGCCTATCCATCCCACTCCTAGGTCCTGTTCTTTGAAGAATGAAGGCCACTGTAGAGGAATACAGAGAAAGCAGGGAGACCCAGGGACATCAGGTTTCAGTAAGAGTAAATGTGACTAACTAAATAGGCAAGTTTATCAACAATGGACAGTGAGCACCAGTGGGCACAGTGGAAAGACTAGGGGGCTCCAAAGGGGTGGCAGACTGGATCTAAACAATATTAACCACTGGCAACTAACAAAGTTTCTCAAGGAAGTTGCATCAGGAATGGTGCATATTTTCCTAAATATATAAATTTCACTCTATACAACAAATTCAATTAAAAATAAATCATCCAAGGTTTCTGGAAGAATTCTGAGTTCACAAACGATGCCACTTCACTGCTTATTAATGCTACCAAGGAACAGGGGAGGACCTGCCTAGTGGAGTCATCTTTTAAAAAAAAATTTAAAGATTTTATTTATTTATTCATGAGAGACACAGAAAGAGACACAGACAGAGACACAGGCAGAGGGAGAAGCAGGTTCCATGCAGGGAGCCTGATGCAAGATTTGATCCCGGGACTCCAGGACCACACCCTGAGCCAAAGGCAGACGTTCAACTACTGAGCCACTCAGGCGTCATTTAGTGGAGCCATCTTAAATGTACTAATGGTTGAATGCCATCACTACTTATCCTTGAGCCCAAATAATGATTTTTTTAAAATCTCAAGTTTTTCCCCTCTTTCACCAAATGACTCTTATGGTGAGCACTACAGGATTCTACTTAGGCAAAGAGAAATTCAGACCTGAGAGAGAGAAAGAGAGTGAGACAAGAGTGAGACAGAGAGGAAGTGTGTGTGTGTGTGTGTGTGTGTGTGTGTGTGGTAAGGGCATCTCACAGGAGATGAAACAAGTATTATTTTGAGTAGACAACAATGGTATAATATAGCAACCTTTTGGTGTTCTCTTAGCCTTTGTTTTCTGCCTTTTAAAAAAAATTTTAAACCAAGAATTAGGACTATTCTGGATGATAGAATCATCCTATTTTTGGAAAGTGCATAGTATGCTTCTCATGTTAAAAAAAACTTACAGATTCTTTTTCTCATAATTTTATAAAAAGTAAATAAAAATTGCCCTAATTCTACCAACATGTCCTCTGCACTACTATAATTTTGGGGTGAACCTTTTAATCTCTTTATCTCTGTATAAAAATAGTATTTTTACTGGTATCCTATCTGTAGATAATTTTAATAGTTTTTCATATGTTACTGTTCTTTTATTTTTTAACTTCACTTTGTGCAACTTTTCCCATGTCACTACTTGTCATCAAACTCATAATTTTTAAAGACTGTGGAGCTTATTATGGAAAATCCATATTTTATTAGTTTCTTATTATTGGGTATTTTGTGTTTCACCCTTTTGCTACTATAAAAAAAGACCACAGAAATATCCTTAATAAATCCTTAAGTTATGTCTGATTATTCCTTTCAGTTAAATTCCTAGAAATGAGACTTTGAGGTTATAGGAACAAAGGTCCATTCTGAACATGATTATCTCTCCTCCTGATTTATCTATTTTTAAAGTCTGCCATTGTTTTTAAAGCAGGGTACTCTCAGGGTTCCTTCAGCTAGTTAAAATGCAGAAACTTCACTGGAAATTATTTCCACCAGAACTTTAAAAATAGACCTATAAGTTTATCTATTAAATTTATAAGTAGTCTCATTTCAGCAACTCCTAAATGTTGGAACAGCCATGATCTGGTTTAGGGTAGCTCAGAGGTCAATGAGAAGGCTTATCCTATTAAAAAACAAAACAGAAAACAATACAAAACAAACAAAAAAACAACCTGTTAAAAATTAATGCAGATAAAAATAGAATATCTATTGCATATAAGGACCACGACACCAGTTAATACCATTATGACCTTTGGTACCTGCAATTTTTTTTTTTTTTTTTTTTTTTTTTTTTTTTTACAACAAAGGTTTTGCTTTTTAGGACACAAATAAGACATTCCAATTTACTGTTCAAGTAACCATTTACCTGGTATCAGATAAGCTGGCCCCAATTTCAAAAGGAAATTAATAATAAACTTCAATTTGAGGCAGGTTAAAGCTACATATATATTATGGAGCTAATTTCAAAAAATGACACAAAATTAAAATGAAATAGCCTCTAGAATTTGAGAACCTGTGGACACAGTAAATCTTAGTTATAGAGGAAAATGAAACGTCTGATGATAAGACTGGGTCTGATAAGATGAAATAAAAACATGAAGCATGATACAGAAGGTCAGAAGGATCAATATAAAATGTGAAACGAACACACAAATTGCATAGTCCCAGTCACCCAAAGTGTTTGGAAATGACAGGGGAATTAACTGGCAAGTAAAGCTGAATATTAAACATGGCTGAGTGTACCATATATCATTCCTAAATCTATCTAGGTATTCCTAAAATGTGGGCCACCTTTTCTCTGGAAATAACTTAGATCTAATCCAAGGTTAAATGAAAAATAAAGTGAGAACATGGACATGATTAAATTGAAACACTGGCATTGTGTATATTTGAGAGGAAAGAGATAAGATGGGGCATCTGGCAGCAGTAAAACAGGGCTAAAAGAACGATAGATACTTATTCTTGTAAAACACAGTCTGACTTACTTACTGGCCTACTCTTACATCTCACCTTGAAATTATAAGGGCAAAACCCAAAGGAATTGAAATTGCCAAAAACCTACTGACATCGAATCACAGAGCAGCATGACATTTATCCCACACAGACCTCTGACTTACTCACATAGCTCTTTAACAAGCACAAAGTCACCTTTTTTTAAAATTTTTTGAAACATATTCTCTTGATAGTAAAAAGTGCCTTGGAAAGAGGAATGAATACCTTTATAGCTTGTCATGGCTGGATTTCAGCTCTTTGTTGCTTGCTAGTTCGTGAGCTGGAACGACTTCCAGACTCCCCTGAACCTCAGTTTCCTCATCTGTAAAATGGAGATGAGTCTTGTGAATGTAACTAAGCTAAAATATAAGCACATCCGTTAACTTTCCAAAAACTGTTAATTTCTCTTTTTCTCCTGTTACACTGTAACTTCTAGAGGCTGCACAAATATGAATTGATTTTAATTGAACTGTTGTTGCCTTTGAGTTTAAAAAACAGTCTCTGAGATGAAATGCAAAAGGGAGGGGGAGGTGATGAGAAATACGATTACAGGCTTTTTATAGTTTACATGGTGCTTTGAAGGCTCATCTCAAAATCTAATGAACAGTTAGAAAAGGTAATGTTATACTCTCTTCTATATATAAAACCTGAGGCTTGGGGTGACAATGACTTTGAGATCAATGTTTTCCTTCTCATACTGATACTGTCTTACATATTCTGTATGAATAATGAGGGCGATGTTTAAAAATTGTTTTAATTTTTCTTACACTTTTTATCATACCCAGTTTTCATCTTTTTAAAAAAGATTTTATTTATTCATTTATCTATCTATCTATCTATCTATCTATCTATCTATCTGAGAGAGAGACAGAGAGAACATAGGTGGGGAGGAGAAGGAGAAGCAGTCTTTGTGAATAGGAAGCCCCATGTGGGGCTAGATCTCAGGACTCTGAGGTCAGGACCTGAGCCAGAGACAGCCACTTAGATTGAGCCACCCACATGCCAGTCTTTTCATCTTATTGCCAGTCTTTTCTAAGTAGTCTGCCTGACACAATTTACTACAGAAAAAATGCCAAAAGGAAACACTATCACTGACAGTCAAAATTCAGAAGGATAACAGCCTTGAAAAACATGTTACTGTCTTCATAAGAGATTTGCTGAATTATTGTCTCTCTTGTTTTCACTTCACATGACTGACCTTGTTGGACTCACTGCAAAAATCCCTCCATTGTGTAGAGATCAAGAAGGTACTATCCTCACTATATTCAAAGATTTTCTCCAGAGGATGCCATTATATAGAATACAATCTGAATAACATTCAAGGAGATACTTCTATTTCACATTAAAGTCAGGTGGAGTCAGACAGATGGAATCAAGAAGATGGAAGGGAAATACAAGGAAAACAATTTCTCCTGTCCACTTAGATGATGAAAAGGAGAGAAAGTCAGGGCAGAGGAGTTCATAAAGGGGGAGATACAGGTGTCCCAGTTGGGGAAGCACATTCAATAGTTTAAGAAATTATGGGTGATGGGAATTCTGGTTTTTCACCCACCTATTAATCTGGAAGGAGACTGATTTGTAGGCTGCTCTCACAACCATGTGGAGGACAGGCACATAAAAGCAGAGGGCTGCAGAGAAACTATTCTTGGGTGGCCCTTCGATCTGATATGGCTAAGGTATATGTGGAGCACTTGAACATGTGGCTGGGATGCTGAGCAGATGAGTTCACATTAGGGTTCTGCTCCCAAGGCTAGAGACCAAGCGGGATTCACAGTCAGACAATCAGGGCATGGGTAAGCACCAGCAAGAGCTCACATGTTGCTGAGGTAGCCAGAAAGTATCACAGGGCCCTATCTACAACCAGAGAAAAGATGTTGACTATAGACCTAAAAGCCAACAGGACTGATAGCTCCAGGATGGACAAAGAACATCACTCTGGAAGCCAGGGCAAGAGAAGAGTGGCAAGACGAAACAAAAGCAATCCCTCCCTGTACCCAAACATCATCTTTAGGAAAGAACCAGGGATATTGGAAGTAGAACAGTCTTTGAGACAGAGTAGGGGATTATGTTTAAATAATCTAAACAATTTCAAAATGCCTTAGTTTACATATTGAATAAATTTTTATTAATAACTTGCAGATCAAGTTGGAGGAGGCAAATATAGTTACAGACAACATGAAAGTTGCATTTTTCTCTCTATAGCTGAATTAAAAAAGAATTATCTGAGAAATGTTACTACTCATAAGCTGTGCATTGTTTACATTTGCATGTTTCCTAGACCTTACAAAACATCTCCAAATATATTGAGTTTAGAATCAGATTATCAAGATAGAAAACATGGATTTCTCCAAGAGGTCTGGGATACATAGAGCAACAGAAACAGGAAGGAAAAATAAATGGAGGAAGTTAGTTATAATACTTTTGAAGTGAGAGAATAATGCCTGAGATTTTGTCCTACTGCATTTGCGAATGTATCCTAAAGTTGCAACATCAGTACAGTGCTGAAGTGGAAATGAGACATCAGGGCAACAGAGAAGAGTCTGGAATAGACATACATATATATGAATATCCACATACATACACATTCTTAAATGAAAATATTTGATTCTGAATCAGGTGGAAGATGGACCATCCAGTAGCATGAGTTATTATCTATAGTAGAGTGTCATCTTGTGGGGAAAAAAATGTTAGATGACTACCTTGCATCCCCCTCCTCCGCATATATAATTCCAGATGAATTTATGAGGGAAAATAAAATTTAAAATACTGAAATATGGGAAGTCTGGGTGGCTCAGTCAGTTAAGCATCAACTCTGGTTTTGGCTCAGGTCGTGATCTTGGGTCATGAGATTGAGCCCTGCCTTGGGATTCATGCTCAGTGGAGAGTCAGCTTGAGTTTCTCTCTCCCCCTCCTTCTGCCCCTCACTCTCACTCTCTCTAAAATAAATAAGTAAATAAATAAATAAATAAATAAATAAATAAATCTTTTTAAAAAAGATTCTCTTTCTCCCTCTCCTTCTGCCCTTCCCCCAGGGATCATGTGCACCAGCAGGTGCACTTTCTCTCTCTCAAAATAAATATATAAATAAATAAAATAAAATATTGAAAGAAAAAATATATATTATTTGGAGAAAGCACACTTCTTCAAGAATGAAATAAAAGCCAGAAGTGATAAGAGAATCAAATAAAATTAAATAATATTAAAATTCAATTTAATTAAAAAAACAGTATTTTTTAGGAAAAGGGATTAAACTCCTATATGGCAAATAGCACTATAAAATTAAAGATGAGCTGGTTAATTATTTACAAATATAAAAATTGACGTACTCAGTGCTATCTAAAAAAATCTAAATATCTAAACTGTTAGATTGAATATTTGCTAGTGCAACTTGCTGTAGGACAATCTGGCTATAATAATGAACATTTTAAATAAGGATACATAATCTGCCCCATTCACTTATACCAAGACAATATTTTGAGAGAGAAGTAAGGATGTTAGGGAGGGAGGGATTTGTGAGAAACTAGGGCTTTGCACACACAAGAGGCAGATTTTTTTCTAAATTCACCTTTACCAAGATATGAACAACAGCTATGGACAATTTCTTTTTAAAAATTTTAATTATTGGGATCCCTGGGTGGCGCAGCGGTTTAGCTCCTGCCTTTGGCCCAGGGCACAATCCTGGAGACCCGGGATCGAATCCCAGTCGGGCTCCCGGTGCAAGGAGCCTGCTTCTCCCTCTGCCTGTGTCTCTGCCTCTCTCTCTCTCTCTGTGACTATCATAAATAAATAAAAATTAAAAAAATTATTTATTTATTTGAGAGAGCACTGAGTAGGGTGAAGAGCAGAGGGAGATAATACCCAGCAGATTCCATGCCCAGCACAGAGCCCATGCAGGGCTCCATCTCATGACCCTGATCATGACCTGAGCCAAAACCAAGAGTAGGATGTTTAACCAACTGAGCCCGCCAGGCATCCCCAAGTATGGATAATTTAATTCACTTCATTTTATTTCTAACTCAACATCTGATGTGACTACTTTTATTATCCAGAAAAAAATGCTATTAAAATGACAAAAATTCAAGTCAACTACCTATTTTAAAACATCTTTTTTTTTTATGCCTATTACTTAGGTAACTCTGAATTGATAAATTTACTATTTCAGCAAGCACTTAAGAAGGTATCTGGGCCCCTTAGATTTTATTTTACTTACAAATACTTCTTCATTTGTTCAAAATATTGAATTGCACAAAGGACTTTTCCTGTTCTTGCACAATAGGCCAAAAACATTTTTTTTTTAAATTACAAGTCAACAAAGCTGAAGAAGCAACAGCTCTAGTTTAGAGAGGTTTCTAAGAATTCCCAGAAAGGCAAACAATTTAACAGCTTCAAATTCAGTCAAAGTTCAAAGTTCTTAATATTTTATGGATTTAAGCTTTTTAGTTATAAGATCAAAACAATGATTTAGCTCCTATTCCTACTGTTCTTCAGGATCTATTTATTTTCTCAATTTTCAATATTCTATTCTATCCTCTGGGAAACTTAGTAGAGAAACAGTGTATTTTTGTTTTAGAAAACTCCAAATATTTCACAGAGATAATCCCAGTTATTTATTCTTTAATTATTCTAATGTTTCCCTAGACACTAGGGAAAACCAAGTGCTTTCAGGCAGCCTGTATACAAAATTTCAATTATAGTGTAAAGGAAATAAAACAATGCATACCCAGAGATGGAAAGTAAGGGCTCAGAGACCCTACTAGTCGTGATGCTACATGAACACGCTACATGAATACTATTTTCCCAATAGTATTCTTATATTCTTATACTTCTCTCCTTGTAGCCCTGGGCAAGTCACTCAAACTCTCTGAACTTCAGTTTCCCTATTTATTCCCTGATAGGGCTTTAGCACATACTCAGCACTGAGAAAATACTTGTTCAATGTATGAGTAAATAAAAGAATATATCAACCCCATTTTGATCTCTGAATCTTAGTGCATGTGGCTCTACACATCTAGAATATATTCACCTTTTTTTCTTATCCATCTGTATTAGTTTCTACGGCTACTTTACAGATTTTCACAGATTTAGTGGTTTAAAGCAACACATTATCTCAGTTTCCATGGGCTAGAAGTCCAAACACAGCTGAGCTGCAATTTCTGCTCAGGGTTTCAAAAGGCAACAACAGTGTCAGCTGGGCTGTACTCCTTTCTGGATCCTCTTCCAAGCTCATGTTGTTGGTGGTGGGATTCAGTTCCTTGCAACTGTGGAGCCGAGGTGGCCATATCCTTGCTGCCCATGTGCTGGGGGCTACTCTCAGTTCCAAGGGGGCAGTGACAGTTCCTCTGACAACATGATAGCCCACTTCTTCAGATCCAGCAAGGGAGGATGCTCACCTCACATCTCACTCCATTTTGCTCAGTGGAGAGATATATTTGTATATGTGTGTTAGAAGCAAGTGAGTCACAGGTCTGCTCACACTCAAGGGATAGGATCACACAGGAGTGACTCATTGGGGGGTGCCTTATGGAGCATTTCCCAAAGTATGCACATCCTATTTTCTTCAAAGTCAAGCTCAGGTCATAACCTTCTCTTTTTGATTGCCAGACACCAGAGTCCAGATAAGGCAGAACTAAGCATTTACCTATAGTGATACTTCTCATCAGTTATCGTATCTTATAAAACATACACACAGACAAACATGCACAGACACACACATGACACATTTACCCTAAATGCTTAATGGGTATTGCTTGAGATTCTCTTAACCTGGTATCTTGGAAGTAACTGCAATCTTTATATGTCCTTTGGTCACTCTATCCATCAGCAAATAATGCTAAATTTTCTGCACAGAGACTTAGAAACCACATTTTTTCCCCATTCATAGGTCTTCACTCTGTTTCAAACCTCAAATAAATCATGTCTGGAAAATTCTCATGGTCGTATTTTATGCTTCTACTCTTCTTAACTCTGCTGAAACCTATCCGTGCTATGCCCTGCTACTATTAACACACAGCAATTTCATGTGATCCTCCTGGCACAATCCAGATGTTTTCTTTGCTTAAAACATTTGAAAACACCTAAATATCTCATATTTCAATGAGTAGATTATAAGATTAAGAATGATTTACATATTATTTTTTTGTTTAAGCAACACAAACAGTATTAAAATAATATTTTAAGAAGTTAAATTGGCAAAATGCCAAGTGCATATTAAATAACCCAAGTCACTTATGATGAAATAAGAAAAGTATCTAAAACTTTGTTTTTAAGATGCAAAAACAAGACTAGCTTGAAACTTTTGGTTGTGTTTTTTAGTTTCATTTTTTCTCAAAATTAATATGTGTAAGAAAACCCCTATTTTTGTAGGTCAGTGTGTGAAGCACAAAAACTACTAACCAACCAAGTGTCACCTACAATCAGCTATTCTCTAGTGGGTAAAGCAAGTCTACTCATAGTCTGCTGTTTTTCTAAGGCTGTCCGACACAGCCTAAGTCGGTCTTTGACACCACAGAAGCTCATCTTAAATACTGATGTTATGAAGTAATTACTATTGTAGTTAGAATAAGGGAAAATCAAATTCTAAAAAGGCAAAAAAATCTTTATAACAAGATCAGTGATGGCCAAGACCTATACAAATTGACACAATGAACAGAACCTATTATTTTCTTCCATCTGCCTTATGGAGCTATTTATTCATTTATTAACTTAAAAACATGGGGCTGGCTTGGTGCTTTGTTGAATATTAGAAAGTCAAACAGGGAAGTTTGGTATTGTGATGGTTCTCCAAAATCCACTTTGGTGACTAAAGATTATTTAAAGCTAAAAAAGATTGAGGTAAATCTCTTAAAAAACTCAAATGCCTTGCCCAAGGAACTATACAGGAATGAAATAATTGATTCTCATTCTTCTACGGTTTAAGTATTTAAGTATTTAATTATCCTGTGCTGCATTAGCATATGACTATAGCAGTGTTACTTTTCTATGATTGAAGAACAATAATCTTTCAGAGATGCTGAAAACCTATAGCTAAATTTTACTGGACAGTTGAAAATATCCTTTAATAATCAGTAAATAAACATACACAGGTCAAAACTGTAGCATCTAATGGCACATCCTAATAATTTTTTGCATGTTCATTCTATTATATTTCATTCACTATACCGTAAACAGTACAGTCACTGCACCATTGTAGCTTAAAAGGCTCATTCTTCTAACTCTCTGAAGAAAGTCCATGGTATTTTGATAGGGATTGCATTAAACGTGTATATTGCCCTGGTAACATTGACATTTTCACAATATTAATTCTGCCAATCCATGAGCATGGAATATTTTTCCATCTCTTTGTGTCTTCCTCAATTTCTTTCAGAAGTGTTCTATAGTTTTGAGGGTATAGATCCTTTACATCTTTGGTTAGGTTTATTCCTAGGTATCTTATGCTTTTGGGTGCAATTGTAAATGGGATTGACTCCTTAATTTCTCTTTCTTCAGTCTCATTGTTAGTGTATAGAAATGCCACTGATTTCTGGGCATTGATTTTGTATCCTGCCATGCTACCGAATTGCTGTATGAGTTCTAGCAATCTTGGGGTGGAGACTTTTGGGTTTTCTATGTAGAGTATCATGTCATCGGTGAAGAGGGAGAGTTTGACTTCTTCTTTGCCAATTTGAATGCCTTTAATGTCTTTTTGTTGTCTGATTGCTGAGGCTAGGACTTCCAGTACTATGTTGAATAGCAGTGGTGAGAGTGGACATCCCTGTCTTGTTCCTGATCTTAGGGGAAAGGCTCCCAGTGCTTCCCCATTGAGAATGATATTTGCTGTGGGCTTTTCATAGATGGCTCATAAGATGTCGAGGAATGTTCCCTCTATCCCTACACTCTGAAGAGTTTTGATCAGGAATGGATGCTGTATTTTGTCAAATGCTTTCTCTGCATCTAATGAGAGGATCATATGGTTCTTGGTTTTTCTCTTGCTGATATGATGAATCACATTGATTGTTTTACGGGTGTTGAACCAGCCTTGTGTCCCAGGGATAAATCCTACTTGGTCATGGTGAATAATTTTCTTAATGTATTGTTGGATCCTATTGGCCAGTATCTTGTTGAGAATTTTTGCATCCATGTTCATCAGGGATATTGGTCTGTAATTCTCCTTTTTGGTGGGGTCTTTGTCGGGTTTTGGAATTAAGGTGATGCTGGCCTCATAGAACGAATTTGGAAGTACTCCATCTCTTTCTATCTTTCCAAACAGCTTTAGGAGAATAGGTATGGTTTCTTCTTTAAACGTTTGATAGAATTCCCCTGGGAAGCCATCTGGCCCTGGACTCTTGTGTCTTGGGAGGTTTTTGATGAGTGCTTCAATTTCCTCCCTGGTTATTGGCCTGTTCAGGTTTTCTATTTCTTCCTGTTCCAGTTTTGGTAGATTGTGGCTTTCCAGAAATGCGTCCATTTCTCCTAGATTGCCTAATTTATTGGCGTATAGCTGTTCATAATGTTTTTAAAATCGTTCATATTTCCTTGGTGTTGGTAGTGATCTCTCCTTTCTCATTCATGATTTTATTAATTTGAGTCTTCTCTCTCTTCTTTTTAATAAGGCTGGCTAATGGTTTATCTATCTTATTAATTCTTTCAAAGAACCAACTCCTGGTTTTGTTGATCTGTTCCACAGTTCTTCTGGTCTCGATTTTGTTGAGTTCTGCTCGAATCTTTATTAACTCTCTTCTTCTGCTGGGTGTAGGATCTATTTGCTGTTTTTTCTCTAGCTCCTTTATGTGTAAGGTTAGCTTTTGTATTTGAGTTCTTTCCAGTTTTTGAATGGATGCTTGTATTGCGATGTATTTCCCCCTTAGGACTGCTTTTGCTGCATCCCAAAGATTTTGAACGGTTGTGTCTTCATTCTCATTAGTTTCCATGAATCTTTTTAATTCTTCCTTAATTTCCTGGTTGACCCTTTCATCTTTTAGCAGGATGGTCCTTAACCTCCACGTGTTTGAGGTCCTTCCAAACTTCTTGTTGTGATTTAGTTCTAATTTCATCAAGGCATTATGGTCTGAGAATATGCAGGGGACGATCCCAATCTTTTGGTATCCGTCAGACCCGATTTGTGACCCAGTATGTGGTCTATTCTGGAGAAAGTTCCATGTGCACTTGAGAAGAATGTGTATTCAGTTGAGTTTGGATGTAAAGTTCTGTAGATATCTGTGAAATCCATCTGGTCCAGTGTATCATAAAGCTCTCGTTTCTTTGGAGATATTGTGCTTAGAAGACTTATCGAGTATAGAAAGAGCTAGATTGAAGTCACCAAGTATAAGTGTATTATTATCTAAGTATTTCTTCACTTTGGTTATTATTTGATTTATTTTAAGATTTGTGTGGAATCAGAAAAGACCCCGAATAGCCAGGGGAATTTTAAAAAAGAAAACCATAGCTGGGGGCATCACAATGCCAGATTTCAGGTTGTACTACAAAGCTGTGGTCATCAAGACAGCGTGGCACTGGCACAAAAACAGACACATAGATCAATGGAACAGAATAGAGAACGCAGAAGTGGACCCTGAACTTTATGGTCAACTAATATTCGATAAAGGAGGAAAGACTATCCATTGGAAGAAAGTCTCTTTAATAAATGGTGCTGGGAAAACTGGACATCCACACGCAGAAGAATGAAACTAGACCACTCTCTTGCACCATACACAAAGATAAACTCAAAATGGATGAAAGATCTAAATGTGAGACAAGATTCCATCAAAATCCTAGAGAAGAACACAGGCAACACCCTTTTTGAACTCGGCCACAGTAACTTCTTGCAAGATACATTCACGAAGGCAAAAGAAACAAAAGCAAAAATGAACTATTGGGACTTCATCAAGATAAGAAGCTTTTGCACAGCAAAGGATACAGTCAACAAAACTAAAGACATCCTACAGAATGGGAGAAGATATTTGCAAATGACATATCAGATAAAGGGCTAGTTTCCAAGATCTATAAAGAACTTCTTAAACTCAACACCAAAGAAACAAACAATCCAATCATGAAATGGGCAAAAGACATAAAGAGAAATCTCACAGAGGAAGACATAGACATGGCCAACATGCACATGAGAAAATGCTCTGCATCACTTGCCATCAGGGAAATACAAATCAAAACCACAATGAGATACCACCTCACACCAGTTAGAATGGGGCAAATTAACAAGGCAGGAAATAACATATGTTGGAGAGGAGGATGAGGAGAAAAGGGAACCCTCTTACACTGTTGGTGGGAATGTGAACTGGTGCAGCCACTCTGGAAAACTGTGTGGAGGTTCCTCAAAGAGTTAAAAATAGACCTGCCCTACGACCCAGCAATTGCACTGTTGGGGATTTTTACCCCAAAGATTCAGATGCAATGAAACGCCGGGACACCTGCACCCTGATGTTTCTAGCAGCAATGTCCACAATAGCCAAACTGTGGAAGGAGCCTCGGTGTCCATCGAAAGATGAATGGATAAAGAAGATGTGGTTTATGTATACAATGGAATATTACTCAGCCATTAGAAATGACAAATACCCACCATTTGCTTCAACGTGGATGGAACTGGAGGGTATTATGCTGAGTGAAGTAAGTCAGTCGGAGAAGGACAAACATTATATGTTCTCATTCATTTGGGGAATAAATAGTGGAAGGGAATAGAAGGGAGGGGAGAAGAAATGTGTGGGAAATATCAGAAAGGGAGACAGAACGTAAAGACTCCTAACTGGGAAAGGAACTAGGGGTGGTGGAAGGGGAGGAGGGCGGGGGGTGGGAGTGAATGGATGACGGGCACTGGGGGTTATTCTGTATGTTGGTAAATTGAACACCAATAAAAAATAAATTTAAAGAAGGCTCATTCTTAGACTGATGTTTTCTTTTAATTACACATAACAGTGTTTTAAAAGAAGTGGCCCAAATCCTCCTTAGATGTTTCCTCTCACTTGATCATTTATACTGTACGTGATTTAATTTATTTTAGGTTCTAATATCCTTGCTGCAACACGAATCAGAAACCATGGTCTTCAGCAGAACTGCTGCAATAAGTAAACTACTGAAATGTCAAACAAAAGTAAGTTATGGCATCTATGGGCATTATCACCAATTGACAGGGGTCATCATGCTTGTTCCAGTCACACAGATTTTAAGGGGAACTGCACATGCCTACCCTCATCATATCTGAGCCATGTTTTATAGCTTGTGACACAGTCCACTCCGTGCCTCAACTATAGAATTGAGGTGCGTAGTTAGCAAAAGATGAGCTTTCTGTAGATCAGTCAGCATCTAGAAGAAATGAGGTGGGTAATCTGATCATCTCCTCAGGGGTTTGAACTAGGACACACAAAGAAATAGGAACAATTAATAGTAACAGAAAGGCATAAAAGGAGACAAGAGAGCAGAAAATGCCCCCCAAAACTTACTCTCTCACTCTCTCTTTCTCTATCACACACACACACACACACACACACACAAGAAAGAAAAACTCTGAGGAAGCTGTGACACATAGGTAGTGTGTAAACAAGACGGAAGAACTCCATGGAAAGAATCCACATATGGTCCAAGAAAAAATGAGAATAGCTGATTCACAGAATTGCCAGTTTCTGAAACTTCATGTATAGGTAACACGGTAACTTTATTCACAGTAACTTTATTCTTCCTCTGAAGTTTCTTGAATATCTCTGTTTATATCCATATAAAAACAGCAACAATAACAAATAATTCGATACTTTATGTCTTGGTGTAACATTCTATTAAATAATCAGTACAATAAGAGCAATGACCAACCAAAATGAATAATGCTAAATGTAAATATCTACTACTCATATATTGAGCAGCCTAGCTAAAATATTCACCCTGGTAACTCCATGTAATATGTTTCTCTAAAGAGAGTTGGCAATATTATACAAATCGCCCTGTGCTCACCTTTGCCTTTGCCATCAATGCAAAAATGATCATAAGGTTCAAAAGTAGCAGCAGGATTCTTTGACTTCTAAGTTATATAATTCTTTTTGAAGATTAGATTATAAAAACAGTACTAGCTGGAATTTACTGAATACTTAATATGTACCAAACACTTCATTTAGTCTTTACAACAATTATTATTGTACCTGTGATAGATATGAAAAAACTGAAAATTTGAACAACCTACTCAAGGTCACACAACTAATATATTTTGAAGTCCAGTTTTAATGACATCTGGGATCCTAACTCTTGAACTACCATTTTTAACTGTGACACTATACTGCCCTCATTATCAGATAATACTTATAATGTGGCTTCTAAAAAGTTTGACACAAAAAAAGTAGTGTGATAATTATATACGACTGCAGTAGCCACACAGCAGTATCAGGGAAAGCTTTCTTTGTATAATTTGGCTATTTTTCTGAGATTAAGAGTGATTATTAACTACTAAGTGACCAGTGAACCTAGTTTGGTGGTGTTATTTATAGGCTGGCACTTATGGTTTGTGGGATACAATGTTAATACATGACAAGATGGCTCAGCTTCCCCTAAGCAGTCTCAGAAACTCAGAGTCACTGGGTAGCCTAAATCACATAGAACATTTGAATCATGAGTCTAGAGAGAGCAATAAGAAGTGCAGAGCACAGTGAAGAGACTGAGGAAAACCAGTGATCAACAAAAACACTGGACTTCTTTGTCTTTACAATAAAACCTGCATTTTTATCTCATAGGTTGTTTCTATAGCTTTATGAATTAATGCAGAGTGTTTTTAAAGAGCTAAGACAAAGAATGCCAGGAAATAAGCATCCATGATAAACCAGATAATTTCATCAGTACTTCTCTAATAATAGGACTTTACTTAGATAAATATATAATGATGCTCCTGTGTGTCATATTATTCTTAAAGCTCATTAAGGGAAAGGTCAGAACCTTATTTTCTTTCCAATTTAACATCCTGTGGTCACTAAGCCAATTCAGTTCAACAAGTATCAGATAAGTCCCTACCATCTATGCAGCAGTATGTTAAGTGCCCAGGAAAATGCAAAAGTAGATACACCATGCCTGCCTCAAAAAGCTTACATTAGACCACAGCTACTACTACTACAGCTACTCTTAGTAAAGCACCATCAAAAGAGTCCATGCATTTATTCATTGATTAACAGTTAGTATCCCCTTTGTACCAAATACAATGCTACAGTTTTTTTGGAGTTTTTTGTGTGTGTGTATGTTTTATTTGAGGGAGAGATAGTGAGATAGAATATGAAAGGGGGGAGGTTAGTAAGTATCTCCTTTGTACCAAATACAATGCTACAGTTTTTGGGGGGGGTTTGTGTGTGTTTTTTTTATTTGAGAAAGAGAGAGTGAGTGAGCATGAAAGGGGGGCGAAGAGTCATAGGGAGGAGCAGAATCCCTCTGCAGGGCTAGCTTGATCCTGGGACTCTGGGATCCTGACCCAAGCCTAAAGTAGATGCTTAATGGACTGAGCCAGCCAAGTGTCCTGCAATGATACAGTTTAGAGCAAAACTAGAGTTTAAAGAAGTAAGAACTGACAGGACAGTGAAATATATGAAGTGCCAATGAAATACCGGAAAGTCTAAAGTGAGTTTCCTGGTTTCCTAGGCTGACAAAGCTAAGAGCTTATCCAAATTAAGGGAATTCCAGCAGGGGCCTTTTAGAAATAAGGGGTTCTCTCTTTCTCAGCAAGTATCATGGTCCACTATGGGAAATGGTTCAGCCAATTATCCTCGGAGCTGTGACCTTCCTATTGAGTTAATATATTTAGACTGAATAGGTTTGATGAGAGTGAAAAAATCATATGCCATAGTCTTTCACAGTTAGAGACTAAAATATCAGTGAAGCTTGGGGTATGTCAGAGGTGATGAGAAGATAGTTGTCTGCCAATGATGAGATTAATTTGGTTTATAGTCCCATTTGGTTGGATCATGTTTGCTTACAGAATAATATTCTAATTTCTTCATGCTAGCATAGAAATAGTCCCATTAATCTTGTCTATTCTAGCTAATTTGACTTTATTTCTCCTTATACTGCTCTAATCACACAGATCTCCATATTACCTCACTGAATATTCAGCAGTGACAGACCAAACTTTTGTATTTATTTTTCCCTTCTCCTGGAATTGCATTCTGGTCTTTATTCCTTAATTAGCATTCCTCTCCATCCTTCCTTCAAGCTCAAATCTCACATTTTTAAACGGGATTTTCCAGGCACCTGGGTGGCTCAGTGGTGAAGTGTCTGCCTTTGGCTCAGGTTGTGATTCTGAGGTCCTGGGATCAAGTCTCACATCAGGTTCCCTGAGGGAAGCCTGCTTCTCCCTCTGCCTATGTCTCTGCTCTGTGTGTCTCTCATGAATAAATAAATTAAAAATCTTTAAAAAAAAAAAAGATTTCACAAGCCACTCTAGGTTATATCAATCCCATGTTATCTTGGGGCACTGTTTTGTCTCTATAAATGTTCCATACATAAAGTTGTATATAGTAGCTGCTATGGAATGAATGTTTGAATCCTCAAAATTCACATGCTGAGATCCTAACCCTCCTCCCCTAGTTGGGAGGTGGGGTCTTTGGGAGATGATTAGGTAATGAGAGTGGAATCTTCATGGATGGGATTTGCCCTAAAAAGAAGGTAAGAGAGCTTGCTTCCCTTCTCTCTGCTCTTCATCATGAGGACACAAGGAAGAGACAGCCATCTGCAAACCAGGAGGCAAGCCTTCACCAGATATCATATCTGCTGGCACTCTGATCTCTGACATCTTAGAGTCTGAAACAGTAAGAAATAAATGTTTGCTGTCTATGGTATTCTGTTGTATCAGTCTGAACTGCTGATGACAGCAGCATACGTTTTCCTGTGTTTGTCTTCATGCTGCCAGTAACTGACTTACAAAATACCAGAGGACAGTAAATAAGTCTCATACTTATTTTCCTTTCTTAGGCTCTTTGTGCCTAAGACTGTGCTAATGTCCACCAAAAAAATGAGCAAAATTTGATCACCAGTGCTAATGTAGAAATTCTTTATGATTTGTAAGAACATTATTAAATTTCTCCATCAACTTTCTCATCTTTAGGTTGAAAATAAAAAGTTTGATGACATTTTTACCTAGTTCTTTCTTTCCAAGATTAATCTAAATGTGGCTTTCTTACCAATTAGTAGGCAATAGATCCTCAGGCTCTTAAATTTATTGTAGGGAAAAAATGTCTTAGCAATGGAATATGCCATCAGAATACCAATAATAATGGTGCTTAAGGAAAAATGCAAAAATTTTCAAGGTAGACAATTTTTATAAAATTAAAGCTGTATCTGTTTTTACATTGGCCCTGAAGATAGATATTTTCTACTAGTATAACTTTTGAAAGAACTCATTAAATAGGCAAAGCACCAGATGAGAAGAAATGAATGAATGTTACGTAGTAAGTTCTGCTGCTTACTATTTATAGGACCTATCCAAGACCCTTTTTAGCAACTACAAAAATGACAAAACTGCACTACATAATCTATCTTTTCTCTTCTGAAATTTAACGATTAAATAGTTCTGTTAAATCTCATCTATCTAAATTTATCTGGAAAAAAATTCAACTGAAAATTATACTATAGTTTGTATTATATTCCTTTGAATTTTTTTTATTGTGGTTAGAACCCTTAATATATAACTTTATCCTCTTGACAAATTTTTAAGTGCACAATGCGGTACTGTTAACTGTAGGCATAATATTGTACAGCAGATCTCTAGAACTTACTCATCTTGCATAAATAAAACTATACAGCCATTGAATAGTAACTCCCCATTTCCCCTTCTCCTCAATCTCTGACAACCACAATCCCATTCTGTTTCTATCAGCTTGACTATTTTAGATACCTAGTATAAGTGGAATCATGCTATCCTTTCTTTCTGTAACTGGCTTTATTTCATTCAGCATGTCCTCCTAGTTCATCCATGTCATTGCATATGGCAATATTTCCTTCTTTTTTAAAGGCTAAATAATATTCCACAATATGTATAGGTCACATTTTCTTTATCCATTCCTCTGCCACTAGACACTTAGGTTGTTTCCATATGTTGGCTATTATGAATAATACTGCAATGAACTGGTAGGGCAGATATCTCTTTAAGATCCTGGTATCAGATCTTTTGGATATAATCCAAGAAGTGGGATTGCTAGATCATATGATAATTCTATTTTTAATTTTTTGAGGACTCCCCATACAGTCTTCTATAATGGTTGCACTATTTTACATTCCCAACACTATGAGAGCATCCCAATTTCTCCACATCATTGTTAAAACTTGCTATCTTTTGTTTTCTAAGAATTTTTAATTAGCAAAATCCTTAATTAATTTTAACAATTTTGGAAAAAATTTTCTATTTCACTTCTTCTTTTGGGCTGTCTTCCCTTTTTAATACATAGTGTTTAATAAATGAAAGTAGTTTAATTGACTTGATTTTTTCAAAATATTTCTTCCAGTAATAACCTCTTTTTCTTCTACACGTTAGAATCTAGAGTTATGGCTCTAAAGCCCATACCAAATTTATAATAAGTCCCATGTTATGCAAAAAGAAATGGACTTCTGGAATAGTACCTTTGTTGGTCAATATTAATTTAGTCTTATAGTGAGCTTGAATGCATCTTGTCTTATAACATGAAATCCAAACTCTGTACAACCCATTTCAGTAAATGGAGTTATAGTGGTTGGCTATTTATGTGTATCAAATCATCTTCATATTTAGTGGTTTACTGGACATTTGTTAAGTATATGAAAAGGCAACATTTATTAAGCATATGATTTTGTAAGTTGGTAATTTGGAATAGGTGCTTCATCTAGTTCTCATTAGATTTACACCGATGGGCAGGTTATCAGCTTACAGGTCAGCTAAAAACTAGCTGGTCTATGATGATTTCAGCAGGCGCAGCTGCCCTTGTTCCATATGGCCTTTCACTCTCCAGTGTACTTGTGTACCTGAGCATGCAGGGATCCAAGAAATTTAGAGGAAACATGGAAGGTCTTTTGATACTTTGGTTTAAAACAGCTCCATGGATCACTTCAGCCATATTCTGTTGGCCAAAGTAAGTTCCAAACCACAAAGCTAGCCTAGCTTCAAGAGATAGAGAGATAGACTCCACTTCTTGATGGGGTAAACATGGAAGAAAACAACTGTGGTGAGTTTTTTCAATCAATTTCCACATGACACCTTATTTTATTTCATGCCTATGATTCTATCTTGACACTTTATTCTGAGAGACTAGTTTCTCCTGCAAAGTTGCCATTGCTCAGTCCAAATACAAAAGTCTACCCTCCAAATCCGGCCTCTGTGATTTGCTTGTTATGGTCATGCTGGACCTTTTTGATGTGAGATTTTCCTCTGATTATTTCTCACTTTTGCATTTTCTACCAACTGGGCACCACCTACCTATTTGGTCTCTAAGCCTGAATGAACAAGATCAAATAATAGTAGCTTCATTATCCTCTAAGTTTTAGTCATGTATTGCATTCCCCTTTCTGCCATTGGATGAGCTTCCATCTTGGCATGAGCACAACCATACATACAATAAATGATTCTAAAATGACCTTAACATGAAGAATGCAGCGAAGAGGTAGGCAGCTAAGTTAGATGGAAAATAAAACTAATGGCTTGATAGTGACAACAGAGTAAAATCCAGTAGAATATGCAGTAAGTCCCTAAGATGGAAAGAAATCATGACATAGGTGTGCTGACGACACCACTGACAACCATGATTTCTAAAATAAAATGTAAGGGGAGAGGAACCTTGTAGTATGATCCCTTTAGTAAACCCCAAGTCAAGGCTGAGATAAGATGATGCAGAGTAACCTGGAAGAAAGAATCAAATTAGCTTTTTTAAGTGCCAAGCCAATGATAATGCTTAATGCAGTCTTTCTTAGGACAAAGTTCAAAAGAATAGGTGTTACCAAAACCTGGTTATTTCATTTGTGGATTGTATAGCAGCTGTCAATTCCAATATAGAAAGGTAGAAGACTGGGAGCTGGGAAAGCAGCCACTTTAAATTTATGGACGGCTCAGGAATCTGAACAATTCAGATCTAATTATATTTTCATTGTGAACTCACTTTATCAGAAACTTGTGACCTGAAATATGCCTGCTTAATGGATTTATCATGGTGAACCAGAGAGTCGTTTTCAGCTGGACTGGCAAATCATTGATGTGAACTTCAGGGATACAAGTGAATTTTATGTCTTTTATTATCCAAAGAAGAAAACAGATTTATGACCAATAACTTAAAGAAGAAATTTGCTAGAGAGGAGCTGAAGCTTTTTCTTTTTGAACAGTGATGAGTGGGTAACTTGGTAACGACTCAGAGTCAGAAACAGAGAAGTAAAACTACTAACTGAAGACCCAGTCAGGAATCAAGATGGTCATGATAATGTAGTTTGGCCGTAGTCAAGACAGATGGACGTCAAGAAGGAAAAGGGCAAAAGTAGAACCTGGAAGAAGAGGCCTAGGAAAAAATGTGCTTCATAGATTTCTAATACAAACAAGCACTTCTCAGTCCCAAACTCTCTGTGGTCCCTAAGAGTCAGGGCAGACAAGGCACCTACCCTGAAATCTTTAGCACTAATAGTAAAGACATTCACAATTCGTAGAATTACGGATCTTATCAATGATCCATATTAGCCACCTAAATGTCAACTGTTAAAGGTACAAACATTTAAATCAAGAATAAATGATACTCAATATATAGATGATACAACGTGTAAAAATATTTAGGGCTTATTAACAATAATATGAAACAAACTTTACTTAATAACTCTTCTTAATCATTCACAGTTTTTGTATAAAATTATCATATACCTTTTTGTTTAATAACCATAAAATATTTAAGAAAGCCTCAATATCTGAAGAAAAATGAGACTTCCTCCATTGTTTGTTCTTATAAACAACATGCCTGTAACACTAAAACAACAGTATGACTCAATCTCTTCCCATTTAATGCATATATGAGAATTTCTAGCTCAGGACCTTGTTCTTCTAGAATATTTAGTATTCCAGAGAAAATGTTATTAACACAATTACTCAAGTCAAATCCATTTCCAACTCAGTGACAATAAACTATGATTACTGGGGAAAAAAGGGTCATGGAAAAATTCTATTAGGTTAAAAAAATCTTTAAATAATTTAAAATTTTAGGGTTGCAGTTCATGTGTGTATATGTGCTGACTATAATCACTTCCTAGAATCTTAATTTATTTCATAGTTTGGTTAAACACTGCTTGATGCTGATAACCTTCAAGAAAAATGATTTTCTGGTTCTTTATCGGATAATGGGTTGTAGTATGTGATTAAAATATGCATAATCAGGGAGGAGATGATTGGAAAGGAAAAAGTTCTGAACATGCTTTCATTTGAAATACTTGTCATCATCATCCTCTATAAATTAATATATATCTTTCCCACTCTTACTTTTTTTTCTTTTTTTTTTCTTTTTTTGTAATTTACTAATACATCTACTGTGAAGGGAATATCTTGGTTTCTTTGCTGGTTAAATATTGAGTTCATGATTGATAAGAATTCTTTATTTTTAAATCTATTATGCCCAGGTTAAAGTTTTGCAGACATAACAACTGAAGCATGATATTCTTAATCTTTATAAATTTATTCTTTTATCATAATGATATAAGAGTATATGTGTTTATAATTAAGAACTAAAAGTGAATACACATGGATGCCTAGGTGGCTCAGTCTGTTAAGTGACCAACTCCTGATTTCAGCTTAGGTCATGATCTCAGGGTCATGAAATCAAGGTAATGAGATCATGCCCTGTGTTGGGCTCCATGCTGAGCAAGGAACTTGCTTAAGATGCTCTCTTTCCTCTCTCCCTCAGTGGGTTCCTCCCTCACCTCCTCCTTCCACACAACCCCCCACTTTGTGCACCCCAGTAACTCTCTCTTAAAAAATAAAATAAATACATAAATAAATGGGAATGCACAAAACTGGAAATAACCCATGTCTTTGAATGCTGAAATTAGTGAGGTCTTCCCCTTCTTTTGTCAGACCATTTTAAAAGTTGTTGGAATATTGATTTTATATGAAAAACAAACTCTATTTGTCATATTACTCAAAAGTCTAAAAATGTTCATTCCTAAACATTTATGTGTATGTAATGTTATACAAATGTATAATAGTTGCCTTAAAACAATAATTAAGTAATTATTATATATTAAAAGAAAATGATAGCTATTCTATATTACTAAAATAAAACATGTAGGCTATGTGTATGAGAAAGCATATAGAATTAAGTTGAATATGTACAATTTAACCATGTTTAACAATGTATCAGATTTCTATATTTCTATATTAGAAACATATTTCTATATTAGAAATATATATCTATATATTTATAGATGTCTATCAGATTTCTACTTCCATATAACAGATCCTCAAATTCTGAAATTGACTCAGAGCCAAATCTTGCTCCAAACTCCTATGCTAAAGCCAAAGGTTTAACTATTACTTTACAGTCTATTAACTTTTTGGTAGCTTATTATACTCTATAAACTTTCTTATCTAGTTTTCCAGTCCACAGAAGATTAAAAGTAGAGGATAGAAGGATTTGGGGAAAGGATATGAGGTGTGGGGAGGGAAGTGGTGAAAATAAAAGAAAAGCAATAGTTGACAGTTTGAAAGACAGGTAAAAATAGAAATGGGCTGTGTACTAAATTATCACCATAAAAAATAGCAAACAATAATATCTAATATTTACTACATGTTTCTTTTATCCTTTATACTATATACAAGTCAGTAAGGATTGCATGGATTATTTTATTCTGATTCTCAAACTTGTAAAATGTGTATAATTATTACCCCTTTTTTATATGAGGACTTTAATGCTCAGAGAAGGTAAACAATGTACCAAAAGTCAGAGAGTTAGCAAGTTACAGAACTAGAATTCAAATTCAGACATCCAGACAGCTGTGTTCAACATATTAATGGAATAACTGTGATTAATTAATATCTTTTGTACCAGAAAGTATGCAGAGTCTTTACAAAATTATTTGTGTTAAAAAGAGGTAAAAGAGGTAATGCATAAGGACATAAGGTTGAGTTAGCCAGAAAACCTACATATGTGGGTACATGTTTTCTAATCAATAAAATGCTATTTCTCTCCACTAGATCACTAATTTTTACTTCTAAGTTGAAACACAATTCATGTCAAATAAAACTGAATGAGATTTTCAACAAAACGTACTTACACAACCCAGTATTTTTCTTTCCACTTTAAATTCTTTAAAAAATTTCCAGAAACACGGTTACACTTCTCTCAAGGGTTTTTAATAAGGTCTAAGTAGATGTTCTGATATTAGCTTGTAAAATGCTGAGTCAGACACTAAGCGTAATTTAGTCTTGAGAACTTTTAAAAGAGTTATACAGTTAAGTCACCTCAGGGCCATACTCTATCTGCTAGTTCTATCTTATTACAGGCTTTTAAAAGAAAATAACAGTGGCATTTTCTTTTTGTGGCCATATTCAGAAACTGGTAATAATAAAAGCATACCTGTGTTTGTGCAGTTGAGTTTTTCAAGCATTAAAGCTTTTTGAAGTATACCCGCCAGACAGGCCAAAGCTCTGTGTGCAATGGTATGTTTGTTGAAAGTTAAGACAAGGTGACACTTAAAAGTAGTTGAATCATCTTGTTGGAGTTGATTAGCTTCAAACTTTATTGTGCTGAATACGTTATATTTCTAGGATGCCATTTGCCTGGAGTTTCCTGCAATACAGTCTGACAATTTTGCAGCCAATTGGCTTAAGTCTAGTCTAAATATCTTAAAAAAAAAGTGGTGCTGAAAAGACTTCCCTATGAAGAACATAACCTGAGCTCAGCACTTGCTAACAATTCCCAGGCACTGCTAGGAAGATAGTAAGCCATGTTTTACTGGGAATCAGCAAAGTCAGATATGCAGGAGTCACATAAAGGTAGGTCTCACTTCAAATGGGTTCAAGATCCAACTGAAACAGGTATCTACAGCCAAAGAAACAAAATGGAACCTGCCCTTTAAAAGGAAGACCAAAAACATCATCTGATACCTGAGAAGGAAGGGAGATTGTCATAAATAACATAATTTGTTATCAGTGCTTGAATATTTTTGAGCTTATGAACTGAACTCACCTGGTTATCAGAAAGCTATAGATACCAGACCTTACAAAGTTTGGATTTGCTGCCATCACTGTCACGTTGAGATCAAGGTTAGACATAATTACATACATATTGTAGACATAACTGGGTACTAGAACCATGTAACCTTGACACTTTTGGATTTTAGATAACTTACCTGCAAGTGCCTGGACTAGTTTGGTGATTAATTTTTCCTTAGCATCAAAAATCTTTTTAAAAACGGAATACTATGTGTAGACACCAGAAAAAAATAAAGTTGGTTATACTAGAGCTGATCTGATTGATACAGAGGAGCGGTTGGAACTTATCCTACATAAACACCATGGAAGCCTCCCAAGAAATATGTGGCCCAGAGGAAAACCACTAGACTAGATAATCTCAAAGGTTTATGATCCTATCCCTTTAACTGATGTCTGTTATACTGACCTGCTGTGACTTCGGAACCAAACTTATGCACAGAAAAAAACAAGTTTTCCACATGTAACTCAAAGGAAAACAGGTAGTCATTTCAGTTGCCACTTTGGAGGCACCATAATCTGGTACTAACTCATCCTTCTGAACCATGACCTCAGTTAATAAATTTTAAATCTTGTTTTTTTTATAATTTAGAGACTACATTTTGTTGTTGTTGTTGTTAAGTGACATAGGACATACTGCTAAATTTAGAAATATCATTGGAGTTTTCTCAGAGTGCTCAGGCTTGGATGCTCAAACTCTGACTCAAAAAAAAAGAGATGTTTTTACTGATCACTGTGAAAGAATCTTTAGGGAAGAGGGCAGACCTCTGAACTGAAAAGGCAAATTTTAGGATCTATTGGAAAGGAAATTTGTGCCACAGTACTGATTTGATACATTTTTTTTTTAAATTGATGGATTTTAATCCTCATTTGATGCTTAGTAGAATCTACCCCGGGCTCTTTTAAAACATACATAAACTCAAGCTCCACCCCAACAAATTAAATCTGAGTCTATAGAGATGTCCTAAGACATAGGTGTTTTGTTTTCTTTACATAACTTTTAACTTTAAAATAGTTGTACATTTACAAAAGATAATTTTAAAACAAAAGTTTCAAAGATAATTTAGAATCTCCCTATATCCCACACCCACTTTCTCTTCTTATTATCTATAATAATGGATATATTTCCACTATTCTCTATTATCATATTACATTAACACTAACATGATACATTTGTTATAATTAGTATACCAAAAGTGATTTATGGCTATTAATTGAAGCCCATACCTGAATCAGATTTTTCTGATTTTTACCGTATGTCCTTTTTCCTGTTCCAGGATCCCATCCAGGAAACCACATTACATTTTGTCATCATGTCTCCTTAGGCTTCTCTCAGCTATGACAGTTTCTCAAATTTTCCTTGTTTTTGATGATTTTGACAGTTTTGAGGAATAGTGATCAGGTACTTTGTAGAATGCCCCACATTTGAGATTTGCCTAATTTTTTTTTTTCTGAGAATGAACTGAAGTTACAGGCTTTTGAGAGAAAAACCACAGAAGTAAAGTGCCATTCTCATCATGAGTATATGTCATCAACATGACATTACTGTTGACACTGACCTTGATTCATTTGAGTGAAATAACTGTTTATCAGATTTCATGCTATAAAAGTACAACTTCTTCCACTTTTGTTGCCACACTCTTCAGAAGAAAGTCATTATGTACAGCCCACACAGAGAAAGTAGTTATGTTCTACCTTCTGAAAGGTGGAATATACATAAGTTATTTTGAATTCTTCTGCTCAGGAAGTTTGTCCCTTTTTATTTATGTATGTATGTATTTATTCATTTAGTCATGTAGCTATTTAATTCTGTCAGTACTGACTCAAGGACATTTACTTTATACTCCAATATTATGTTACTTTACTGTTCTAATTGTTGCAAGATAAGCTATTGAGAGCTCTTTCATTTGGCTCCTCTGTCCCCTTTACACATCCCTGTCATTTTGTTTTTTATAATAGTCAACTATTTCTCTAAGAAGCTCCGGTTCCTTTTAGTGGAGCACATGGTATTAGAAATCAACAACCGGGAGTACAGTGTGTCCACTGCTTCTGAGGTGGTGTTGCTTCTAGGACATCTCAGAGGACAGAGCTAGAAATTACATGTGTGCATTACTAACCCACAAATATGCATATATCTATACTAAACTAAACATGAGTTCATGCAGATGTCTTCAGCATTAACTCCTTACCCCATGGATCATTCCAGCCTTCTCCCCCTCCTTATCTAAAACCCTCCCTACAGTAATGAAAAAATTGGCTCTAATCATTCCCCATCTATTTACTTAATGGTTCAGACTATATACGTATAGCAATTTCAGTATTATTAACCTGCGCCTCTGTAGAAACTAACTTTACCAACTAGAATGCAGTGTTTCTGTACAGTTTGTATTGTCTTTAGTCCTTAGTCTCTCAATTCCAAAGTTACTTTAGTGTAGCACCTTTCCCACCACCTTATTCAGTAAGATTATATGTTCATTATACAGTTAGAGTCTTTGTTTACAGTCATCATCCTATCTTGTGACTCTGATATCTTACTCAGTATTTTAAGTTTGCATACAGTAGAGTTCAGAGTTTGAGCTGTAAAATTTTGTGAGTTTTGAGAAATGCACAGTGTCAAGTATCCACCCTAAAATGTCATAATTCTATTTATATTAAATTGTCCATAAACATAAGACTAAAAAAACCACTTTGAACTGTAATGGGAGCAGCCCTCTCTTTATAAAAACTACACAGTTCTTATAAAAATTCTGCTACACAATAGGAAGTAATTACATAATTATAATAAAGAGACATAAAATACATAAAATAAATACCTCATACACTTCTGCTCCAATTGGTGTAGGTCAGTGTCACTTACAACATGATGCCCATTGTCTACACTCAGAATCCTATTCCAAACAACTTCATAAAGTTTTAGAATCACTTTTTAGTTAGTTTTAAATGTTCATATTCAAAATTCAGTAATTATCTACCATTTCTCAGGCATTTGTATATGTGTCATCTCATTAATTCTTTGATTAACTGTAAGAAATTATTCTCATATAAGGAAAGGGGGGAGGACTCAGAAAAACTGTTAGTCTAAACTAGGGTTCTTGACCTTGACACTACATATATTTTTGGCCAAATAATTCTTTGCTGTGTGGGGCCTGACCTGTGTTTTGTAAGATGTTTAGCAGCACCCATAGCCTCCACATGCTATAATACAGTAGCATATCTTTCTTCTAAGCTGCAAAAATAAAAATATCTACATACATTGCCAAATATCCTCTATGGGACAAAAGTACCCTGTTGAGAACTACTGATGGAAACCCACACAGCATATAAAGTGCTAAAAGTTAGTGTTTTCAGTTTTCTATCTAGACATAGATGCTTCTCAAATATAATGCCTTTATGGTTTAAGACTTATCATGTATCATCAATTGCTAAGCCCTTCCTAAAAAGCCACCATCTTTATCACATGATACGTTATCTCTTATTGGTGAAACCAGCTAGTGCAAATGACTTGGCATGGGTCATGGAAACAGACAGGAGCCACCAGCTCTTGCCTTGCAAATATGCAGCATTGGCATAAACTAAAATCTCCAAATGAATCCCCATCACCAGTAAAACAGATGGTGGGCCTGTAATTTCATCTCTGGATATACAGCACAACATTATAATTGGAGCTCCACAGTGTAATAAGGTCCCAGAGTATGTGGCATTTTCCAAACTGGCATCAAGTTTCTTCATCGTTATTAAATCCTTCTAACACAATGATGATAATTAGATTTTTATCTTTCTGGCATTTTTTAAAAAAATCTTCTAAATGTTAGCCAAATTTTTGTTCCATAGATTCTTCTCTCAATAGTGGGAATTCTCTTGGTTCTGTAATTACATTACAAGTCAGTTTCCCTAATTTCCTTATCACCTGCATCATCTTATTCTTTCTTTATAAAGTTCCCATTTCTTCTGTGGAGACAAAATTCCCATATTCATTTTGTTTTTCTGCTCATAGGTTCTTGCTCCACCAAAAAATTACCTTTTTCTTACTATGACAAAACTGAATGCCCAATTACTAACTTCTCTCATGACGTAATAACCCATCTTAATATCTGTATCTATAGGTAGACAGATGATAGAGAACTTATTCTTAAAATAATTTTAAAAAAGAATTCTCAGCTGACATTTCCTTCCATGTAGTTTCCCTAGATATAAATTTTTTAAAGATTTTATTTATTTATTTGAGAGAAAGAGAGCAGTGACAGAGAGAGTGCAATTAGGGTGGGGAACAGAGGGCAAAGCATACTCCCAGTTGAGCAGGGAGACTGATGTGGTGCTTGATCCTGATACTCCAGGTTCACACCTGAGCCGAAGGCAGATGCTTAACTGACTGAGCTACCCAGAAGTATCCCCTTTGATAAAAGTTTTAATTGAGTAGAAATATCTTGTAGAGTCTCTTTTGAAATAGAATTTTGGAAGACACCAAAGTTAAGACAAAACTTTTAGGTTGACTTGTGATGTATTTGCCCCAAGGCTGCACTGTGCCAAGTCCAAGATATGAAAAGTAAACACCCTTCAGTTCTCTGGCTCTTAGCAGTTTCCAGGAGGGCCCATAGTGTCTGCAGCCCTAGAGACAAATTGCCTAAGTAAGCATGAAAGATTACCACTTGGCATAACAGGAAGGTTTGTTGTTGTTTTTTTTTTTTTTTCAAATTCTTTGCAGAATTATTTTCAGAGGTATCATAGATTCTTTTCTTTTTTTTTTTAAGTTTTTATATAAACTCCAGTTAACAAACAATGTAATATTAGTTTCAGGTGTACAATATAGTGATTCAGTACTTCCATACAACACCAGGTGATCATCACAAGGGTACTCCCTAATCCCCATCATATATTTGACCCATCCCCTCACCCACCTCCCTTCTGGTAACCATCAGTTTGTTCTCTATAGTTAAGAGTCTGTTTCTTGGTTTGCCCCTCTCTCTCTCTTTTTTTCCCCGTGTTCAAAAACCCTTAAAATTGGAAAAGATATGGATAGTTAACTAACACCCAGATAGAAGAAGGTGATCTTTTATCAAATATTACTTGAAAGGTTTAGAAAGTCTTCTATACCTTGCTTCTCCCTACTTCAAATCTTCTTAAAGACTTCCCCTATTTCCACGAATCTTTAAGATTGATTCCTTGCTTCAAATAAGCATCAAAATCCAGAAGCTCACGGTCAGAGTGAAAATACAACTTTCTGAAACAATTTTAAAACAATCATTAGGTATGTTTTAGGGTAGGTTTAGATTTCCTAAAACTTTGTTTTAAAGATCAGCTACATTCGAAAACAGAGCATCCCTAAACTGCTGAAAACACACTTTTACCCTTCTCCATTTTGGACCTGATGTGTTAGAATTACCAGGTGGGCTTCTCCATCCCACAGATCTATGTATTTAGCAAATCCTCTGAGGTCTTGAAATTCATAGCCAGATATAAGATTTGTTGCTTTATTTTTTTATATTTATTTTAGAGAGAGTGTGTGTACACATGCACACATGCACATGAATGTGGGGGAGGGGCTAGGGGTGAGGGAGAAAGAATATTAAACAGACTCGTCACTGAACTTGGAGCCCGATGCTGGGCTCAATCTCACAACCCTGAGATCATGACCTGAGCCAACACTAAGAGTTGACTGCTTAACAGACTAAGCCACTCAGGTGCCCTAGATTCATTGCTTTAGATGATAACACAACTGGAAACAGAACTCTGGAACAGGGAGAGCTCCAGAACTACAGGGCTAGAAGAGAGGTTCTCACAAATGCTGATCTTAGCATTTGCCTAGCACTGTGCCTAGAACATTATTAGGTATCCAACAAATATCTGTCAAATAATAAAACAATTGCATTAGCACAATATGATCAACAGCAACAGCCACATCTATTATTTATTTAGGGTAAGAAATAAGTTACAAGCTTTACATACTTATTTTGTGTCATTCCTATAATGATTTTTTTTCAGGAAAAAATTACATTGTATCAATAAACTAAAGCTTAAGGAGGTTGTATTGACTAACTAAGGGCATGCCTGAACCAATAATGTGAATCTCCAAAACATGTGCTTCTACTATTATACTCCACTGCCTCTGTCTCTCCTGGTCTTCCTTTCATAAGTATTTATTGAGTGCATATTATGTTCTAGGTATAGGAGATGCAGCAATAAAAAGGAATTTATTGTCCCTATCTTGTGGAACTTAAATTCTTATATGGAGAGAGAGAAAATACCCATGAAATGTAATAAATGTATAAGTTATATAGTATGTTAGAAAGTAATAAGCACTATGGAATAAAATTGGAGCAGGGGAGGGGGTTGAGGAGAATGAGGGCAGGTAATGTAATACCACTGTAAATGAACTGGTCATCATACACATCTTGAAATAATGACATCTTAAAAAGACTTGAAGGGGGAGCGAGGTCATGAAGGTATCTTCTTAAAAAACAAGGTTACCTAGACACATATTAACACTTTCTGTGTTCTGTGTTTATGTTCTTTCTGTACCATATCATTATAATGTTATGTAAATATAAGAAAGGGCAGAATTTATCTGCATTTTGTTCACATATATCTCCAATTGCCCAGATGACTGCCTGACATATAACAGACCATCAATAAATATTATTGAATAAATGAGTCCCATACAAAAGAGCTGACAGCTTCAGACATTAGTTGAACAAGGTATCTCCTGAAAGGGTAACCTAACATCTGAAAATGCATGTCAGTCTATTATTCATCTGTAAAAACAAATAAACAAACAAGCTTCTTTGTACTACTTCAAGGAGTACATGAGAAGTAATGTACCCAACACAGGAGGAAATGCGGCTGGAGCTCTATATCTTCATGTGCTATCCAACTAACCAATGAATGGTTTGTTTCATCATTATATACATTGATCATTGTCCTTATTTTGCTGAGGGAAAAACCTTGATCACTCAGAAGTCTAAACACCAGAGATTAAGATTCAAAGCATGTGTTCTGGATGAGTGACAGCCTGGAGAGTATGTTCATCCCCAGTACCTAGCTTAATGACTGAAACTCAAAATTAATGTTGAAAAGATGACCAAATGGACTAAATCTGTATTTCCCCACAATTGGGAGTTAACCCTGACATCTCACTGGCTTAATAAAATTAATGTTTATTTCTGGTCACAGAAATTTAGTTTGTCTAATAAATGTTTTTCTTTCCCCATTTTGTGGCTCAGAGACCTCTCTTCCTCATCTATAAAATAACAGGGTTGATAATATATATATCTTTTGACTTCCTTCCTAACATCCATTTTTTTCCCAGTTCTTTTAGCATTGTGAATCTCCATTTGTAGAGAAGTCCTATCGTTTGGGGAGTATTGGCTCTACACTCCAAGTGAAAGGGTGGGCTCTGACTAAAGTAAATCAGTGCATTCCAACTCCTTATGAAGGAAATCATGAAAAAACTTGAGAATGAAGTACATACTGTAAACAAAGAGTGGAGAAATGGAAAGTGATACAGTTCTTGATGAGATTTTTGAGCCACTATATCAAGCCTTCCCTGATGCTTACCTTATATTCAGATCATTAATTTCCAGAGACCATAAATCCCCTTTTTACTTACGTGAGTTTGAGTCATGTATTCTGTCGTTTGAAGCAGAAAGAGTCCTGAGACAAATGATCTAACTGATATAACCTCTAAAGTCCCTTTCAACTCTAAAGTTTCAAGCCTCTGTTTGTCTTCTGATTGAGGATTATTCAGAATTAAAAGCAAAATAAATTCAAAAGGGCTGCCAAAGACAGAGCAAGAGTACTCCAGAGAGATATGGTCGAGGTGAGGAACCTTGGCAGAAAGCCTCTCTGAAGGCACATTCATCTGAGGGAAACTGATTTATGTTAAGCTTGTGTCTGCAGTATTTTATAACCATAATGGCCAGTAAATAAAAAGAAATTGTTTCTGTCAGCTTACTACCTCTCTTATCATGAATGGAAGAAGCAGAAGTGCCCAATCTTCTAAAAATTACATAAAGGCCAACCAGGACTCCAAATGCACCTTCTCCAAGCAGGGAAAGGATTTTGTATTTTCAAAGTAGGATGTAGCATCATGTTAACATTACATAACAGATTCAGTAATGATCATTACTTTTAATAAGCTTAAAAATACACTTCATTTGTACTTCAAAGTAATGTTTACATTTTAGATATAAAAATACTAAAATGTATTCCTTGCTTGACTGAGTTGTACCATGTAGCAAGAGGACAAGAAATACTTATTTTTCTGAGTGCCTGGATACTAATGACACCATAGTACAAACTTCCTAAAACACTGTTAAAGACAAAACGATGTATTAACTGGAAGTATCTCTTTTCCTAATTTTAGATGCAGATTTTTATTTTTATTTATTTATACTGACACAATTTATCTCCAAGTCTCTTCATTAGTTCATTGCTATGCATTCCATTTATATTTTTTAATTAAGTAAAACTGAATTCTGGTTACTAAATTAGTTATTTAGTTCATAAAGAAATATTTTAGAACCCTGAAGGATGAACACACTGGAATAGTGAAAAGTGTTATCACTGAATGCAGTCCTTAAAAATAGTAAATTCTGAAGCCTATTTCCAAATATTGATTCTACTACTTATGAGCTGTATGACCAAAGACAAGTCATTTCATCCCTCTGTATCACATTTCCTTTTTTTAAAAATATAAAACAAGAGGCACAACAATAGTGTTACAAAGATCTGTTATGAGAATACACTGCATTAACTTATAAAAATACTTAGAGCACTACCTGGTACAGCTATTGTTTATTTGGCTTCTGATATTACATTTCCATTTGTGGTAGGTTTTTATAAAGTTACTTCACTTAAGTAAATATTATTGTGAGAAAAATGTTAAAAGGACACTCATACAGTGATATGTAGAAATGAAAAAAATGTCAAGTGCTATCTTGTTCAAAAAGAAAATAATAGAATGAAGGGTAAGAAGAATCTGATGAGCAAATATTAAGGAATCATATGGAGGTGAAGATATGTATTTTATGATTCAGGGTGTAAAACACATTCCAAGCATGAAAAACAAAAAGTAATTCAAATCTAGACTCTATATTACAGAGAAACTTCAGAATACCTCACAGATCATAAAAACAATCAGAGAAAATAAGAGTTGAATTTCAAAGGCAAGAAAACTAAACCCATATTAGATTGCTTTGTACAACTATCCCAGATACTGTGTATCTGCAACACTTACTTGGTAGTATAGTAACAATGAAAATGAAGAGAATGATTCAGAAAACAGTTCAGATGAAATATCAGCATTTGGTGGCTCATTACCTAAAGAGAGTGAAAACAGAAATAATAAGTCACCAAAAATGACCACCGAGTTTTGAGCAAACATACTCAGGAAGCTCTTGTTTAAGGCAAGAGCAGAAACAGCATGAGGTTGGAAAGATTGTGAGTTATTATTTTTTTAAGATTTTATTTATTTATTTGAGAGAGAGAGAGGCACCTGCAAGAGAGGAGGGGCCTAAGGAGAGGAAGAAATGCCTCACTCCGAATGCAGAGCCCAACGTGGTGGTCAGTCCCACAACTGCAAAATCATGACATGAGCTGAAACCAACATTTAGATATTTAACCTGCTGAGCTACCCAGGCATCCCCGGAAGATCATGAGTTCTTAAATGAACTCAGGAATGTGAGAATATCTGCAAAACTTCAAGTAAATTTGTCTTATAAGACGTTGGAGCCCTGAGGCTAAGTTGAGAAGTAAAACTTTAGAAAAGATTTAGTAATTATCAAAATAGAGCTGGTAAATAAAATAGTGGGATGAAGTCACCAAGAACATTCAGCAGAGATGGGGACCAAGAAGGAAACTTTGGGATAAGCCTAAAAACAAAATATTAGACACAAAGAGAAAAGCTTCAACTAAAGAATTACAAGGAGCAAACTCAATGTCATATAAACTTGAAGAATGAAGAGTTCAGAAAGGCGCATGGTTATACATCAGACTATAAGAAAACAGAATTCAACTTAAATTAGTTTAGTCATGAGGAATTTTATAGAAATTGCACATAGATCAGTTCTGTAATTGATTATACTTAAAAAAACTTAAAAATGGGAGTGATTCAAGTTCTGTGAAATTTCTACTCTGCCAACTTCAGCACGTAAGTGCCTTTCAGATGCCCCAGTTCCAGATGTAACATGTCTACATCACAATGCCCAGGGAAAAGAGAGGCATGTTTCATTTATATCTCTTATTATCCACAGAAAATCTTCCCCACACAACCCTCTCCTGGCAACTGCCCATGGTTCAACTGCTCACCTCATACTGTTTCACCTCATACTGGCCATGCTCGTAGTCCATGCTTATTCCCAAACCAATCAGAGGTAAAGAGAACAGATTTCACCTCTGATTCACTTTAAACTTGAGAAAGATTATCCATTTTCTTGGTCACACGGTCTGGCAGAAATGAACCAAACTAGTATTCTTTCAAAAATAAGGTGGGAGCAAAGCAAGGTTTTAGGTAAGAACCAAGAGTGTCTGCTAAGATGGTCAGAAGGATTAAATGATACACAACAGGCAAAAAAGAAAGTAACAAGAGACCACAGAACATATTCTTTATACAGATATTATTTGGATTTCTCTTAAATGCCGGGTGCTCCTGAATGTGTGGAAACACAAAGATAAGTAAGGCACAATCCATGCCATTTCAGTGTCCACGGTTTTAGATACAGAAGTGTGCATAAAATGATGAAACTGAAGACCAAGTAGCAAAAGTCCAACCTGCTTATTTTATCAAGAATATTATGGCACGGAAATGAATTTGTTCAAATAGTACAGAACTTTATCTGAGAACATTATTTTAACCAGCAAGCCAGCCTTTTACATTTTTGATTTGGAAGACAGTACAATCAGGTGGAAATTTCCCTTTGGTTATATTACTCACCACGTATAGTATTTGTAGACAGTGGAATTTAATTTGAAGATCTGTATCTGTAATTTTTTTAGAAGATTTTATTTATTTATTCATGAGAGACACAGAGAGAGAGAGGCAGAGACACAGGCAGAGGGAGAAGCAGACTACATGTGGGGAGCCTGATATGGGACTCGATCCCTGGACTCCAGGATCACTGCCGAAGGCAGGTGCTAAACCGCTGAGCCACCCTGGGATTCCCTGTATCTGTAATTTATATGAAGTTTATTTTTGTTCAGTAATCAGTTTGTCCTAATGATATTGAGTCTAATCTTATGGTAATGCAGGGTAAATAATATACTTAGTGGAAATAGGTTTATAGGAGAGAAAAAGGAAAGAATTTGAAGAATAATACACTATGCAGTTTTCCAGCACTTATACATCTATGTCTTTATTGACTAGTATATACCACCATGACACTAAAATTGAAAAAAGAATTAAAATTCACAGCTTAGGATAGTCTGTGTTGTTAATGTTTTATTTAGCCTCATAAAATACTCATTGTTTGGCCATTAGACTAACAAATACTTTATGGACAGAAGTTAATTTTTAATCTCCTCCTATTAATTTAAAAAGTTATTCAATTACTGCAAACCATCCAATACAAAGAATAAGTTTTCTCCTTAAATTTAACATTCTTTTTGTTGTTTCTAAAGCTTTCCAATGTATTAGCATAGCTCCTCAAATTTGTTAACAATTATAAGCATGCCAAAAATAAAATATTAGGCCAGGGAAAGATAATGTAGAGTTCTTTCAGAAAAGATCAAGAAAAGTAATACTGACCTCAACTTCCATAAGTATTTTTTAAAAATTTTTCTTCTGTTGTTGGATGAATACACAGAAAATTAGTTGAAGTTTCTCTCAGTGGATATTTCACCCAGATACCTCTCTATGAGTCTGATAAAATTATATATCACTTTTGACATAGAACTCTGAACAACCTATCAAGGGGGAAAGAGAGGTAAAAGTAAGAGGTATATAAACAGAAACAGATCAGTTAATGTTAATGAGAATAAAGTCCCGAGTATGGCCATGAATCAGTAACTTTAAATGAGTTCAGTGTTGGCAGCTGTCCTCCTCTCTCCACCACCAAAATTCGTTAATATACAGTAATTGAGCTAAAGTATACATAAGAGGTAGAAATTAGTCATTAAAAATTCACAAGCTTTGTGGTGTAACTTCGTTAATTCAGAAAATAAATATTTATTACAAGACTCACTTACATTTTAATTTTCCTGAATTCCACACAATGATTCCCAGAAGTGAGATTGAAGAGCAACACTATGCAAAAACTTCAGGGTCTTCCGTTATTGTCTTTGTAGAAAGAATAGGTTATATGACCTTATGTGTAAAGAGAATAAAGTCAGTAGATTTGTGTATTTCTTTAGTGTTGAGAGCATACTATGTGGAAGACACTATGCAAATAAAATAAGCAATAGAAATAGGTACTAACTTAGAGAAAAATAAGTATCCAAATAACTATCATAATTATCAAACTGCTTAAGAGAGGCCAGTGGTAAGTTATATTAATGGCACCAAAATGTCACTTGTTTCTGAATCCATGCCTTGCCATTGCCTCATCATAGCCTTGGAGCCAAGTAACTTTGGGTTCTTTACTTTGCACTTGGCCTGTGATCTGCTTAAGTGTATGGGCAGACATGAGAGCATGACAATTCTGAGAATAGGCTTCAGGAGGTCTTTTATGTTTCTACTTGTCCTCTTGTGCCTCATTTAGAACCATACTTGGATGGCCACTCAGTAATTATCACATGGATTATACGTAATAGTTAATCCAATAGTCCCAGAAGGAGGAAGACAAGAACAACATGTGCTAACCTATACATTTGCAGTAAGAAAAATGCTGTCTCAGGACGCCTGAGTGGCTCAGTGGTTGAGCATCTGCCTTTGGCTCAGGGAGTGATCCCGGGGTCTGGGATTGAGTCCAGCATTGGGCTCCTTGCAGGGAGCCTGCTTCTCCCTCTGCCTATGTCTCTGCCTCTCTTTGTGTGTCTCTCATGGATAAATAAATAAAATCTTTAAAAAAAATAAAATGCTGTCTCCACCAGCTGAAATCCAATAGGCCCATAAATACATAAGCAATAATAAATAATTATTGTTTTAATTCACTATTAGAGAAATTTGTTATGCAATATTATCTTTATAAAATCTAACCAATATAGCACACACACATAAATTACACAGACATTTAGAAAACAGTTACAACCACCTTGGGAGGGGACTGCAGGTGGCTTTGCTTTTAATGATAGATAAACAGAATCTGTCCATTTGAAAATGTTGAAGATGGTGCTTCATGTTTAAAGAAGAGTATGTGGGCAGCCCTGGTGGTGCAGCGATTTAGCGCTGCCTGTAGCCCAGGGCGTGATCCTGGAGACCCAGGATCAAGTCCCATGTCAGGCTCTCTGCATGGAGCCTGCTTCTCCCTCTGCCTGTGTCTCTGCCTCTGTGTGTGTGTGTGTGTGTGTGTGTGTGTGTGTGTGTGTGTCTATGAATAAATAAATAATCTTTTTTAAAAAATAAAGAGGAGTATGTAAGAAAACACATGGGAAATAGGGTATCTATGCTTTTGAAAACACAAAGCAATCTGGGAATAACACATTTCAGCATAATTCTCTGGCCTCCAGATGTTGTGTTGGCATCCTTATTCAAGCTTATAAAATGAGGCTGGAAGAAGAAGACAATTGAGAAAGATCTGGGATAAATTTTCCCTCTTTTCTCTTGCCCTAATAGCCTAGAATGGTGGTTTGTCCATTCATTCATTTCAATGGGACTTGAATTGTGTCCTGGCTGGCTGGAAAAGGAGAAATGGATGGTTCTAAGATTAAGTTGTAGAGTTGTGATAATGAAAGAAAGTCTCTCACATATTATATACTAATGAGGTATTAGGACACTAATATAATTAACATCATACAAACATGGTATTAAGATGGTGACAAAAATCAATTTATAAAATATTTTGTAGAGGCTATAAGATTGGCTATCATTCACCAGTTCATTGGTCTATATGGAGAAATATTTTTTTTTCTTTTTTTTTTTTTTGCCATTCCACTATTATTTATTCACCCAAAATGAATGAAAGCACATGTCCAGACAAAGACTATTCAACAATAAAAATGAATGGACCACAGTTGATACAAGCAACAACCTCGATGACTCTAAAAATTATTATGCAGAACGCAAGAAGCCAGACAATTAAGACAATATACTTCATAATTTCATCTAGATGAAACACTAAAATATATAAACAGTAGGGACAGAAAGCAGATACACAGTTATTTCCAAGCAGGGTGAAGGACTGCAGAAACTATTGCGGATGATGACCATGTTCACTCTCTTAATTTTGATGATGGTTTCACAGACTTATACATAGATCAAAATTATCAAGTTGTACACTAGTTATATGCAGTTTGCTCGTCAATTATCCTTTAATAAAGCTGTTAAAGATTTTTGTAAGTAATTATTGTTACTAAAACTTAATATAAGACATGTAACAGAGCACTGAGTCCTCTTTTACAGCTTGATAACACATGTCACTAAGAGTTCACAGAATTATCTAAACAATTTATGTATAGTTTCATCATTAAGATAAATATGATGAGAACAGTAACACTAAATTAGGGGAAACCAAAACTATTTTTATAAATAACTTTCAATTAATGTGCATTTGATCTGTTTTCATTTTCATTAGCTTAATTTTATTGACAAAATGACTACACAAAGTTCACTAGCTTTAAGTTGCAGTATTTATTTATTCATTCATTCATTCATTCATTCGAGACACAGAGAGAGGCAGAGACATAGGCAGAGGGAGAAGCAGGCTCCATGTGGGGATCCCGATTCGGGACTCGATCCCAGGACTCCAGGACCATACCCTGGGCCGAAGGCAGATGCTCAACTGCTGAGCCTCCCAGGCATCCCAAGTTGCAGTATATTTTATAACATAATTAGCACAATACTTTATTTGTGTGATATAACACCTTTAATAAGAATGCTGTTCAAACAAGGCCTCAGATCTTCCTGTATACAGACTGTGCACTGAAAGTAAATTAATTAGGCAATTTAGAAAATGTTCTCTACACATTCAGGCAGCTATCAGATTTGGGAGTTTGAAGCAGCATTCTCTTTATTTGTGACAAGGTGTAAATAAAATTCGTAGATAATTTCAAATGTCATTTTGGCCAGTATTGTCAATTTTATCTTTCTTTCTTTATGGTTCCTGCAAGTGAGTGGTGAATAGTTGATACAGTTGTGTAAATATTTCACACTCCTATAAATTCAACCATCAAATAAGGAGGAAAGGTAAGTTTTAGCTTCTGTTCTCCAGATTCAGGATTCAGACTGCCCTATGCCTAAGATCTGACTTGGCCAATGGTCCTTGGCCAGAAAAGACAGTATGTTAATTACAATCCTCAGCCACTGGAGGTATTTTACAGAGATCTTTTATTACTAAATTCACTTAACAATTGCTCAGTTTGCTAATTAACAGTTTGTAAATATCTCCTTTAGATAGTGTTATAAATACTAAGAAATTGCCTGTCTCCCCTTAGACACTCTTCTTTCAACCACAAAATTTCATGATGGCATCCAGTAACATAAGGCCACAGATGCACTATACCAAGCATGGAACTGGTCAGAGGCTGGAGACTTGACCGGGCTCTCGCGAAACACTGAAAACAGATGAGGGAAGAGATCCAACCAATGGCTGTTTTTCAATCCTTGCATATTTCTTGCCATTGGCATATAGAACCATATTTGAATGCTAACTGAAATTATTATTAACATTAAAGCCTATTTCAAAATCTTCATCTCTGTATTTGCAGTCAGAGCATCAGTGTTTGCTGCACTGGTAGGCATTATTATTTTCAAAGGAGACCTTGCTGAGTGGTATCAGTGCTACAGTAACAACAACAAAGAAGAAAGAAGGATCTTGGGTGAATAACCTTATTTTACTTTTTAAAAAAATTTTCCAGAAAGAAATAGAGTATGAATTTAGAATGGTGCAAGTTCTCAGACTTAAATCTGTGGGGCCCTAGGTAGGACAAATGGAACAGGTATTTCAGAGACAAATCTTGTTATACAGCAAAAAAAGAGGAAAGAATGCATATTTTTATCTAATATTTAACTTCAGCATGCATTTTACAAACAAGATAGCCAATGGTTACTTCCCATACTCTACACCCAGTATAGACACTACTACCACATACAAAGATAAGTTATCTACTTATCCTTTTGAAAAATCTGTGGTTTCTTAAGTTTATTAAAAAAGTAGAGAATGTGAAGGAATATAGTTTAAAGAGACTTATTCTGGGAAGATCTGTGAATGTATAGCACTCTCCTTATTTACTCCTAAACCCTTATCATCAACCTTGCCTAAAATATTTCATTTCATTTTGTTATTATGAATAAATACCCACAAAAAAATAGATTAATCTGAGTTAATAAACTGTTTCTTGAAAAATGCTTCTAGCAGTTTTATCAGGAATTTATTCACATATTCATACTTACCATAAATGCTTATTTAGACTTTTGACATCAAGCAGGTGAAAAAAATCCAGGAAGAGGGCACCCATGATTTAAGCCATTAGTTTTGTTTTGTTTTGTAACTTAACATTTGAAGTGACATCCTATTATTTTGCTATTCCATTCAATAAAATGTAATAACTCTCACATATGCTCTAAGGCAGCAGATTATTTAAAAAAACATGAATACCAGGAGATAGGATCACTGAGAGCCATTTCAGAGCCTTCTAGTAGAGGTGGACACATTTTGGGGGATGAGGAGCTAGAGAGGGAAGAGTTGAGGAGTCTGGGTGAAGAATTTAGAAAAATACATAGAACTGGATACCACCGTCACATTCCCAGAAATATTTGTTTAGAATTTCCCTTTGAAGGAGATACTCTTATCATTTCCAATTTACAATGAAAAAACCTAGAATTTGTCTAAGAGTTCAGAAGCTTTGAGTGATGCTGGCCTATGAACAGAGGCATTTGAAACCAATGACCCTTATGTTATTGCCATACTAGTATACTAGAAGGAAGAAACAAGGAAGTATTGTAGAAAGGTAACTATTCAACTGCCAATATACAGATTAAAAAAATGCTTAGGTATTATAAATCTTATTAAACAAGAGATTTCTTTTCTGCCTCTTCATTATCTTTTTTTCTTGGTTTCATGCTTCAAGAAAACTCAAATTGGCATTGCTCATATGACAGATGAGATTCATAATATTTTAATTGAAAACTGCACTCAGGTAATTGTAGATTTACATGAAATTATAACAAATAATACAGAGGACTAACATGGGCACATATGGACTTAACCAGTATATGATTTTCCTACTGCTGTTGTAAAAAATGATCACATACTTATGGCTTAAAGCAGAACAGATTTACTACCTGATAATTCTGGAGGTCAGAAGTCTAAAACTGGTTTCACTGGGCTAAAAATCCAAAGTGATGGTATGATTGCATTCCTTCTGGAGACTGGGGGAGAAACTGCTTCCTTAAATTTTCTAGCTTCTAGAGGCTGTCCACATTTCTTAGACAGTAATTACATCACTACTCTCTGCTTACATCCTCATATCCCCTTCTCTGACTCTTCTGTCTCCCTCCTTCCCTAATAGGGATTATTGTAATTACATTGGGCTTACTTAAATAATTTACAAAATCTCCCTGTCCTACATCCTTAATCACATAAACAAAGTCCCTTTTGTCATTCAACCTCTTGACATATTCAGGTTTCAGGGATTAGGACACAGATAGGGCAGGAGGCATTTGTCTGCCTACTACTCCTGATGTTCCCTAATGATACATTTTGCAAAACTACAGTATACTATCACATTAATATAATTCACCAATCTTATTCAGATCTCCAGTGTTACTTATAGTCATGTATGTTTAATTCTATACAATGTTATCACTAATTTAGGTCTGTCCACAATCAAAGTCAAGACAATGAAGAGTTTCATCACCACAAGGATCCTTAATATTGTTCATGTATAACACCAGCCTCTCTCTTGACTCTCCTTTAATATAACTCACTTTTTAATTCATTTTAAAAAATTGTCATTTCAAAAATCTTAAATATAAATAAAATCATAGTATATGATCTTGTAACCTTTAGGAATTAGCCTTTTTCATTCAGTGTAATTCCCTAGAGAATCATCTAAGTTGTTACTTAAGTCAGTATATCTGTTTTTTGCTCATTGCTAAGTAGTATTGCATGGAATATATGTACCACATTTTTTTTAAACCACTCATGTGTTGAAGGACATCTGAGCTGTTTTCAATTTGGGGCTATTACAAATTAAACTGTGTATAAGCTTTGGTGTGAACATGAATTTTTATTTCTCTGTGATAAACACCAAGAGTACAATTATTGGATTATATGGTTATATGTTTGGTTTTATAACAAATTGATAAACTGTTTTCCAAAATGGCTGTACCATTTTGCCTTCCCACTAGCAATATAATGATTCCTCTGCATTATTGCCAACACTTATTGTCATTTTTCTTTAAATTTAGTCTTTTTTTTTTAGGTTGGTAATATTTCATTGTAGTTTCAGTTTGCATGGCTAGTGGTGTTGGCCATCTTTTCATATTCTTATTTTCTACCTTCATGTACTCTTCAGTGAAATGACTGGATATTTTCTTTTTTAATTGAATTGTTTTGTTGTGGTGGTTCTGTTGTTTCTTAATGTTGAGTTGCAAGTGTTCTTTATATATTCTAGATACTAGTCCTCTGCCAAATGTGTTTTACAAATATGTCCTTCCTGTCTGTAGCTTTTCATCCTCTTCACATGAACCTTCATAGAGCAAAAGCTTTTCATTTTTATGGGATAAAATGTGTAAATTTTTCCTTTGATTGACTGTAATTCTGTTACCAAGTCTATGAAGTCTTTCCCTGGACTCAAATCTTGAATATTTTCTCCTATATTTTTTTTCCAAAGAGATCTGTATTTTATGTTTTGTATTTAAGTATGCAATCCATTTTTTGTTAACTTTTGTATAAGATGTAATACTTAGGTTGAGGTTTATTATTTTCTCTATGGATGTCCAATTACACTAACATCATTTGTTTAAAAGGTTATCTATCCTCCATTGATTTGCTTTTGCACTTGTGTCAAAAATCAGCTGGGCAAATTTGTATGGAACTATTTCTGGAATCTCTATTCTGTTCTATTGATCTATACATCAATCCCTCTGCCAATAGCACATTGCTTTGCCTACTGTAACAACATAATAGCCCTATATATCAGGTACCATTTTCTTCTTTGTTAAGATTATTTAAGCTATTCTGGGATCTATACCTTCCCATATATATGTTAGAACAAGCTTCTCCATACCTATAAAAACAAAACCAAACAACAACAAAATCTTCTTGGGATTGTATTAAGCCTGTATCTAAACTTAGGGATAACTGTCATCTTTACTATGTTGAATCTTCCAATCCTTAGTGTTTCTCCACTTATTTGTTTAGGTCTTCTTTAATTTCTTTTAGAAATATTTCATAATAACCGGCATACAGAACCTGAACCTGTTTTAGGGTATACCTATTTCCTTATCTTTGAGTGATTGTAAATAGTATTACTTTTTAAAAATTTCAGTTTCTGCATGTTCATTGTTAGTATACAAAAATGATTAGTTTTTGAGTTGACACTGTATCCTGAAACCTTGCTGAAGTCACTATTATTTATAGAGGGGCTCCTTTGTTTGTAGGTTATTTGGGATTTTCACAAAACAATAATGTCATCTGTAAATAGAGGTATTATTATATACTCCTTTCTATCTGTATACCTTACTATAATGGCTAGAAGTTCCAGTAGTATATTGAATAAGAATGGTGATAGAGTGGGACACCCGGATGGCTCAGCGGTTGAGCGTCTACCTTTGGCTCAGGTTGTGATCCCGGGTCCTGAGATCAAGTCCTACATTGGGCTCCCAGCAAGGAGCCTACTTCTCCCTCTGTCTGTGTCTCTCCCTCTCTCTCTCTCATGGCTAAATAAATAAAATCTTTAAAAACAAGAATGATGATAGAGAAAAATGTTTGCCTTGTTCTCAATCTTAAGGGAGAAACATTCAGTCTTTCACAATTAAATATAATGTGAGCTGTAGGTATTTTAAGGTAAAGCTCTTTATAAAGTTGAGGTAATTCTCCTCTACCACTTACATGCTGGACTCCTTAACATGAATAGAGTGTTGAATTTTGTCAAATGTTTTTTCTGTGTAACATCTGATTCATCTCAATGATGATGTCTGTCATTTGTCTTTTCTCATTCAAGTTTCCATTTTCTTGGTTCCTAGCATGATGGGTGATCTTCGGTTATATCTTAGACATGTTGTCTACTGGGTTAGGAGACTCTGGCTCCTGTTTAAATCTTTCATTTGAGTAGGCAGTCACCCTGTCTAGCTGTAACACACTAATCCTAGTCTATTTTGTGGACTGGAGTTCCTAAATAGTTTAATTTTCACAGCCATTGTGGTGTTATCTTGGTTTTATTGTTATTTTCATCGGATGCCCTGAGGATCCCACTGGCTCTTACTGGTGCTGCCTGAGGAGAATTTAGGAGGTTTACTCAGGTGGGACCACTAGGTATCCCTTGATAGAGGAGAGGATTACCAGCTCAGCAAAGGATATGTTCCCTGGCCAGATGCCCATTTGTGGTTGGATCGCTCTATTGGTGCTCCCCACCTCCAGCTACTCTGAGTGGAAAAGAAGAGTCTCAGGCCTACAGGAAAAAAGAGGCCTTGTGGGTCAGGACACCTTCTATAGCTATGTCTTTCCTCTCAGTCTGTCTGTACTGGTGTCTGCCTGGGCAGGTCGGCATTCCTAGGCCTACAGAGGACATCCTAGTTGGAAGGTTGCTATAGCAGGACCTCCTGCCTGCAGGAATCTGGGGAGTGCTTTGCTTCCTGGATTAGGTGGTGAGATGTGCCCCTCACTTTTCCTGATGTCACTGGAAGAGATGGTATCTCAGGCCCATTTTGACAAGAATGCTCCTCAATTTAGTCTGCTTGTTATGTTTCTCTTGCAAATGAGCAACTGCAGCTTTAGCATCTCTTTGTGAAGGAGAGAGTCTCTGGTGTGGTGAGAAGGAGTGTTTCTCTGGTTGCTTATTCTTAGTGGACCTCCAAATTGATCCCCTTTCCAATCCTGCAGGTTCTGTGTTTCCCATGGGGCTCTGGTTCAGTTTGGATAGGGGAGAGGGCTACCTGAGCTACTTTCTGTTGTTAGTTTGGGGGTCAGGAAATGCTGAATCTAAGCTCCCTTCTTTTGTTGAATAGGGGAGTCATAATAATACTCTGTAGCTGTGTTTATCTTTCAGGCCTAGGGTCCCTAATTTTAGTTCGCCTTCTTACCATCTTTCAGAGGTCTCTGTTGGTTGCTTCTTGTGCTATGTCAGGATTTATAATTGTATTTAGTTGTCCCTAAAATTTCTAAATTACGAGAGAAGCAGGAAGAAATGGTTCTATACCATCTCGTCCTGATCTTAGTAAGTCCATAATACATTTTGAAAACGCTTTTTCCAGTCTGAAAACTGTTCTCAGTCTTTAAAATTGAATGTCTGTAAACATGATATGTAAGCTGGATAGGAAAAACCATACAGCATCAGCTTTTCCCACTCATTTCCATCATATTTTAGAGTTGTCAAGAGAAAGGGCCGTTTATATAATTAAGTTCACAATGAAGAATCTTAAAGTTCTTTACAAAAAGCAGTTAACTTTGTTATTATGTAACTCAGCATTTTATTCTCCCAGATGAGTGAGGCAATAAATTCAGACAAAAGAAGAAAACATGAATTTGTGTAATAAGTTAATATGACATACAACATACAATATAATTAATTACTATATTACTAGCAATTTTAATTGAGTCTAAAAGATGGTCAGAGCTAAGCAACCTAACAAATCTCATTTGAGAGCATTACTAGAAAGGACTATATAGAAAAATAAAAACAATTTATGAAAAAAAATGTGTGCATCTGTGTATATGTGTTTGTGTATATATAGGGATACAATTCCTCATAGCAAATGTAAAGGATGACATGCATTTGTTGTTTTTAACTGATGGATGTAATGGCATTCTTGCTTATGATGAAACAAGGAAGTTCTCTAATTGTCATGTCATCTGCAGCAATGCAAACAAAGGGTGGTTTTGTTTAAAAGAGGATATATAGCTCCAGGGAGCCTGAGGCTTCAGAGGTGGCATTCATGACCCTAGAAACTTGCACCACATTAACAAACAAATATTCAAGTCAAAACCTGCATATTTCATAGAATGCATCAGACTCTGTACCAGGTTGAATAAATGGGTCCCAAAGGATGTCTACATGCTCACCCCCCAAATCTGTATGTTATCTTACATGGCAAAAGGGACTTTGCACACATGGTTATGTTAAAGATTCTGATATAGAGAGATTAGCCTAGCTTCTCTGGGTGGGGCCAATGTAATCACAAGCGGGATACTGGAGGGTCAGAGTCACAAAAGATATGACAGAAGCAGGACAGGTGTAGTATGAGGGAGGGATCACAAGCCAAGGAAGGCAGGTAGCCTCTATATGCTGGAAAGGCAAATAGATTTTCCCTAGCATCCTTAGAAGGAACACAACCTTGCCAACACCTTGATTTTAGAATATCTGACCTCCAGAAATGTTAAGATAATAGATTTATCTTCTTTCAAGCCACTACATTTGTGGCAATTTGTTGGAGCATCAATAATAATAATAATAAAAAAACCAATAGAGCCTCCAAATAAGAGTTCCTCAAATCATGTTCACTTGTATAGCTTCATCAAAATATCCTTTTCATTCCCTTTCTTATAACCCTATCACTCTTTGACCTAACTGACAAATAATGAGAAAATAGATTTTCTAGAGTTAGTTTTGGAAACCATATTCCTACTAAGAATTGTACTTCAAAAATCTTCTGAAGATACAAAGGAGATTTTTACATCAACTGGACTTGTGTGTGCATGCATGTGTATGAGTGAGCACAAACACTTCTCTACTGATTACATGTATACACACATTCTTCTTATACAATGTCTAATATTAACACAAGCTCTATGGGGGCAGGAGTTGTTTTTTGTTTTTCCTGTTCACTCTTAGGTTCCCAGCACTCAGAACAATGAATATTTGTTGAACAATGAAAGATTAAATTGAATAAAAACATAGATTATACTCTGTCCATTCTGAGTTAGCAGCACTAAGTGTCTTTTGAGCTCAAACTCTCCAGCTACATCTAATTCTTTAGTTTTTTTATATCAAATTATCTCAAGCTGACTTTGTATGTGACTCGTAACTCAGAATTAACAATGCTTATAGTTTTTGGAGGTCTTTAAAGGTTTTAATTTACCTATATGCTTACTGCTGACAACTTTCACTTGATTATGGTAATCAAAACAAATAGATTTATATTATTGAAAACATGATGAGTAATTTCTTTCTATAACTGTATCAAAACAGTGGCTCAGATGAAAGTCAGACAGGGTGGAGTACATCCCAATGTTTTTTAGGGGGGAGGGATTAAAAATTCAATATGGGATACACTGTGAAAAATTGATATAGATCAAATCCCATTACATCTAAACCTTTAGGGCATCTGGAATGTTTGCTGTGATGAAAGTTCATCATGAAAACACAGCTGGATATCACATTCCCATATGGAGAGGAGCTAAGCTAATATTATCCTCTCTGGTGAATTTAGAAACATAAAAGATTACATTTTAATGGTATAAAGAAGGGAAGAGTTTTATATATCTATATCTATATATCTATATATAGATATATATATACATCCTTCCTCTCCTTTCCTTTTTCCAAGCTCCTGGATCATTGCAGACAGTCTCACTGCACTTCGCTTTGGGTGATGGATAAATCCAAATCTTTATTCCTAGACTAGTTATTAAGAGGAACAGGAAGTGAGGTCATTATACCTTAATGAAATATAATATGTATTGTCAAATTTACAGAGAGAGAGAAAGTAACATAAGTAAAATAATAAAAGTACATTTATGTCATATAAAATAACTTTATTTAGTTCTCATCTTAATTGTATTTTTAAAAGAAAAATTAAACTACTGATAATATAAACTTATTCATCTATCCTTTTAAAATACCAACTAATCAAAAATCCCTTGGTTTTATATATATATATAGTATATAATATGTATATTGTATATTTATATATATGTATATATTGTATATATATAATATATATAATAGGTATGTGTGTATATATATAAATATATATGTATTTATATATATATCTAAAATATAAAGCATTCTGAAATATCTTCCCAATTTAGGTGACAGATTTTATTTTTTTTTTAATTTTTATTTATTTATGATAGTCACACAGAGAGGGAGAGAGAGAGAGAGGCAGAGACATAGGCAGAGGGAGAAGCAGGCTCCATGCACCGGGAGCCCGACGTGGGATTCGATCCCGGGTCTCCAGGATCGCGCCCTGGGCCAAAGGCAGGCGCTAAACCGCTGCGCCACCCAGGGATCCCTAGGTGACAGATTTTAAATGAATATTTTATAAAATATTTTGCTTTAACTTAATATTACAATAAGTTTGCCAGGTTGATTTTATTTTCAAGTATTATCATTATCATGTCCTCTTTCTGCCCTTCCTTTAGTGGCTTCCTGGGATATACAATCAAAAAACAATGAAACCTGCCTTTCAATACTTCATATATTTCCTTGTTTGGTTTCTTCTTCTCCTCCTTCTCTTTCCCCCTCCTCCCGCCTCTGCGTGTGTGTGTGTGTGTGTGTGTGTGTCTCCACTTAGAGATTAAGTCCTTGCTATGTAGTAAGTGCAATTCTAAGTGTTGGAATCACTACAAGGAACAGAACAGTCAGGGCCTCCACTCTCAGGAGGTCCCTATAATGAGGAAGAATATTTAATAGAACAAGCAATACTAGGCTTTAACTAGGGAAGCCCAACTATAGGATTTAAGAGCATGAATTCTGGCGCTCAATTTCAATATTGGCTTTAGAACCAATAAGTGTCTGAATTTTGATGAGTTAATCTCCTTGAGGCTATGTATCTTTCATCTACAGACAAGGGATAGTAATAATAATAATGGTGGTAAAAAATAATAATAATAATAATGGTGGTAATAATAATAATATGAACTGCTTTATACTTTCATCAAGAAAACTATTTGAGATAATACTTTTAACTACATAACTGGATATTATAAAATCTCAATAAATGTTAGCTGCTATAATTTTATTATTATTAACAACTACATTTATATTAACAACTATTATTATAACAACTGCTATTATTAGGGGCAGGACTAAATATTATATGTATGCTTAAGGAGTTCAGTTGTATTTGAGAACTACCAACCATCTTCCTATGACATAAATATAATAGTTTTAAAAGACTGAAAATATTCCCCTGGAATCAAACTGACATAGAATTAGTAACCAGGATACCTGAAAGTGGCCAAAAAATGATATTCCTCCCAGTGTCCTTTCAAATTAAGGGGGTGAGTGTGATATTATAAGTCAATATGTAACTTAATGTACTTCTGCAATCTACTGAAACAAGGGAGAAAGCAATGCCCAGGCTTGCAGCTTACTGCTCCTTCAGAACCAGGTGGCATTCACACAGCACATGCTTCCCAGATCCTGATTGGCTGACTGTCTTATCTGTTTCTTTTCAACCTGACAGGGGTCGATAAAACATTGCAGAGAACAAAGGGGATGTGCAGAATAAAAATGGTGATAAAAAAATTGAGAGTCCTGAATCATACTTTGGTCTAATGAATAAAGAACAGACCATTCATTCTAGGATATGCATTTATTTTAAGCTCTAATTATTAATACTGAGACACATGCAAGAGGGAACATATGAAGCAAAGGTTGCAACTTCATTGTGAGATCATCAATGACCCAGAGAATAAGAATAGTAGAAAATAAAGATGGCTTGTGAAATGAGTCACTGCTAGATCTTATGTTGGGTATTTTCACACAATTTTTTCTCCAGATCTTTTCATGCTCATTACTGAAATTATAGTGAAAGATAAATGAAGGGTGCCCATACAAATAGTTGCAGGAACACCATGGTTATTACTTAAAAGAAAATTATTTGCATTTCATTGCAGGGATATAACAATTCCATTAACACAAACAAAAAAAAATAATGTAGGTCATAGAGGGGAGGACTCAGTTTGTGGGGCAGTGCCATGTAATAGGAACCATCCTGGACCAGGAATTAGGGATCCTGGTGGGAGTTTTAATACATCTTTAACTGGCAGTACAATCCCAGACCACTTAAGAAATAAAATCTTTGCACTGGGGAGTGCCCTCATCTGCCCAGTGCAGGAAGCCTTTAAAGCCTATCTCATATTTCTCAAACAGTGTTGTACCAATTAAAGAGAGAAGCAGATGTGGTTCTCCTTGTAAGCTATCACTACAAGCAGCTGCGAAGACATTAATAATTCATTTAATTTCTATAGTCTTTTGGTTTGGATTAATGCTTTTATCAAACTATAGTTTTGTTTTTTAATCTACAGGTCTCAACTCATAAATGCTGTAATTTTGTGTTGACGGTCCCACTTTTTCTGTACCCATCCTCATCTTCTGTTCTTTTCTCTGGATGCATTTGCTGGAAGCATACTGAACTCTAAACCATTTTTACTCCTAGTGTGCACAATATAGGCTAGGAATGGGCCCTAGTGGTATCAACCAGAAGTTGGTTAGGAATGCAGACTCCTGGGCTTCCCCTGAACCCTGATCAATCAATCGCACTCTGCATTTTTACAAGATTTCTGATTGACCCCTTTCAACCTTAAGTATGAGCAGCACTGATCCAATGCCACTGAACTATCCTTTGAATGATATTTTGTTCCAAACTCCAATTGCTAAGATAGGAATAAAGATCCACAATGAGGAACAGAAGCTATTAAAGCTAAAAAGGGCCTCTCTGGTGGTCTAATCCAAACACCTCATCTTAAAGTGAGGGGAACAGTAATATGCTTAAGGTCAGATTCTTCTTGAGCTAGGAGCAGAACTCAATTTGCCCAAGTCATGGGCACTTTCATGTTAGCAAAGATATACTTTGCTACTGAATGTTTCTATTTTCTCTCTCCAGCCAGAGAAAAGTTAATCACAGTTTCCCTGGGTCACCCCTGGTCTTTGGACTCTCAGGCTCCTGAGTGCATGTACTTATTTATAGTAGAAAACAACAGTAAAACGTTCATTGGAGACGAAGGCCATCTGGGTAGCTCGAGGGGTGGCTTGGCTAATTCACCACCCTTTGCCTCTGGCTCCTCAATTACTGAGTAGGAGATGATTCATCTCTATGGAGACCTTTGACAGTCTCAGCTGAAAAGCCTCCGAGAAGTGCAGAGTATTACTGTGCCCTGCAAGTGAAATCCACACCACTGCCTGAACTCTCTCTGTATTTGGAACTGAAACTAAAATTAGCAGCTGCCATTGGTCTATGCCATACATTACCCCACAGTTTATTCACAGGATTATAGCCAAAGCTGCTTTGAGGGTTACTGTAAAAGTAACAGTATATATTAGAGAGTGCAATAGATTTGAGGATAGAGGTTCAGGGGTTGAGCCCCAGGTCCTCTACTTAACAGCTGTATGCTTTCTGGCTACTATTCTAATTCTCTGGGCTTCCATTTTTTCATTTAAAATAGCCATGCTACTACTTATGTCACCAGATTTTTTTTCCTTGTCCTTGCTATTGATGTTTTGTCTCCTCCATGTGCCCATAGCCTCAGTTAGTGAGCACCTTCCCATACCCCACAGCATTCATACATCTCCCTCTCTCTTCTAAGACCACTAGTTTTCCCTTCTGGTGTCTAGGAGGCCCCAGGGAAAATTATTCTACTCCCAGCATCTCCAGAATAGTCTGTGAGCAACCTAAACCAAGGAGTGTGCACAGGTGTGCGTGCGTATGTGTGTGTGTGTGTAGCCCTCTGTTCATCATGAGTAGGTTCAGTAGTTGGCATGTGAACTAATGAGCTAGCCCAAGAGAGTGAGAGTCTTGGGGCTATCCAGGGAATGCTGCAATCAAGAGGTCTCTTCCTTTTCACTGTGCTGAGACAACACAATGTACAGACCTGCTATGTACACTTGCTTCCATAAACAGAAGCCAACTTGAAGACAGAGCTGACCCAGTGAGGTGGCAAAGCTGAAAGAGTGGTTAAGCTGAAGCCCTAATAACAAAATAAACTTCTGGATAAAGTTACACGTAAATGCAATATTATCTCTGTAGTTTTCAGTTATCTAAGCCAATTCTATTTCTTAAACTAGTTTGAGTCTGATTTTCTATTTCAGGAAGCCTAATCATAGTAATAGAAACATTCCAGTCTCCATAAAACTTCTAAGTATTCATGTTGTCATATGGTTTTCTTATACTACTCATAATTTGCCCCACTCCAAAACACTATGCATGTGGTGTCTGAACAGGGATCTTTGAACACTGGGGTAAATAAATATATCTATGTTTTGTAAACTACCACAAAAATCTAAAATTTTTTACAAAGCAGCAAGTGGTAGGAAACTATTTGGTCTGTGATTCTTCCTTTATTTGAGGTCAAGAAACTAATAAAATCTGTAGACCTTATTCCCCAAAATAATGAATATACACATGCATGCAATTTTCACATAATTTCAAAGAGATAATAAACAAACTGCACAAGACATTTATGATCTCTCCAGGGTTGATCTCCTAGGATTGTTTCTTAATTTGTGGTCCATGGGCCCATGAGTTACCAAGGAAGTTAAGAACTACATACTATGTTAAGCACCAGTGAGCTCTGGGCATTCCTCTACTAATATATCCTATTAGGATACTCCCACATCTAACCTACATTAGAATCCAGCCAAAGATTCATTACAATTACTGCCATAATTAGAGATATTCTCTTGAAGTTCCATGCTTTCCTTCAAACTTCATTTAAATTTTTCTTTAAATTATTTCATAATACTAAGGATAACAGAAAAGGAAGTGACCCTGGTACCAGACTACTTTTCTCTCACTGGGAGTAATCTATGGATTTGGCTCCACAAAATCATTTGGATTGATATAAAGTTCAATATTTTAATATAAAATATAATCACGGAGAGCAAGGTGGGGAAGTTTCTGACAGGCATCTGAAGCACAGATTGAAATAGAAAAGACTAAGATAATTGAACTCAAGATCTTACTTATGGTGTAATTTTATATCCATTTAGAAGCAACTCCAGAGATTTCATTAGCCCTGTCTTTGAATCAAGCTAGAAACAGGAGAGGGTGGCAGGAAGATAAAAGAAAAGGAATGTGGAAGTAGGTTCAGTCTGGTGAGGAGTATTTCCATCCTTTTTCCATCTCAAATATTACAAAGCTTGACTCAGCAAAATCCTTGACACAGAAGAACAACATTATACATACAATTCAACCTTGTAGAAAGAACTGCCTTTAGAGAGGGAAATTTTGATTTGAATTCCCATTTTGTTACCTTCTTGCCATGTGACATGGAGAATGCACCTAACTGATTTACAACCACTATCCTTGCTCTCACTCTACAGTCTGTTCTCAATTCCTCCTCCTTGCCCACACTTCTCCAGCCATGCCCAAATGTGCTAGCACATTCTTCCCTAATGGACTCTGCTTAATCTCCAGACAAACATAGGGCTTGCTCCTCTACTTTCTTCAAGTGTTTTCTTAGATCTCTCATTTTTATTAAGATCTCTCCAACTTCCATATTTAATACTACAATCTGGGAATTCCGGGTGGCTCAGTGATTTAGCACTGCCTTGGCCCAGAACGTGTACCTAGAGACCCGGGATTGGGTCCCATATCAGGCTCCCTGCATGGAGCCTACTGCTCTCTCTGCCTGTGTCTCTGTGCCTCTCTCTCTCTCTGTGTGTGTCCCAAATAAATAAATAAATAAATAAATAAATAAATCTTTAAAAAAAATACAGCAATCTGGTCCTACTCCCCTGTGTCATACTATTCTAACTTTTTCCTTTCTTTCTTTCTCTTTTTTTTTATCCTTAGTATATATTACATTCACATATTATATGATATTAATATAATACAGATACTGTAACTCTCCCCACTGTATTATGAACTCTGCAGAAATAGGAGAGCTTAATCTGTTTGGTTCTCTGACATATTCTCATCATTTAGAAGAGTGCCTGCAGCACATAAGAGAAACTAAATAATAGCAAAAAATTATTTGATTTGTAAAATCAAAAAATTAATGTTTTTAATCTGAAAATAAGACAAAAAATATGTCCTCACCAAGTTGTCTACATACTAAAAACAACATTTTTATTTGCCTAAAAATATTTACCAATATAGTTGATTATTAAGCGTTTTTTTCCCTATTATCTCCAAGCACCTAAATGGCGATTTAACAGGTGGATATTAATTATATTTTAGAAGTTAGATTCTTCATTCTCTGCCATCTTTGGTGTTTGTGCAATCAAAATCCCATATGATCAGGTAAAGGGCAAGTCTGAGTTCTTGGGAACAGTCAGCACATAATTACTCCAAGGGATCATCATCATCATGGTAGAGTATGAATATAAAATGCGGGTGCTAAATGGGGAGATTGACTTTAAAAAAAGGAAAGCTAAAATGAGATGTAATACAAATGCTTCTTGACCAGCATTTAAGCTAAGTCCCCAGTACTTATTACCTCTGAGGTACAAAGACAACAACAGATGAACAACTCAGATTGAGGAACTGGTTGTTAGAATCCAATCTGGGGAGCTCTCTGAGCATGCTTTCATCTAAGGACATTCCATTTCTGGAAACAGAAAGATTCTTGGGACTTCCAGGAGAAGTACTAAACATGTCTCCCTTTTCCTCTATTTTCTTATTTCTCTGCAAATATGGGTCAGAATTAGAAGAAAAACACATAACACCTGATAACTCTGACACAAATTGGCCATATTCTTGGAAATTTCCTGAGCCAAGGACAAAGCATATGCTATTTATAAAATGCATACCTTCCCATTTAGATTTTTCTTTTTCCTTTGGGATTGAGGGATATATTCTGACGAGGTTTAGGATGGGAGAAAGAGGGGTGGATATAACTCACTTCTCGAAAGAGAAGGATACAATGCACAGGACTGTTCCAGGCAGATGGAACAAGAAAGAGGGAAGCATGTGGGTGGTAGGTCAAAGCCTGAAGAAGGAAATGAAACATGTGGCTAGAGGTATTCCCTGACTAAAACTGGTATTTTTTCAAGTTTGACAGTTTTTCATTTGTTTGTTTTTTTCATTATGCTGATTGTTGCCAAGCAAAGGTTTTGTTTTTAAGTGTAACTTACCAGTCTCTTGTTTTTCATTTTCAGCCATAATAAGACAGCTTTTCCCTCCTCAAGATTACAGCAGAATTTACCCATTTTTTTCTAATACTAGTATTATTTTATATTACACATTTAACCCTAAACTAACAATTATTTTCTTTCAAAATAATGGAAATTTACTATGCACTAAGAATTGTATGCAAACAACCCACGAAGTCCTTACTACATACTGAGCTGCAGATTGTATACACATTATCTATAGATGTATAAAAAGGGAAATTGAGGGTCAGAGAAGGTAAGCAACACAACGTCAAACAGTTATTAAGTAGCAACCTATCTCTGATTCTGGAGTTCTAAATGCATTAAGATGTTGGTTTCCTGGGCAGCCCTGGTGGCTTAGCGGTTTAGCGCCACCTTCAGCCCAGGGAGTGATCCTGGAGACCAAGGATGGAGTCCTGCATCAGGCTCCCTGCATGGAACCTCCTTCTCCCTCTCTCTCTGTCTCTCTCTGTCTGTCTCTGTGTGTGTATGTGTGTGTGTGTCTCTAATAAATATATAAAAAATCTTAAAAAAAGATGTTAGTTTCCTGAAAAGGACACAGTCAGAAGAATAAATTTATGAGATTGAGGTGGTGGTGAATGGGAATAAGTGATAGGTTGTGCCATTTTATGAAGAAAAGAGACACTGTCAGATCAATTAAATCTTAAAGAGTATTATATTGTTTGTTTTTTGATATTTCCTTCCAGCAATGCAATAATTTATAAAAATATTTTTTCAGTGAATCTAATAATTTGCCTAACAATGAATATTTGTCATTTTCCACTATATCATTCACTAATATAATTTCCCTCAGTACTTACTGATAAGTACTACCTAAATTTACTTTCAAGAGAAAAGGGAGCTCAAGAATAACAAAACCTTGAAACTGATTAAAGAGTGTCTGAAGGCATATCTCAAAATCCTGGCTTATCCACTGTGCTCAGGGTTTCAGTTGTGATAAATCATACATTATGCAAGAGCAAAGGAATTAAGAGAAAGTTCAGCAAAAATCATTTGAACTTCCATTAAGAGAGTGTTACAGCTGTCTCTCTCCTCCATCACACCATTAAGCATCTCATTATCATTAGCTCTTTGTCAGTTTTAACAATTTTCTTTTCATCTAAACACCACTTCATTCTCTGACCCAACAAATGCAATTTTGACCTCATTAACCTGGTTGGTATTAACCTTGGAATAATAACAAGTTGAAACTATCCTCCACAAGCATTGTGAACTTAACTCATATTTCAGGCAGGTAGTTTAGTTTCCTTTCCTTGGTCAAAAGCTATACCTTTCAACGGGTCAGCTAGTATGCCTTGGGAACCCAGAGTCTGAGTAAAAATACATCAGTACATAAATGGATATGCAGTCCCATTCATTAATAGAAAACACCCTAGAAGTAAATGTTCTTTTGTGTAGTGGAAAGAGCTCTGATTTTGAAAATAGGGGACCCAAACTCTAGCCCCAGCTCAGATTTAATATACAGTTGGAGCTGAGCAAACCATTTAGTCATTCTAGATTTTCATTTCTTGGTAGTAAAATAAAGCTATTAGATTGGAGGGCTTTAAGTTTTATCCAGTCAAAAGACTCTAGTAGATATCTGGTGCCTTGCCCACATCCTCTTTTGAGGCTGGTGTACTCATCCTCCAGATAACCTGCAAATAATTCCATAACCTTCTTTGGAAAATCACCCTTTGCCAAAGAGGGGAGACACTCCTTGGGAGGTTACACAAGTCCCATATCCTGGTCCTCACCTATTCAGACAGTTTGTGATGGCTGCACCAACAACTGAGCCTCTTGCCTTATGGTGAGATAACTCAGGTACAAATTATGTTCCAAAATACCTCCTTACTCCCAGGGCATCAGACTAAGTCCAGACTTTATGTGAGTCCACATAATTTCTTGGATTTACTTCTTACCTATCCTGCTTCCTTCACTCCTCACTTCCTGAAAAGAACTTCTTCAATGGTTATAATGCACCCAAATATCTGCCTCGGCTCTGCATCTAAGAACTCAGATGCTATATCTTGCTGATGACTTATCAGAATGAGCATTCTAGAAGACTTAATAATTTTTTTCTCATGATTTTAGAGGTAAGACATTTTAGCAGTGCACTTCTAGACAGAGACTAATATTCATGGAAGGTCAAGAAAAGATCTCCCAAATATGATATTTTAGTGTCTGGAAAACAATTCTAGGAGAAAGGGCATGTCAGATAGCAATAACAGCATCTGAAAAGGATGAGAAGCATAGCAGCAGTGTACTGTTCTAGGAGCAGAGAGATAAGATGACAGATGAACTTGGAAAGGACAGTGATGTGGTAGGAGGAGAGGCAGGGGCACCATGAAAATGACATCCCAGATAATATTTTTTAACTCTTTACTTGGTGTCAAGCCCTGTATTCAGTATTTCCTATCTATACCAATAATGTTTCATGTATTCAACCATGATAACAGGAATATATGTTAGGAAATACTATTGTTTTTATTTTACAAATAAGGAAACCGAGGCTCAAAAAAATTAAGAGTTCCCAGGGATAGGAAATGGCAGACCCTAGATAAAAATATTGTTATTTCAAAGACTCTATTACAAAACTCTGAAAGGTGACTGTCTCCCATAACCATTTACCACCTTTATGCTATGTTAATGAATTTGGCAGACAATGAGGAAGAACTGAAGGATATAAAGGAGTAAAATTATATGATTTTATTAAGGCTTGAAATATTCATCCTCATACTGTTTTTTATTAAAAACTTCCATCAAACAAAACAGAAAACAAAATGAAAGTAAAAAGACTAGGAAGCTATTACTGATTTTAGTCTCAGAGATGATACAGTGAGTTTTAGTCTGTTTCAGTTGCTGTAACAAAATACCACAACAATGTGGTTTCAACAACAGGTATTTGTTTTTCATAGTTTTGAAAGCTGGAAGTCTAAGATCAGTATACCAGTTGATTCAGTTAATGGTGAGTATCCTCTGTCTTGCAGATAACCTTCTTTCTTGGAGTTTCACAAGCAGGAAAGAGAGAGAACTCTATGGTCTCTTCTTATAAAGTACTAATCTCATCATGAAGAGCCCAACTTCATGACCTGATCTATCCCTAATTATCTCCGAAAGGTCCCATTTCCAAATACCATTACAATCAGCAGGGGAAGTGGGATAGTGGGGGGGGGGGTGGAAAGTGGGGACTGTTTCAACATACGAATGGGGGTAGGGCACAAACATTCAGTCCATAACACAGTCTTAACCATGGGGCAGTAGTAGGGATACTGAGGAGGAGACAGATTTGAGGGTCGTTGTGAATTTTTTACTTCTGGCAAAGATTTAATATAATAGTCATGTGAATTATGTTGTTACAATGCTGTCAGATTTAGTAAAACTAATACAGAAGTCTCAGTTGTTTTGGTTTGGTTTGGTTTGAAGTAGGCTCCACACCCAGTGTGGAGCCCAATGCAGAGCTTGAACTCAGGACCCTGAGATCAAGACCTGAGCTGAGATCAAGAGTCTGACGCTTACCCAACTGGACCACTCAGATGCTCCCCCATTATATTTTTATATCAGATAAGCAAATAGTAATTTTCTTTGTTTTTTTTTTTTTAGGATTTTATTTATTTATTCATGAGAGACACACAGAGAGAAAGAGAGAGACTGAGGCAGAGACACAGGCAGAGGGAGAAGCAGGCTCCACGTAGGGAGCCTGATGTGGGACTTGATCTCGGGTCTTCAGGTCAGGCCCTGGGCCGAAGGCAGGTGCTAAACTGCTGAGCCACCTGGGTTGCCCTGCAAATAGTAATTTTTAATATATATCCCATACACTATTTGGAAAATATTTATACTAAGAAATTACTTATTGTTTATCTGGAATACAAATTTAACTGAGCCTACTGAATTTTATCTGGAAGTCCATGTCTTGGACTATGTCTTAATTTGAGACTTGGGAAGCTACACTTGTACAATTATCTGAGAGTAAAATAAGCTCTCCCTTTCTTACCCCACAGGAAATGTAACAAAAATTGCCTTCTCTATATTCCCAGTATTCCAATATCTGCCAGACTTTCAGGAGTGGAACGAAAACCTACCTGTAAAATAATGATGTTTTGATTTTTCCAGCCTAGTAGAATATTTAGCCCTATTGAATGGTATTAATGAGAAAGTAGGTTACAGGACTGTTTCCCAGAAGTTCTAGTTAGTACTGAAAAGAATCATGACATTTTACAGCTGTAAGGGATCAAACCATAATTTCATACAATGACCTTCTTTTCAGAATAAGAAATGGAAGCCTCAAGTAGTGAAGGGGCTTATCAAAGGTCACTCAGTGAATGACACTGATTCTATACCACCCACTATGCTAAGTCAAATATAATCAGTTATCACTTAATTTTCAACACAACCCTGAGAAGTAGTGATATTATCACAATCTTATCTATAAGAAAAGCATCTAAGTGAAGTTAACTAATTTTGCTTGAGGAAGCAGGCAGAAAATAGCAGAGCTACGATTTAAAATGAAACTATCTAAATTCTGAGTCCATTCTCTTTTAATCTTTACAAAATCTCTCTTACACATACACACACACGCATACATGCACACACACACATACACGCACACACACACATACACCATGTCAACCTCTCCAAGAACATAATATAGTTCTATTGCATAGTACATCATTGAAGGGGTCAAAAGAATTATAGATTTATCTTGGCTGAGCATTTATTTTTTAAATTTTAATTCCAGTAGAGCTAACATACAGTGTTAGTTTTAGGTGTACAATACAGTGATGCAACAATTCTATATGTTCACTCAGTGCTCATTAAAATAAATGTAGGGCAGCCCCGGTGGCGCAGCGGTTTAGCGCCGCCTGCAGCCCAGGGCGTGATCTGGAGACCCTGGATCAAGTCCCACGTCAGGCTCTCTGCATGGAGTCTGCTTCTCCCTCTGCCTGTGTCTCTGCCTCTCTCTCTCTCTCTGCATCTCTATGAATAAATAAATAAAATCTTAAAAAAAATTAAAATAAAATAAAATAAAATAAAATAAAATAAAATAAAATAAAATAAATGTACTCTTAATCCTCTTCACCTATTTCAGCCATCCCCTTATCTGCATCCCCTCTGGTAACCATCAGTTTGTTCTCTATAGTTAAGTCTATTTCTTGGTTTGTCTCTCTCTTATTCCTTTGTTCATTTATTTTGTTTCTTAAATTCCACATATAAGTGAAATCATATGGTATTTGTCTCTCTTAAAGTCTTAAGCTTATTTTGCTTAGCATTATACTTTCTAGCTCCATCCATGTTGCAAATGGCAAGATTTCATTCCTTTTTATGGAATTATGGATTTTTAAATAAAAATCCAGTGCCAAGACAAAAATAAGCAATTAGAGATAGTCTAGGAATATCATTCTCACACAGATATATATCAGGCTTCAATACCATAGCATAATGCCAAGGCTGGCCTGTAACTTCTTGATTGGGATACCTGTATTCCATTATGTGTTTCTTAGTTCCGACTTCTACCTCATTAGCAAACTTTTCAATAGAGCACTTGAGTTTGAATTTCCTGCATTTTTAATAGATTTTACCTCTTAGAGAAGTTTAAGTTCATGGCAAAATTAATCAGAAAGTACAGAGTACAGACATTTTACATATATCCACTCTCACAGCCTCCTCCACTATCCCCCACCAGAATGGTACATTTGTTATGACTGAGGAACCAACAGTGACACATCATTATCACCCAAAGTCCACAGTTCACATGAGAGTTCATTCATATCGTACATTCTGTGGATTTCGACAAATAAATAATGGCACATATGCATCATTATAGTTATTGCTCACATATATATTCTATTTTTGTGTTAGCAAATGCAAATCTGACTAGAATTTGCCTTAGAAGATAGTGCATCTACCATGGTACAAAATCTTGGGCCAAATAGAGTTAATGAAATGTTTCAGAAGAAATTCATAAAAATGTGTAAAAACAGTCAGTACTAACCAAAAGTATAGCTTTGACTACCTTCACTAGATTTCTAAATATTATTTTAAGATCTGCTTCAGGAAATGTATACAATGTTCCAATATTAAGTAAACATACTTAAACATATAAATAATGAATTTTTCATGGGAGTCAACAGTGAATCTAAACTGTTCCTATGCTAGATATTAATTTGTTTTAGTAAATATTATTTGTTCACTACAAACCTGTGAGCATTAATGTAGCAAGGTAAAGATTAAATTTTGCATTTATTTCAAATGGGAGAATGACCTTTTCATTATGCTTTCTTTTAAAAAATAAAATTGTTCAACTAAAGAGATTAATTTGTAGCAAAATGATCTTTATTAATCTAAAATCTCTTGTGATAGACCACTCAGGCATCTAAGCAACCTAGTATGCTCACAATGGTGAGCTCACTTTGAATATATGAATGTAGCAAAAGAGACAACTTTCTTGGCACTGGCTTGCATTAAAAAGAAAAATTCAGAATTATATCAGATATTCATAAAGAGTTTTAGCTTCTCAAGCTCCCTTTTCCCCCCGAATACATTCAAAAAATTCTATTGACTTACTGACCCAGTGACTGGAATATCTGGAATTCTCAAGAACTTTTAAATGAACCTAAGTCATGCCTTAGTATGTCCAACTCAAGATTTTTTGAACGAACTAAAATGATATAATTTTTTTTTAAATGATATAATTATAGAATAAGAGTGCTAGAATTAGTGGTGCTCACACTATCAGTCCAGTTATTACTGGATAGCCATACCCAAGATATCGAGAAGTCCTGATTATATCACCAAAGAACAGCTCAAATCTTCCCATTTGTCTCCATAACCACTTCCACCTGCCAAAATTTGGAAGTTCCCACTTGCTCTATAATAGCTTCCAATCCTTAGATCTTAGCTCCCACAGCCGCTCCTGGTCCAACACCCCTCACCAAAACTTATCACGTCTATAGTTTGCTGATTATGGGAGCTTTATAAAATATATTTCTAATCAAGTATCCACCTTCAGTTTCCCATTACCCTTAAAATATAGTCAAAAATCATTCACTGCCCCACAACTCCCCAAATGAGTTAGCCCCTGCTTACTTACTATAAGCATTATACTACCATCGATCATCTCCTTATTCCACTTCATTTCACTCACATATGTGTTCTCTCCTTTAACTCACTGAGACCTTAAAAAACAAAGAAAAACAAAGACATAAAAAAACCCCTTCCTAATACCTTATTTTTAAAGCTTTCATGTTTCAAATGTTATTCAAGGTTAATATTAGATATAAATAGATGCTCAAGAAGCATTTGTTGTATCAAAGGAAGACTAGCTTAAGAATTGAGGGGGCGGGGTAAGATGGCAGAAGATAGTCCCCAAGTCACCTGTCCCCACCAACTTACCTAGATAACTTTCAAATCATCCTGAAAACCAGAAATTCAGCCTGAAATTTAAAGAGAGAACAGCTGGAATGCTACAGAGAGAAGAGTTTGCGCTTCTAACAAGTACAACTTGTTTTTAGCCACTCCGCACTGAGCAAAATGACTACAAAGAAGAACTCACCACAAAAGAATAAGAGATAACCACAAGATCAGGGACTGATAAGAAGCAAACAAATAACCAAGTTTAAATGCAAAAGGAAAATTCTGAAGGATCTTCTATGGATTAGGTTAAACTTTGATCTAAAAGGTGGAAATCAAAAAAAAAAAAAATCATTATCCCTAACCTCTAAGAAGACACAATCTAAGTGTACCTATGCTTGACATGTAAGTAACTACAAAAGAGAAGATAAACTTTTTACAAAGGAAAGAGTCATCTCCCAACACAAGAAATGTTTTATCAGAATGAGGAACAGTGACAGATACGAAATTACAGTTATGAGAATTGGGGCCATCTGCATCCACAGTTTAACTAATATGACTGAGAAATGAGAACACTTTCACCAACATAACTATTTGTTCTGGGGAAATCTTGCCTAGAAAGATAAGATTGTAAACCAACAGGTATCTTCCCTGGTTGCTTCTATAAATTCCTATAAAGCAATACATGTGAACAAACACATTGCTCACCTGGGTAAACAGATTTCCTATTGGGACATTAGATTGCTCATATGGGCAAACAGCTCATTCGTCAAACTCACTTCAAGACTCTCAACTTGGGCTGTGATGATTACCAATGATAAACTCTTACATTATGAACTTTATCCTCTCCTAATCAGTTTTCCACCTTGAAAAACTTGCCTTATGCTACTTGCATAGAGACATCAAAACCCTCAAAATTTGATGCTGACCTCCCACTTGTGAAGCCATAGTAAGATTCTTTAAAAGTTACACAGATATTAGAAACCCTTTAGAAAAATCTTTTGACATCAGATTTGAAAATCGATATTCTTCATGGAAACCAGTCTTGCTATTAAGAACACTACTTTTCCTCCATATGTCTGCATCACAGATTAATAGTATGCAAATTACTATGATCAGGGTTTGTATTGCACTTCTAAGACACATTGGTAGTGCAAGAGGGGTTTCATGACATAAGAACTGTGATGAACTAAAACCAAAACAGCAGATCTCCTCTCCAAGTGGAAGAGCACTCTACCCCATGGGAAGTAAAGAGGTCTGTGTTAGGGAGTGTCTTAAAGCACAGCTAGTCTCTACCTGTGACTGCATAGATTTTTACAGAGAGTTCTCTGGGGCCCTGAATATCCTAAACTCAAAAAGAGTTATAAGAAACCTTGTTTTAGCCACAGATACCAATTGTACTTTCTAAAACTCCTTATGCTGATATCACAATTGTTTAGGACTCAAAGGGATCACAGAGTAAGTGATTAGCATCCTCTACTCTATGACAAGAGGCTTTGTATCAAGTCCGTACTGCTATATTCACTAGGTAGCAAATAGATTAATAAACCAAGTTTTTATTTGACCCAAATAGAGTAAAACCAAGACAAAAATATTAGGTTGTAACTCAAATTATAAAGCTCCCTTAATTTTTTTAAAGAAAAAAAAATCTTAGAGCAGTTTTAGGTCCACAGAGAAATTGAGAACATAGATTATTCTGCCTCCACAAATGCACAGCATTCCCCACTATTAACAACCCCTACTGGGGTAGTACATTTGTTGGAACTGGTGAACCTACATGGAACATCACTGTCTACCCCAAAGTCCACATTACAGTTCACCTTGGGTGTTGTACTTTCCATGGGTTTGGAGAAATATATAATGACATGTGCCATCATTACAGGATCATACAGAGTATTTTCATTGCCCTAAAATTCTCTGTGCTCCAGTTATTCATCCTTCTCCTCACCCTCACCCCTGGAACCACTGACCTTTTTACTGTCTCTGTACTTTTACCTTTTCCAGAATATCATACTATTTGTAGATTTTTCAGATCAGCTTTTTTCATTTTGTAATACGCATTTTGGGTTCTTCCATGTTTTTTCATGCCTTGATAGTTTGTTTCTTTTTAGCACTGAATAATATTCAATTGTCTGCCTGTACTACAGCTTACATATTCATTCACCTACTGAAGAACATCTTGGTCGCCTTCAAGCTTTGGCAATTATGAGTAAAGCTACTATAAATATCTGTGTGCAGGTTTTTGTGTGGACATAAGCTTTTAACTCTTTTAAGTAAATACCAAGGAGTGTCAGTGCTGGACCATATGATGAGAGTGTGTTTAGTTTTATAAAAAACTTCCAAACTGTCTTTGAAAGTGGCTGTAGCATTTTGCATTCCTACCAAAACTGAATGAAAATTCCTGTTGCTCCACATCTTCACCAGCCTTTTGTGTTGTCTAGTATTCTGGATATGGCCATTGTAATAGGTGTACAGTAGTATCTCATTGTTGTTTTCATTTGCATTTCCCTGATTACATATGATAGGACATCTTTCTATTTGTGGCTTTTGGAAATATTTTCTCCCAATATGTAGCTTCTTATTCCTTGACATTGTCTTTTGCAGAGCAGAAGTTTGGTGGTTTTGTTTTTTAATGAAGTCCAGCCCATCAATTATTTCTTTCAAGTATTGTACCTTTGGTGTTGTGCCTAAAAATCATCACAACTCTAATTTTTTAAATCACATATTTTGACAAGGGCACTTGAAACCATAAACAAATTGTTACTCAGAGATTTGTTTCAGAAATTATCTTCAAATAGCCATGCAACTTCATCTCTATCAACTTCCTAGCATCCACTAATATCAAGATCTATCCCTCTTTCCTTCCCTTTCCCAAGAAGACTATAAGAACTCTTGACCAATAATGATCCCAAACTGAATTTTTGTCTTATATCCGTGAATTACCTGTCCCATTGTGTCCATGTTTTCTACAGTAAACAAATATATATGATTTACTTTAGACTTTCTGTTTGTTTTTAACAGATAACTTTAAGAGTATTTCACACAGGGAAATTCTAAAATTCTTCATTAAATAAAACCGAACTCATTTGATGAGTGTTTTAGGGTTATGTGTAGTTCACAAATAATGCTACAAAAACAATAAAAATAGTATCTCTGCTACAGGAAAACAACAAAGTAAAACTTCTTTGACTTTTTCCTCCTAAAAGAATTTCTCTTTGCAAGAAATTGCTCTTCTTTGTCCTCTTAACCACTGTGAATGTTGTGATACATGTGCATGTGAATTCAGTAAAAGCAGTGTCATATGTCAATATGACAAAGCCTAAGATAGGAAATGAAGATGATAATGAAGAGAAAAATATTTTATGAATGAGAGATTAGACTTTATGGTCTAGGTAGAGATGGCTGATCCAAGACCAATGGCTAAAGGAATAGATGTTACTTCACTGGAAGACGAAGTGTTCTCTCAACTAAAGTATTTAGTAAATGAGAATGTGATTTCTCATGAAGTCTGTTTGACAGACTAGCCATTTACCAAGTACATTCAAGTGAAAGTCAACAACGGGGAAGAGAAGCGGATTAGGTTTCTTTTTATTAAAGTGTGAGATAATTTTAGTTGGTAGCATTAAATAACTTCAACTAAATAATAATAACAATAATAATAATAATAATAATATTAATAATAATATTAACAATAATAATAATAATAATAAACAATAATATTAATAATAATAATAATAACAAAGGTATTCTTCATTCTTGAGTTCCATTGTGAGAAAAATTCAGCTCAGAGTTAGTATGACTAACACTTCATAATCTTCTTTTTAACCAGAAGAATACAGGCCTCAGACTCAGTATTTAAGGGACAACCATAATCCACTGGGCATACCTCAGAGTTACTGCAGATTTAGTTCTAGACTACTGCAATAAAGTGAATATTACAAAAAAGTCAGTCAAATAAATATTCTGGTTTCCTAATGCATATATAAAAGTTATGTTTACACTATATGGTAGTCTATTAAGTATGCAATAGCATTATGTCAAAAAAAAAATCAATGTACAGGGGCAGCCCTGGTGGCTCAGCAGTTTAGCACCGCCTTCAGCGCAGGGCCTGATCCTAGAGACCCGGGATCGAGTCCCACGTCAGGCTCCCTGCATGGAGCCTACTTCTCCCTCTGCCTGTGTCTCTGTCTCTGTCTCTATATATCTGTCATGAATAAATAAATAAATAAGTAAATAGATAAATAAATAAATAAAAATAAAAAATAAAAAAATCAATGTACATACCTTAATTTTAAAATACTGCCAAAATGCTAATCACATGAGCTTTCAGAGAGTCGTATCACTGAACACAAAACAGTGTAACATATAATAATAATAATGAAAAAGTATGAAATATTGCAAGAATTACCATAATGTGACACGGAGATACAGAATGAGTAAATGCTGTTAGAAAAATGGTACCAATATACTTGCTCAATACAGTGTTGTCACAAAACTTTAATTTGTAAAAAACACTATATTCTAGAAAGCACAACAAAACAAGGTATACTTGTATATTGTTTTGTTATGTTCATACTCATTTTTCATCCTTACATTTTACTTAAGGAAAATATTAGATTTTCATTTATGATAGTGATCTAAAGTTTACTTTTTAAATAAGTTTATTTGCATAAAATGTGAAATTATATTAAAATATTAAGTAAATGAGAGCATAGGTGGCAAAAATTATGGCAAAAAAGTAACATAGTATTCAAATAGTAAAGTTTGCAAAATGCTGAACTAGATTATAAATGGATTAGCTTATTCTGCAACTGTATAGCTCAAAGTGTGGTATAGTGTCCTATAGGTATGGGGGTGGTAAGAAATATTTCTATTGGTCCCAGCACACAAAAATTTCCAACTTAAATAATATATAACACAATTAAATTAGCAACAAAATAGATGTGAAAAACTGTTCAGAAGCTAGCTTCAGGTATACAACCAAAATAAGCAAAATATTTATATTTTGAATGAGGGACAGTAATGTTTCCTATACTTCTTTCCCACTTATAACCATTCATTAGAGTTAACTATACCTACTTTTGACAAAAAAAATAAGACCTAGCACTTAGTACAAATATGCCAACCACAAAGAAAATATATTAGTTATTTTTAAAAAGATTATTTATTTATTCATGAGTGACACACAGGGAGAGAGGCAGAGAGACAGGCAGAGAGAGAAGCAGGCTCCCCACGGGAAGCCCGATGTGGAACTCCATCCCAGGACCCTAGGATCACAATCTGAGCCGAAGGTGGATGCTCAACCACTAAACCACCCAGACGTCTCCATATTAGTTATTTTTGACCAATTAATAAAATGATAAAGGAAGGAAGTTAAGCTAAGCTAAGCTTAATAAAAAGATATTGTGTACACTCTAACAGGGTTCTCCAGAGAAACAGAACCAACAGAAACTGGCTCATACATGGTGGAGATAACAAGTCTAAAATTCATAGGGCAGGCCAGCAGGCTAGAAACTCATACAGAGGTTGATACTATATAGTGCTGAGTTTGAAGCTTGTAGGGCTGGCTGGCAGGCTGGATATTAAGTGAGGATTTTTATTACAATCTTAAAGCAGAATTCCTTCTCTGGAAACCTCAGTTTTTGTTCCTATGGTCTCTGACTGAATGAAGCCCACTCACATTCTAAAGGATAATCTGTTTACTTAAAGACAACTGATTTACTTAAAAACAACTGATCACATCTATAAAACATCTTGACATATTTAGACTTTCATTTGACCAAACCACTAGGCCCCACAGCTTAGCCATGTTGACACATAAAGTTTAGCCAACACACAGTCTTAGGAGAGTATCATATTTTTTTTTGGAAATAGGAATAGATTAGAGCGAGGGCAAACACCGGCTTCAGGACTGCTCTTGTTCAATTTTCAAGTTTGTATAAACTTGAATCAATTGCTTATAACTCTGCCTCTCTCTCTCTCTCTCTCTCACGAAAAAATAAAAATCTTAAGAAAGAAAAAAAGAACGGTAAGTGCTATAGATCAAAACAATATTGCTTACCTGTGTCTCAAGTGTATGCTTTCTTTCTCTTCCTCGCACATAGTGGGCACTGAGAACTCGTAGAATAAATCAATGAGCAACTGTTAATTAGAGAGAAGAGACTATTATAAACTATATAGTTTTGGTAAATTGAAATTCTACACTTAAGCTGACCTCTAGGACTGACTTACCTTAAGAGTCCATTATTGTTCATAACTAACTAGATGATAAGGAGGGCAGAAAAAGTTTGCAAATTTATACACATATGATTAGGAAAAACTAAATTATGTTACAGACCCTACAACAAGGTCTGGAATATAAAATATTCTCAAAAACTATAATTTTAAAAGTGTGTTAGGGATGATCTGAACAACTATAAATCTTTATAACTTAATCTATGAAATACCTTAAAATAAAGTTCTATTATATCTGAAAGTATAGGCTTCTAATAGGCTTTTTGAATTATAAATTGGGTGAGTATCATGAATAATTCCAACTGAAATAGATTAATTTCTCTTTCCACATTGGGGATTAAAAAATATTTGTTAAAACAGGCAAAACCTTGGGATCATAACTGGGAAGTAACTATGTTTTAGAGTGGCTTAATACAAGGAATTCATTACTTGAACATCATGTGGAACATTTATAGACAAATTCCCTCTGGCTACACTGGTATTTTGCAAATATATTGGCAAATGTCAGCAATTTGCATGTTAGAAATATCTTCTTTTATTTAGAATATCAAATAGTTTGGTTATGAAATTACACTTCCCACATTCTGTAAAGACCTGGTATATTTAGTTTAAATGTAAGTTACAGTTAAAGTACCTTAACAGTCTAGAGAAAGCTTTTATTTTCCAACTGTAGAAGCTATATATGTGAAAACATTGTCAGGCTGATGGATATAAGTAGAAGATGTCACAAGATCTATTTCCCTCTGGAAGAAGGGCTCTATTTTCTTCCCTAATGGCAACTCATATAAAGACATAAAAATTTAAAAGATCAAAAAATATAAAACTTCAAATCATCACCTCTGGAAAAGTCCAAAGGAGTCTAGGGCTAGTTGTGTAAGAATGGAGACACTTAACCAGTGCAACAGGCTGGAGCTGACAATCACTACACAGCTAAGATGTGCCAAAGTTTGGTTCTTAACTTCACGATCTCCTATAATCTTCACCAAAACACTCTGAATTTCTCCAAAATGCAGACAAGGAAAGAGAACTTCAGAAAAATTAATGACTTTTGCAAAGGCAAAAGACAAGTAGTTCATGGGCCTGAATTGGCACTGAATTTTTTTTTTCTTTAAAGATTCTATTTTTAAGTAATCTCTATATCCAAAGTGTGGCTTGAACCCATTACCGCAAGATTGAGAATTTCACGCTCTACTGACTGAGCCAGCCAAATGCCCCAGCATTCAAGTCTTTTGACTCCTAATCCAATCTTCTTCCTACTAATTCATTCTGACTCCATAATAGGAAATGATAAAATGCCCAGGGCTACGCATTATAATAAAGAGTTAAGAAAATAACCAACCAAATGTATTTTATCACAGTTAATACTTTATGCAGTCAGAATTTGATTTCAGGTCTGGCTGATTATAAAGCTCATTCTAAATTACTCATTTTATCCTCCCATTTAGATTGTAAATATGTAGGTCCCATGAAACTAGGAATGTATTCCTGTATTCATTGTTGAAATTCTGATGCTTAGCACAATGTTTATCATAGAGTTATGGCCCAGCTAAATGCATATTAAATAAATATAAACCACTGAGGATATGTCATATCCACAGCTCCCAGTTGGGAATGGTTAATGGGTTTGATGCAATATTGCATGTATGGATCTTAACCTTGATTGACTGATTTCTCTCTTTCTCTCTGTCTCTCTTTCCTATTTGCTTAGCTGCCTACAGGCCTAATTGGTTCAGAATCTGGAAGAAGGAACAATATTTAGTCTTCCCTGAAATCCCAACCTAAGTGAAACAAAGAGTAATAGGGAGGAGTGCCCCATTGCCAAAACAGGAACTTTACTACCTGTAAAGCTGTATTTTAGAATGTACCTTGAAGCATGGCCCAAATTTGGCTTGGTCCTTTTTTCTTTACCCTCAAACCTAGAATCCTGGTATTCCTTTGTGGAGGAGTGGATCTAAAGGCTACTAGAAGACTCTGGCCTGTCTTTATTAGCAAGAAAGGCCTTGAGGCTGAACTGAGTCTACTGTTAGGTACTTTGGTGCCAAGAAAAGGGAAGGCAAGAAGAGACAGAAGAAACCAATGAAAGTGTCTTCAGAGAGACTACTGAATGTTTCTCACCAGTATTATCCATTCCTCTTCCAAGAGGGAAAAAATGTAAGGGGTAGAATTCAGGGAGCAGACAAATGCCTTCTCTTCAAAGGGAAAGAGTAAAAATCCTATCCCTTCATGAAAATGCACGGAGGGATGTTCTAAGCATCACTGTCCACAGGGATATGAGATGAGAAACAGTGGAAATGAACAAAGTGGGAAAGAGAACACCAGAGAAAGCATAAGGCTTATTTTGAATGCCTTTTATAGCTAGGTGATGTACACATGTTTCTCAGCTGTATCATTCAGCTGTTTTTGCCTCTTTTGCCATGTGAGCAAAAAGACAGCAACTCAGAGCTCAGAGCATCTCCAGTACTGATTGGGAAATTTAACTAGGTGTTTTCAAAATTTCCAGTTAACTAAGATTTTTGTGATGCAATGAGCTTGAAAAGCAAAAAAATAAAGCAATCCCTTTAATTTAAACTAAGTAGAGTGAACATTTTCAAGTGCAGCAATTTGGGCCTGTGGGCAGGCAGGCACCATGAGAGAAACACAGAGGTAAGATGAGAACAACTGGAAAAAGCAGCCTAGAGAATGTCTCTGTCAAAGTAGCCTAAACTCAGGAAAATAACAGTATCAAGAGAGTCTAAACCTGAGGTGGAATCCAAGGTGAACCAGAAGTGAATATTCAAATAACAATCTATTGAGAAGATTAGCATAGACTTAACTAATAAAAGGAAAATCCATGGATTATAAATAGGCATTACTTAGCAGATTTCCTCATAATGAATTATCTACTTTATTAATTATATTTATGTTCTACTACTTTTTTTAATTTATTTTTTATTGGTGTTCAATTTACTAACATACAGAATAACCCCCAGTGCCCGTCACCCATTCACTCCCACCCCCCGCCCTCCTCCCCTTCTACCACCCCTAGTTCGTTTCCCAGAGTTAGCAGTCTTTACGTTCTGTCTCCCTTTCTGATATTTCCCACACATTTCTTCTCCCTTCCCTTATATTCCCTTTCACTATTATTTATATTCCCCAAATGAATGAGAACATATAATGTTTGTCCTTCTCCGACTGACTTACTTCACTCAGCATAATACCCTCCAGTTCTATCCACGTTGAAGCAAATGGTGGGGATTTGTCATTTCTAATAGCTGAGTAATATTCCATTGTATACATAAACCACATCTTCTTTATCCATTCATCTTTCGTTGGACACCGAGGCTCCTTCCACAGTTTGGCTATCGTGGCCATTGCTGCTATAAACATCGGGGTGCAGGTGTCCCAGCGTTTCATTGCATTTGTATCTTTGGGGTAAATCCCCAACAGTGCAATTGCTGGGTCATAGGGCAGGTCTATTTTTAACTCTTTGAAGAACCTCCACACAGTTTTCCAGAGTGGCTGCACCAGTTCACATTCCCACCAACAGTGTAAGAGGGTTCCCTTTTCTCTGCATCCTCTCCAACATTTGTTGTTTCCTGCCTTGTTAATTTGCCCCATTCTCACTGGTGTGAGGTGGTATCTCATTGTAGTTTTGATTTGTATTTCCCTGATGGCAAGTGATGCAGAGCATTTTCTCATATGCATGTTGGCCATGTCTATGTCTTCCTCTGTGAGATTTCTGTTCATGTCTTTTGCCCATTTCATGATTGGATTGTTTGTTTCTTGGTGTTGAGTTTAATAAGTTCTTTATAGATCTTGGAAACTAGCCCTTTATCTGATAGGTCATTTGCAAAAATCTTCTCCCATTCTGTAGGTTGTCTTTGAGTTTTGTTGACTGTATCCTTTGCTGTGCAAAAGCTTCTTATCTTGATGAAGTCCCAATAGTTCATTTTTGCTTTTGTTTCTTTTGCCTTCGTGGATGTATCTTGCAAGAAGTTACTATGGCCGAGTTCAAAAAGGGTGTTGCCTGTGTTCTTCTCTAGGATTTTGATGGAATCTTGTCTCACATTTAGATCTTTCATCCATTTTGAGTTTATCTTTGTGTATGGTGAAAGAGAGTGGTCTAGTTTCATTCTTCTGCATGTGGATGTCCAGTTTTCCCAGCACCATTTATTGAAGAGACTGTCTTTCTTCCAATGGATAGTCTTTCCTCCTTTATCGAATATTAGTTGCCCATAAAGTTCAGGGTCCACTTCTGGAATCTCTATTCTGTTCCATTGATCTATGTGTCTGTTTTTGTGCCAGTACTGTGCTGTGTCTTGATGACCACAGCTTTGTAGTACAACCTGAAATCTGGCATTGTGATGCCCCCAGCTATGGTTTTCTTTTTTAAAATTCCCCTGGCTATTCGGGGTCTTCTCTGATTCCACACAAATCTTAAAATAATTTGTTCTAACTCTCTGAAGAAAGTCCATGGTATTTTGATAGGGATTGCATTAAACGTGTATATTGCCCTGGGTAACATTGACATTTTCACAATATTAATTCTGCCAATCCATGAGCATGGAATATTTTTCCATCTCTTTGTGTCTTCCTCAATTTCTTTCAGAAGTGTTCTATAGTTTTGAGGGTATAGATCCTTTACATCTTTGGTTAGGTTTATTCCTAGGTATCTTATGCTTTTGGGTGCAATTGTAAATGGGATTGACTCCTTAATTTCTCTTTCTTCAGTCTCATTGTTAGTGTATAGAAATGCCACTGATTTCTGGGCATTGATTTTGTATCCTGCCACGCTACCAAATTGCTGTATGAGTTCTAGCAATCTTGGGGTGGAGACTTTTGGGTTTTCTACGTAGAGTATCATGTCATCGGCGAAGAGGGAGAGTTTGACTTCTTCTTTGCCAATTTGAATGCCTTTAATGTCTTTTTGTTGTCTGATTGCTGAGGCTAGGACTTCCAGTACTATGTTGAACAGCAGTGGTGAGAGTGGACATCCCTGTCTTGTTCCTGATCTTAGGGGAAAGGCTCCCAGTGCTTCCCCATTGAGAATGATATTTGCTGTGGGCTTTTCATAGATGGCTCATAAGATGTCGAGGAATGTTCCCTCTATCCCTACACTCTGAAGAATTTTGATCAGGAATGGATGCTGTATTTTGTCAAATGCTTTCTCTGCATCTAATGAGATGATCATATGGTTCTTGATTTTTCTCTTGCTGATAAGGTGAATCACATTGATTGTTTTACGAGTGTTGAACCAGCCTTGTGTCCCGGGGATAAATCCTACTTGGTCATGGTGAATAATTTTCTTAATGTATTGTTGGATCCTATTGGCCAGTATCTTGTTGAGAATTTTTGCATCCATGTTCATCAGGAATATTGGTCTGTAATTCTCCTTTTTGGTGGGGTCTTTGTCTGGTTTTGGAATTAAGGTGATGCTGGCCTCATAGAACGAATTTGGAAGTACTCCATCTCTTTCTATCTTTCCAAACAGCTTTAGGAGAATAGGTATGGTTTCTTCTTTAAACGTTTGACAGAATTCCCCTGGGAAGCCATCTGGCCCTGGACTCTTGTGTCTTGGGAGGTTTTTGATGACTGCTTCAATTTCCTCCCTGTTAAGGTTTTCTATTTCTTCCTGTTCCAGTTTTGGTAGTTTGTGGCTTTCCAGGAATGCGTCCATTTCTTCTAGATTGCCTAATTTATTGGCGTATAGCTGTTCATAATATGTTTTTAAAATCGTTTGTATTTCCTTGGTGTTGGTAGTGATCTCTCCTTTCTCATTCATGATTTTATTAATTTGAGTCTTCTCTCTCTTCTTTTTAATAAGGCTGGCTAATGGTTTATCTATCTTATTAATTCTTTCAAAGAACCAACTCCTGGTTCTGTTGATCTGTTCCACAGTTCTTCTGGTCTCGATTTCGTTGAGTTCTGCTCGAATCTTTATTAACTCCCTTCTTCTCTTGGGTGTAGGATCTATTTGCTGTTTTTTCTCTAGCTTCTTTATGTGTAAGGTTAGCTTTTGTATTTGAGTTCTTTCCAGTTTTTGAATGGATGCTTGTATTGCGATGTATTTCCCCCTTAGGACTGCTTTTGCTGCATCCCAAAGATTTTGAACGGTTGTATCTTCATTCTCATTAGTTTCCATGAATCTTTTTAATTCTTCCTTAATTTCCTGGTTGACCCTTTTATCTTTTAGCAGGATGGTCCTTAACCTCCACGTGTTTGAGGTCCTTCCAAACTTCTTGTTGTGATTTAGTTCTAATTTCAAGGCATTATGGTCTGAGAATATGCAGGGGACGATCCCAATCTTTTGGTATCGGTTCAGACCCGATTTGTGACCCAATATGTGGTCTATTCTGGAGAAAGTTCCATGTGGATTCGCGCTCCCGGGCCGCGCAGCCCCCTCCGCGGAGCCGCCCGAGCCCCTCCGAGCTGCTGCTGGAACCGCGCAGCCCCCTCCGCACGGAGCCTCTTCCTCTGCCCGAGCCTCCCGAGCTGCTCCGGGTCCCGCCGTGCGCGCTGCAGCCCTTAGGGAGCTCAGCGCACTCTCCCGGGGCGCAGGTATCTGTTACTGTCCCAGGGAGCCGGAGGGCATCCTCGCCCTCCTGGGTCCTGCTCCAAGTCCCTGCGAGCCCCTTTCCGCCCGGGAAGGTCGGTGCAGCTCCTGCGTCTCTGGGACAGGGCTCTCCTGTCCTGGGGACACTCGCCCCGGCCTCAGCCCGGCTCCTCCTGGGCCCCTCCCCCTTGGAGGCCTTTGTTTCTTTATTTCTTTTTCCCCGTGTTCCTACCTTGATAGAAGCGCGAACTCTTCTCACTGTTGCATTCCAGCTGGTCTCTCTTTAAATCTCAGGCCGAATTGATAGATTTTCAGGATAATTTGAAGGTTTTCTAGGTAATTTGGTGGAGACAGGTGATTTGGAGACCCTACTCTTCCGCCATCTTGCTCCTACCCCCTATGTTCTACTACTTTAATATATTTACTTTATGCCTAAAGAAAAGCAATAAGTAGTTGATGAGTAAAGTCTAAGATCTGCCAATCAGAATTCATATTTTCCTTACCTGTATGCCCAAGGTACAGAGTCTGAATCTATTATAACACTACCTTCTGCACGGGAATCCTGGAAACAAAGTAGAAAGATTTTGCCAAGGTAGTGGTTGAAGAAAGGCACGGAATTGAGAGGTTCCAGAGGAAGAATGAAGGGCTCCTGATGATGTGGGGGGTGTAGCATTTTGGGGGGGATTTTGGATGGGTACAGTGAGGATGAAATAAAACTCCAGAATGATGTTCAGGTTTGTCTTGAATAAATGGCTAATCTATTAGTTCCTCAAAAGCAGGGTCACCCGATCTATAATGTTAGGCATATCTCTAGTCACACAAAGGTGCTCAATTGCTTGAATTGTTTTGAATAGTTTGTACTAGCACAAATAATGAAAACACGATTAAAAGCATATTTGCAGTGAAAGGCAAGAAGTTCAGTTGTATACCTGAAAAATTCAAAGTTCTGATGGAAACACTAAGTGAAGATGTTCCATTGCTTGTTGGATACATAGGAATGAGGCAGATGGGAGACCAGAGTCTAGATACATGGATGTGGTGATAAATGAGCATACAAATGCTTACTGTAAACAACGTAATACAAAGAGAATGTGTAACCTGAAAAGAGAAGAAATGATCAGGCAGATGATATAGGAGCAACAACATTTAGGGAAGTGATAGGTACTCATACTGGAGACAGAACAGTCAGAGATGCAGGAGGAAGACCAGGGATAATATGATCTCAAGGAATTCAGGGAAAAAAAAAAAAAAACTCATAGAGAAGAGAGTACTCAACTGTGCATTTCATTGGGTACAAATCATATGTCAACAACAACAAAAAACTTAGTCCCAGAAATCTTTTACCAATTCATTTTGGTCTGAATCCTTTTGCTGCTGAAGATTTATTGCCTCAGTCAGTGTGCTGAAACATCAGCAGCCTCTAGTGGTTATGGGGTGGAGAACTCTAGGATTTCCAGACTAGATACTGTTTTTTCACTTAGTACATGCTCAACAAAAGCTACTTGAATTAAATAAACTGTTCTTCATTCACAAAGGAATACATGCGCTGCCTTAAAGTGAAAATCCTGAGATTATGCTGGCAAGACAATTAAGATGGTTTTCTAAAATACTGACACACAGCACTATTGCTGTTTGCCAGCTCTGTGGCATTTTGAAGTCGACAAGATTAGCATCATTGCTCTCCCTTCTCTTCATTTTATGGTCATTCTGATAAGACTTATGCTTGGGTCTGAATTTATGATCAGTTATTTTTTAATTTATAGTAGTTTTTCTGAAAAAGCTAGAGTTTATTTTTGCTCAAAAAGGTTGCCCACAGTCTGGCATTAACAATAATAGTCCTAAACCTCAAATTTCTACCCACCTCTCAGGGTCTCTTTTCTACCTCCTTTCAAGCTCATCTTATCTCCTTTGGCAATTGTGTTTTTCCAAACCTCAAGAAATCACAAGAACACCACTGAGTTCATAAGATCAAGCAATGCGTCTTGCAGGAACACAGGTTTAATAAATAATTGCTAACCCTTCATCACAGTTCTTTACAATATTCTTGTTTCCACTCATCAGACTTCAGACTTCTCTTGAAAGTCCATGTCCCTTAAGCTACATTAAGCCCCTCCCCAGCTCTGCCTAACTTTGTCAAAGGCTCCTTGCCTCCTTAATCTCTACTCCCCATCTATTCCACTAGTGAAACTAAGTTGCTCTAAATTCTTCACTTAGGTTTTGCATTGACATCCCTTAAGTCCACAGATTTAGAAAAAGCAAATATCCTAAAAAAGGAAGAGATTCACCAGAAGGATGAATTCAGACCACTGATTGATTATGTTTTTGTGTATCTTTGAAATCCCAAATTTGTTTTCATTTTTAGCACTCATTTACAGCATATAATGAAGTGAAATATCAATGTTTAGAAATATAATTTTACATTTGTGACTACATCTAATTTATTGAAGTTCTGTTTCCAGGACAAAAAAAATACACTTATATTGCCTAAATCTACCTTATTTTGTTGTTTTTTAAATTTATTTGAGAGAGCATGCACGTGCGCACATGAGCAGGCGGAGAGGCAGAGAGAGAATTCTCAAGCAGATTCCCCACTGAGTGCAGACAGAGCCCAATGCAGAACTCAATCCCAGAACCCTGAGATCACAACCTGAGCCAAAATCAAGAATGGAACACAAAAGACTGGGCCACCCAGGCATCCTAAATCAACTTTATTTGGGGAGAATAAACCTTTCTATGTTGGTAGCACCATTATACCACTGTTTTACGTATTTTACTGGAAAAAAGAGAAAGAAAGAAAGAGAGAAAAAGAAAGAAAGAAAGAAAGAAAGAAAGAAAGAAAGAAAGAAAGAAGAAAGAAAGAAAGAAAGGAAGGAAGGAAGGAAGGGAGGAAAAAGAAAAAGAAAAGAAAAGAAAAGAAGAAAAGAAAGAAAGAAAGAAAGAAAGAAAGAAAGAAAGAAAGAAAGAAAGAAAGAAGGAAAGAAGGAAAGAAAAGAAAGAAAAAGAAAAGAAAAGAAAGAAAAGAAAAGAAAAGAAAAGAAAAGAAAAGAAAAGAAAGAAAAAAAGAAAAGAAAAGAAAAGAAAAAAGAAAGAAAGGAGGGAGGGAGGAAGGAAGGAAGAAAGAAAACCTTTGCCTTCTAGTTAAGGGAAAGCTAAATAAGAAAAGGTCGTTTTGAAATAATAAAAACATATATCAGAGAAACAATTATTAAAAAATGGGTCTGGGAGGCATCTAAGAATTCCAGAGCTTTCTCAAGGTGTATCACAGTTGCTGGAATGAATACCAAATTTTGCAAATACTACTGCTGTATTTTAGGAAGGTCATGGAATCTATATTCATGATTCATAGGGATGCTGTCAGGATCAAACAAGATACCATATCTAAAAGTGTTCTGTATAGTGTTATTATGTTCTTCCAAAGTTGTAGTTAAAGGGAATTTTTTTAGATGGTGTGGAAACAAGTACATAAATCAAGCTCCTGAAGAATTCTGCTTTGCTTTTCTAACCGGTTTTTATATACACTGTGATCCAATGACTTGTATAACCCCCAGTGCTTCCAATCACTTTAGAATAAGACTTGTACTTTTGTTCAAAACCAAATCATGTTACCCACCCAACTATAATAACTCAACTATTCTGCAATTTAATAACCTCTGGATTGAAACAGTTGCATGTCTATAACTCCAGCCATTGGGGCTGACATATAAAATGAAGGTAAGTATGGCATCTGTCTTGCTCATTCTTTTTACCATTGCTTAGCAAAGTGCCAACACAGGGTGTTTAATAAATACAATAATTTTGATGATCCATATCAATGGATAAACAAGTGACCAAGAGAATGAATGGCACGCAGAAGTTAACATAAAGACAAAAAAATGTATTGGGTAATTAACAGAAATCATTAGGTTAATAGCTACTTGAGATGCCTGCCTCATATTTCATCATTTGGCAAAAACTTGGTTATTTTTTAAGCCTTCCCTTCCCATCTCTGCCCCTCAAAAATATTTTTAAAAATCTTCCAACTTCTCTAATCCTAGGTAGAAAAATCCTATTCAGAACTGTTTATATTCTGTAAGAACACCTACCCTATTACATGACAATTGGTATTGGCAGTTGACTCTGTGAGATCCTGTACTCTCTAGAGAAGGAGGTGTGTATTTCTGAATACACAGATCCCAAGGCCATGCCTGACACAGAAGGTTTTAATAAAAAAGTAAAGAGTCCATTAAAGAAAAGAGTGCTTTAAATTTTATTTGGATTCTTTACTGAATAAAGATACTAATAATTTGCTTTTTTAGAAGAAAAGAAGAAAACCATCAATTAAGTAATAAGCTCAAAAGACTTGGCAAAGAAAACAGTTAAATAGTCACTCTTAGCAAAGCTGAAAAGCAGACTCCACCCTTTATTTTTCTTTTTTTTTTTAAAGATTTATTTATTTATTTATGATAGACATAGAGAGAGTATTTATGATAGACATAGAGAGAGAGAGAGAAGCAGAGACACAAGAGGAGGGAGAAGCAGGCTCCATGCTGGAAGCCCAACGTGGGACTCGATCCCGGGACTCCAGGATCGCACCCTGGGCCAAAGGCAGGCAGTAAACCGCTGAGCCACCCAGGGATCCCCCTTTATTTTTCTTCTGCATTTGAAACACTTAAAAAAAAAAAACACTTGAGGCTGCTGTTCCCAGTAAAATTACTATAAACATTTCTATTTATATAAAATGAAAAGCCAGTTAAGTGTTTTCTTTCTAAAAATTTTAACTTCCATTAAGGTTATCAAAGAATCCATTCAATGGACCCTTCTTTTCTTCCTAAAGCCAAAAAGATTCATAATTACCTTTTAGGAGGTCATCCTACTATATGATACTAGATTATAAGAAAGTAAGCTCCTCCCTTTCCCTTTATAATATAAACTCTAGAAGGGCAGGGTCTTTTCTATTATGTTCACTGCTACTTTCTCAGCATTTTGATCTATACCTGGCACGTTGCAGATGTTCCATAAATGAACTACTGCTTGAATGAATATTTATTTGATCATAAAGTTGTGAGTTCTCTCATTTGAAAAAATATTTGTTTTCCATTCTAAATATTTGCTTCTTTTTTTCCTAAGATGGTACCTATGTGTAACTACAAAAAAAGCAGAAAAATAAAATTTGTATATACCTATTAATTTTTTTGTACATATTCTCCATTAATTCCCTTTATTCCATTTTAAATCTCGAAATTTATATGAAGCAGGCTTGTCTTAACTAAACTCAAAAGATGGAGAGAATGTCTTCAGCTTTATTGATTTTAAGATCAATGTGTGACTTAACTAAGTTTGTAGTGCTTTTTATTGAAAAGGAAGTTTTAAGCATATTTCTTAATGCTTCTATTGTGTAGCTTAATTTCTTTTTTACTGTAAATATATAACAATGTAAATATGCAGTGAATCCATACAGGATCTGAGTCCTTTTACTTAGCATTCCCAGAGATGCGTTTTTCCTCTACCATGAATCTTTGATTACATTCAAAGTAATGCTGATCAATATAAAAGTCCTGAACTTAACTATGTGGCTACTACAGAGTTTATGGAGGTAAATTCTGCATGAAAATTTTAAATTATGCATTGTTGCCATTTGAGATATTAAGTATAGCATATTTTACTCTGTCGTTGTCATATATTTCATAGAGATGCTAAGTTAATATATTGCAAAAATAACTGCAATGGCAATTTTTAAATTTCTAAACATTTGGAATATTCCAAATATATCAAAAGTTATCTAGGGAAAAAAGTAATGTATATTCATATATTCAATACATCATAGCTTTATTTTTTGCTTCAAACTTTTTTAAAATGACTAGATCTTTACAGATATAGCTAAAGTTTTCTGTGAATTACTGCCCAATCTCACAACTCTTCCCTAGCCCCATCATCCTTATCCCAGGTGCCCACTCTCCTGAATTTTGTGCTTATCATTCCCATGTGTATCTTATTTTTTTTACAAAGGTTTTCCCTAAATAATATATAGTAACATTTTGCTTACTTCTTTAAACTTTATATAAACCAAACTTACAATATGCCCAGCATAGAATAAATAATCAATAAAATTTTTTGCCATACCACATGTTTTTTTTTTTTTTTCTTTTGACAATACATTTTAAATTTATAATGTCAGATGCCTGGGTGGCTCAGTGGTTGAACATCTGCCTTTAGCTCAGGGTGTAATCTCCAGGTCCAGGGATCGAGTCCCACGTTGGGCTCCCTGCATGGAGCCTGCTTCTCCCTTTGCCTGTGTCTCTGCCTTTCTCTCTCTGTGTCTCTCACGAATAAATAAATAAAATCTTTAACAAATAAATAAATTTATAATATTGATACCTGTAGTTCTGATTAATTCACTTTAGCTCTGCTATTAGGCTCTACCATATAAGTATGACACAAAGACAATCAAGCTCCTCCTACCTCAAATCACCTTTTTCTTTCTCTTCCCTTAGCAAGTCCCAGCATCCAGCTATACCTCCAGGGTGCAGCCTCTATGACGATTCCCCATGGCTTGCTTACTGGTTTTGTAAAATATTGGGTTGGAAAAGGTGCTTTTTTTTCTTGTAATTTAAAGATGACCAGCAGTGTTGGTTCTATTTAACAGACATGATATAATGTTTGTGGTCTCAAAGTGATAAAATATGCAGACTATATAAACCAAATAAATGAATGAATAAAAGAATAACAAAATACATATATAAATGAAAGAATAAAAGGAAAACCTTCAAATAAGCTTATCTACTGTATTTAATTTTTTTAAATATAAATAACTCCCATGTGAGTGGGGAGAGAGATGTTAGAGTTTTGCTCTCTGATTTGGGAAGAATCCAATTTAGTCCAAATTATGTGGGAAATGAATTATGTCTATAGCGTTTGCTAACACCTGTTGTATGTGGAAACACTCTTCTCCATAGTATCTAGTCTCTAGAACCTCCTCCTTAAATAATTTGGAGAGAAACTTCCTATACCAAAACATTAAAAGCCATCAGTAAAAAAAAAAAAAAAAAAAAAAAAAAAAAAATATATATATATATATATATATATATATATATATATATATATAATATGTGTTTGTGTGTGTGTGTGTGTGTGTATCCACAATTAAGTCTGTAATGTTTCTTTGCTCATATATTTGGGAGTTTTCTTGAATCACAGCTAGAACTGGCTGATTGAAAATATAAATTTGGAGGGAGGATACATTCAGTCCATAACATAGGTATTCAGTAAATGTTCTCTAATGTGTCAAAAAGTAATTTAAACTGATTCTCTACCGCAACTTATTATTGAAACATCTTTCAACTATCTTGTCCTTCTGTGAATACAGACCTAACAGAAACTTACAGAGTTTATAGAAAAGCCACACCATTTGGGCATTTGGCTTACAATATTCTACCTTTATACATTTGAAGAGACAGAGAGAAGAAGAGAAACCAGAATTTAAGGAGTTTGAGTAAGTCTGATTATTCTTCCATGCACTGAATATAACCAAGAGTCATGAACAGGTAGACACAAATTAACTGTGTCTATAATGGGTATCAGCTCCAGGGAACCTCTCTTAGTCCAGCCATCTTACAGTCTGTGCAAAGTGTGATTCTAGTTTACAGATACACATTTTTCCATATACATATTTTAATGCAAAAAGCTGTACACAAATCTATTTAAAACACTGCACTTTATGTCTAACTTAATGGATTAATGGATTCCTAAGCGCAATTTTTTACTAGACATGGATTTCACCCTAAGTGCTGACTCTAAACCCTAATTGCTGAGTCAGACATGGTTCCATTGTACTCCATGTGTCATTGGAACATCACGATACTATTTACTTTAAACAAGAGATTCAGATAAAAAGTAACTTTTAGTCTTCACTCATAAGCAATAGTGAATGAAGAGATGCAAGGTTAAGAGTGATCTCTGAGATTAAAGCTGCATGTCTTAGTTCCCAAGGTAAATGTAGGCATGCCAGGATACTGAAAAACTGAAAGCAGAGGCACTGCTCACCAGCAATAGCTGGGCAACTCCTTTTTTTTCCTGGATGAAGAAATGGCTTTGTTGACACAATGCTTGTTCCAAGACTCAGAAAGTGCAAAATATTATAAAGTCATAGAAATGGACATGAGAAGTCATGGTGTAAGCTCTTCTCAAATGAAGGCAGACACACTGAATATAAAAAAGTTTGGCTATACCAAGAAGTGAGTTTCCCAAAGCTATAGAGAGACTGACTTTTCAGGAACAAAGGCAACCCGACTGGGTGATTCCTTTAGAAACACTATTTATCAAACAAAACTTACTGATACTGATTGCATCTGCCAATTCTTTGTGTGGCTAAATCACTTCTGATAAAATTTTGTGTTATTAGCTTAATATACTTCAGGAACTTAATTTAGCCAGTGATGGGTTTAAGGTACTGTCCAGACAATCCATACCCCATCCAAAATGCTTCAGTGGCATATCTCTTCAAAGGCAAATACAATTAGGATAATTTTCCTGACAATTTATTATATCATAATGCTCTGTTTACCTGAAGAGCTGAGAGCAGAACCCATTCCCCATTTTTTGAGGCATGATTCCTTTCAGAATCAATAACAGAATATTAACTCTAATGAGCATCTCCTCAGAGATTCCTGAGTCCTATAATACAGATAAGAACCTGAAAAATAGAGGCATCAAGTATTCCAAAGTCACCCTACTAAGAGACACAGGTGATCTTGAATACAGTTTTCCTAAATCTTAGGTCAGCATTTGCATCCACAAAGCCAAATGCCAATAAGCTAATCAGGACCTGAGCAATGCAGCCATTTTCTTGCTTAAACAATTTACTATTTTAGATGAAACATCTAAAACTTTATGTTCCTAGGTACTCAATGGCATTTTTACCTTAAAAAAATACAATTGACATAATTCTTATTTATTAACTGAATTAGTTACTATTTGAGAGAGTAGCAGATTTTAGAGGAACTCAAGACTCAAAAGCATGAAAGACAGATACATAATTTCTTCTGAATCTCATCAAAATAAAAATGACAATAATAATAATAATAATAAAATAGCTAACACTTATTTTATTAGTTTAAGTTCTAAGTACCTAATACATATAAACTCATTTTATCCTCACAATAAAATTTATTACATACTATTTACCTATGAAGAAACTGAGTCATAGAAAAGTTTTATACCTTGTTGATTAAGTATTTGAATTCAGGAATTTCCTCCTTAGAATTCATACCCTTAATCATACCTTCTGAGATAATCCCTACAAAGGATGGGAGAGATGGAATATAGAATTTTCACTATCCTTTTTGAATTTAATACTTAGTTCACTAAAGAGGTGATTTGCTGTGCTGGCACCCTGAAAGAGTTAATGATTCTCCCAAGTGGGAAATTCTCTGGAAGGAAGTAACTCATATTATGGAGAAATGTGGCCCAATATGTATAACATGGGGAACAAATAAGTTATTTCCATTAAGGTGTCGAGGCTGACATATTACATAGCATCCTTTCCGCACCCTGTGGATAGCAGCATCTGTATAACATAGTCAAAATAAATAAGATTTTGAGTGTATGGGAAAGATAACCACATATCAATTTACACATAAACTTGTCTACTATATATGACTGCCACTGCTCGAGTTCTCAAAGAACTTGAGTCATTTCCAGAGAGCATCTGTCTCAGCCATGAGCTTCATCATTTCAAATATAGCTGTTTCCTGGTTGGATGTCAGAAATGCCAGCTAACTGGATCCCCTTCAGGAGTATATTGATAGATATACTATCGATAGATATAGTTATTGAAAACTCCTCACAATGACAAGAAGGTCCAAATAGTCTAGGAAGGGTGCTGAAGCTTCACTCTTAGAAGATGGCTACTCTAAAATGTGATAAATTGTTAGAATTGTGGTGGAAGAGAGGGCAATATGCTGCTGATGACAGCAAATAGAGCCCTGAGAATGTGATCAGAAACTTCCATTCCTGGAAATCAACTTAGCAAGGAAATGACTCCAAACACAGGAAGGGGATACAAGGCCACATTGCATGTAGTTGGATAAAAATGGAAACTTCTTAATGCCCCAAAACGGGATGCAGTTAAATAAATTTGGTACATAGATGTGAAGGAATACTATGCAGTCCATACCACACTTAAAAAGAGAAAACAGTACAACAGAAAACATTAAATACTATATTCAACTATTTTTGTAATTTTTTGTAGTTTTAATTCTTTTTTTCCCCACCTCTTCAGTTTCCTTTCCTTTTCTTCCCCATTTTAATTCAAAAAAACAAAACCAAAAACAATACTGGAGCAAGTATCCTAGGAAATTTACCAAAATGATAAAAGAGGTTTTCTGTGAACTAGTTATTATTACTTAAATATCTTTTTAAATTTATTTTATTTAATTTTATTATTAGAATTCATCTTATTGTAATTAAAATAATCAAGTATTTAATGTGTGTGTGTGTGCTAAGTTCTCATTAAAATAAATCAGTTTTAATTAACAAGCAGACCTGAAAATTCTTCATTTTAGTCATTCATTCACTTACTTGCCATGCATTTATTGAGGACTCTTGGTGCCCTAGGCTCTGTGCTTGATGCTATGAATAGATAAAATAAGCCCTATTTTTGATAAGATCACCATCAAGTGAAACATCACACACAGGCACACACACACATTCACTGAAGTTACACACCTATGTTGTGATAATTACAATGATGATATGCCCAGGTATTAGGCAAAAAAAGAAAAGTAATATATGCAACATGCAAAGGGTTCCTAAAGGAGGAAAAAGAATGGCCTTAATTAGATTATATAGTATAAATAGAGTCACCTAGGTGAACAGGGAAAAGCAAGAACATTCCAATAAGCAGGAAGACTCTGAGTTCAAAGTAAAGACAGGCAAGACATTAATTTTGCCAGCTGGAACAGACGATAGTTAACCTGTTTTCACCTGCTAAAGAGTTCAGATGTGACCTACTAGAAAGAATTGACAAGGTAATCAAATCAAATGCTTCTATTCATCTCCATCTTTTATTTTTGAAAGGTGCTAGAGCTTAATAGTCATATGACATGGCTTTAGTGGAACAAATTATTACCCAACAGAATAGTTTGTATAAAAGATGCTGAGGCCCTAAATAAGGACAGTATGTAGCAGAGATCAAATATAATGAAAAAATTGAAAAGATAATAATATTAATCCACATGATGAAAGATACAAGCCATCCCAATATATATACAACCATAAAGTTTTGCATACTATTTCAGGAAGTTTAAATATTTTAAAGCTCATCCTAAGAGTCTATGAATACCCAATTAAAGATCCTTTGTCTATACTAAGTTAAACTGTGATGAATACCTGTGGGAGTCAGTTGTAATTAATTTTGACTTGAAATTATTAAACTAGTGCTGCTCTTGAACACCTATTAGGTCTTGAACACCTAATAACGAAAACTGACTTAATTCTCAAACTGACTCAGATATAGTTTCTTAGAAATAGAAGTATATTTTTTTCTTATTGAACAAAGATTATCACTCATTATGACATCCTCACAAGGAACACAGCAGCTTGCCTTTCATAAAATACAAAACAAAACACATAACTGATTCATGAAAAAGCTAAATGGAGTAGATCTAGGCCATCTAGTCAATGACCTGTCTTTAATGCCTAGTTAACTGAAGATCTGCAATAGGAAACTTATGTACCTGAGTCTGCAGACAGAGATATTTTAAATTCTGAGTCATGTGTGTCAATTTTATGAAAAACTTTTACAAATAACACAAAATATATCTATTTATAAATTTTATTACATCCAAACTCAAAAATATATTCAAAGCCATGTTGACCATTTATTGTTAAATAGCAATGATGTAGAAATTAAAGAAAGAAAAAATAATAATAATCCAGGTGAGGATGTAGAGAAAAGTAAAGCCTTGTGCAGTACTGCTGGGTATATATATTGGTGCAGGCACTATGGAAAACAGTATGAAGGTTTCTAAAAAGACTTAAAATAGAACTTCAATATGATCCAGCAATTTTACTTCTGGGTATTTATCTAAAAGAAATAAAATCACTATCTCAGAAAGGTATCTGGGATGCCTGGGTGGCTCAGCGGTTGAGAATCTGCCTTGGGCTGAGGGCGTGATTCTTAAGTCCCAGGATCGAGTCCCACATCGGGTTCCCTGCATAGAGCCTACTACCTCTGCCTGTGTCTCTGCCTCTCTCTGTCTCTGTGTCTCTCATGAATAAATAAATAAAATCTTTTTAAAAAAATAAAGGAAAGGTATATATACTCCCTGTGTTCACATTATTTGCAATAGCCAAAACAAACAAACCAAAAAGAGTCTAAAAACAAAACAAAAACAAAGAAATGAACTCACAGATACAGAGAATTGATTGGTGGCTGTCAGAAGCAGGGGTTGGAGGTGGGTGAAATGGGTGAAGGTGGTCAAACTTACAAACTTTCAGGTGTAAGAAGTATGTCGGATGCATGGTGACTATAGTTAACAATATTGTATATTTGAAAGTTGCTTTAAAAAGTAGATCTTAAAACCTCTCATCATAAGAAAAAAGTCTGTAACTATGTGTGGTAATAGATGTTAACTAAACTTATTGTGGTAATCATTTCAGAATAAATATATATGTTAAATTATTATGTTCTAAAACTAATACAATGTTTTATGTCAATTGTATCTCAATAAAAAGAATAAATAAAAAATATCATATAAACTGCATTTGAGGGATATTCTACAGAATTTCTGACCAGTACTCTCCAAAACTGTCAAAGTCATCAAAGACTACGAAAGTCTGAAAACTCACCACAGCCAAGAGGATCTCAAGGAGACATGACAATTTAATGTAATATGGTATCCTCAACAGGATCCTGGGACAGAAGGACATTAGATAAAAACTAAAGAAATCTGGATGAAGTATGTAATAATAACATTTCAGTATTGGCTTATTAATTGTGACAAATGTGTTACACTAATGTGAAATGTTAATAGAAGAAATTGGGTGTGGGATATACAGAAACATCTAGTTTCTAGTATATATAATAAACGTCTAGTTTATCACTTAGACGTGTAGTTCAGATTTTCAGAATATGGGATGCCAATAAAAAAATGGCAGTCAAAGCATCAAGTAGCAAAATATGGTTACTTCATTTTTTATTATTTGTCCCTTGGCTATTTCCCCCTCAATTTCGACATATCTACAAATATGGCTGAGATGGGAGAGTTAATTTAATTAATGAGAGGCCAAAATCATGAATATCATGAAGAAGAAAAAGAAGAAAATGTAAAGTGATAATTTATAAGTTGTCTATTTATTAAAGAACTCAAAATTTTCTCTATGAAACATTTAATCACCTAAAAATAGAAAGAAAAATCTATTCCTAAAAATCTATTATTTCAAATGCATTAATTACTCAGTAAGTTAAATTATAATAAATGATGTTGTAACATCTTGACTTTGGTGAGGGATCATGAGTGTGTTCATTTCAAGATGATTTACTGAGCTACATGTACTTTTCTGTATTCATGTTAACTGTGATAAAAAAATTCAAAATCTAAATATTAAAAAGTAAATAGGATTGCAAGTGCTTTGCATGATAGGGATTCCATTTGAAGAAAACTTCAGAAAAGTTAATATGTAGCTAAGACAAGAAGAGTCAAGTTCAAAGATTTATCCTTAAAAGTGTAATTACTAAAAAAAAAAAAAAAAAAATGAGTATATGACAACTGCCCTTTAGAGAACTTAACATCTATGACTTTACAGTGATTAATCTAATTGTCAGTCCTTCTAATAGAACTTCCTGTGATGATGGAAATGTCTTACACATCTATTGTCCAATACAGTAGCTACCAGCCACATGTATAAAGCTATTGAGCATTTGAAATGTGGCTGGTGAAATGAAGCAGCTGAGTTTTCAATTTAATTTAATTTAGTCATATGTGGCTAGTATGTGTTGAGTTAATTTTCAAGTTAATAAAATTATACCTACTTAAAAAAAATGAAACAAATTCCACTCTGGTCCTTAGGTACTCCAGTCTGAAGTGCCTTGTTACTGCTCATAAGGCCTACATGACTGACCCTTCACGCTTGAGAAAAGAAAACTGACATTGCTTTTAAGTTCAAAATGACACTGCTAGCAAGCTTTTACTTTCAAATCGAACAATTGCTTTCTGGTTAAAGGGGCTTTTCAAAAGGTCTAAAGATTTGCTGTCATGAAAATATATGTTTTGCCTGTCCCTCTCTCTCTCTCTCTCTCTCTCTCTCTCTCAAGCAGTAACAGGCTACAACTACCAGAAAGTTACTCAATTTTTCTTGAAAATATTGAGATGATAATCACAGCATCTCTGCTTAGGGCTCCATGAAGCTATAAATTTGGTTATCAATGGCCAGCTTTCCAATCATACATTATATCATTTTTGCTCTAGAATGGACCATCTCTCTATTACCCCTGGAATCATATAAGCTGCTTCCCCTCTCTAAATTCTCCTACATTTGGACAATTTTAAGTAGGTCTCCAGGATGCAGAGCACAAGTCTCCCAAGGCACTTCCATAATATTTATCATTTAATTTTGTCTCACTACTATGACCTATGTTATGGAGTAGTATGAAGTAGTAATGATTCTATACTATAATGCCCATCTTATTTTCTGTCTTTTTCACAAACTATAAACATATGAGGTCACAGACTATCTCTTATTCACTGTACACATAGTCTATTAATATTTGCTGTCTAGACAAAATGAAATAAGTCACAAAGATCAGTAAGAAACACAAAGAACTAAAAAAATAAAGGGAATATATTATTGTATTTAAATTCATGTGATCATATACATAAGCAACATAAACAACACATTCCTCTCTAGTGCTCATACCATATCTCCTTTTAAATACCTCTTAATTTATACCCTAGAAGAGTGTGATTATGTATATGAACTCAAAAAGGAGAGCTCAAAAACAAGAAAGAGGTAATAAGATGCAAGCCTATGGCAAAAATGTGTGAGCTGAAAATTAGAGATTTACAAAAGAGGAACACTTGTATGTTTGTGTATATACTTTTTTAAAATCTATTTTTTATAAATTCATGTACAACAAGGGTCTGCTGAACTTTTTCTTAAATGGCAAGATAATAAATACTTGGTGCATTATATCTCTGCCACATGTTCTTTTTTTTTTTTTGTAATAATTCTGAGTTTACAAGTTATAGGAAAATAGGCTGCAGTCTTGATTTGGCTCACAGATCATAGATTGCCTACTCCTGACAGAGTGGATTAACATTATTATGTGAACATTAAATGATTTGTTATTCTTTGCCTCAAAAAAGAAAAACTGGCACATATAATTTATATGTTTTTGCATCTGAAATTCTATGTAAGAAACCAATGGCCAATTATATTTCAGAATCAGTTTGGAAATGCCATTTTCAGTAATATTGATCTAGAATTCAGATACTCGCATAAACCTGAGTCTTCACACTCCATGCTGGAAAAGGAAAATAGGATAATTTAATCAGAACAATGCTGACGCAGTTATAGACCTGTTGTGTTGGCAGATGTCAGTCTGCAAGAAACGCTCTGATTAATAAGGCCTGACATTTGATAATACCAGGAACCCACATACCATAGAATGTCGAAACTATCTAAAGATGCAAATTGTCTGCAGGATGCTTTTTGATAGGCCCTAGGAACCTCAATGAACTAGAAGAATCTTTCTCTAGAAAGTCTCACACTATTGCTAGCTATGGAAGGTATCATACCTCATGTACAAATTTTGTGGGGATTTTTTGAATTAGTTATTCTCCACAACAGAAAAGTGAATACTTTGAAAGGAAGGCAATGTGCCTCTTCTTTTTTTCCACGTCTAGAATTAGTGTATTATTCTCCAAACAATGTATGATTACCAGATCTTTAAAAAGTTAACACAATGTTATTATACCTTATAAATGCCAAAAACAATACACCTCCCCTCTTTGCAGCTTATTGACTGAATTATCCATTTGCATGTTCTTTGTAGCAGCATCTTACAGGCTTAAGAACATCAAGTTACTAAAAGCACCTCAATAAAATATATCTATCACCTCAATACCTCCAGACATAGCCAGTAGTTGTGTGTTTCAAATACAGAATAGTCAGTCTCTTAGAGAACTTTAGTTTTTCAAGAAACACTATAAAATGGTTTTAAAATAACCCTTTAATTTTGAGGGAGGGAAATGTCTAGGAAAAAACAAAAACGAAGAAATAAACCGAAAAACAAAAGTAAAAAAAAAAAAACTGTTACAGAATACAAAACTAAAGTGGCTAAACAGAAATCAATCTTTTTTTTTTTTTTCCTTTTAGATTGCTAAAATTGCTAAAGTGGTTAAGGTAGCATATAATTTTTCTTTTTGAAGAATTTTGTCCACTCTGACAAGTAAATAAATGTTTAACTCTCTTTCTCCTTTTATCGCTGCAGAAACAAGAAGAAATGGAAAATAACTGCAGCATGTTTCCAACACAGAAGTTTCTTTCTCTACATGAAACACACAGTGAGAACACTTTATAGATGAATTGTGCCTTCGACTGAATAGAGAACAGTGCAATAGCTTCAGTTGTGTTGAATTGGATAATTTGTCACAGTTTCTGCCCTTGGAAAATGACAACCCAAAGGAAAACTAGTGGAAAGGCTTTCTTAAATAGTGATAAAATAGAAAACTGATACTTAGGGTGCACATATGTATTTTAAAATGATCATTTAAAAAAACTTACTAAGTTATAAGAGTTCTATCATCACCAGGGAGTACCTACAAAATTCCACGTTCCAATTCATACCATTTCTAATACTTTAAGCAATATTATATACCAAAAAATCATTTTTAGATTTCTCATGGCTACCACACTTTTGTCTGACAACGTATTTTGTATTATTACTTATTATATCATTATTATTACTTTTGAAATAAATATGTACTATCAATAAAAATGGGCATTATATATATTTTATATATTTGTATAAGTTTATATATTTATATATAGCATATATATATACATACTTATATAGGATATATAACATATATATATGTATTTAACTTTACTTTCCTCTCATACTTCAGAATTATAATATACCAGCACAGTTAAAGGAGTATTTTAATATTAACTGCTACTATCATAGACGTGAAAATTTAGAAGAGGTTAATTTTCCTAAACCCAAATAGAAAAATATGATTAAATGATGTCCATTTATAGAATTACAGCAACAATTTCCAACCAAAAATGTTTAATTATTAAATACATATTTTTAAAATAATACAGAAAAAAATAATTTGTTTCAGAATGTTGTCAGTTTTTTAAAATTCAAAACTGAAAATGATGCCAAAAATCATATTGACTTTTTCTTCTTCAGATAATAGCAAAGTGCTACTGACAGTCTTTTTCAAAGATTAAAACAATACTTTGAAAATGTATGATTTTGCTTTTAAAATCAATTAAGCTGGAAAGGATTTTGATACAAGAAACTTTCTAGTTCCCTTCCTCCAAAAATTAGTAAAATATTAGGTTATAAGATCCAAAAAATCTGGGTTTGATAAGCAAAGATTTCTGGATTTAAGTTACTCTGAAAAATAACTGTGCCTATAATACAATGGATCATTCCAATATCTTCTAGAGTTGCTATTTGGGCATTCATTACCAAGGGAAACAGTTTTTCTCAGTCCAGCTAAAATTTAAAGATGAGGTATATATGCTTTTGGTAACTATTCTTTGATTTTGTTGGTCTCTGTCTCATATGCTAACACAAAATGATAAAATCTATACCAGTCTTGAAGGAAACACTGGTATTCAATCATTTGCTCAATACCATCTGGATTGATACAGCTCATTGTCTAATTTTCTCATTGCTAAAATCAACCCTGGGTCACTTCATTTCTGTGAAGATTAAAATTACTTTTGAATACACTCATTAAGTATTTTCTAAATTTACCTAACAGACAAAATCACTGACTTTTTTTTACATTTATGAAACATCACTATTATTTTAATTCTAATTTTCAAACCATTTATGCCCTAAATAATGCCAATGGAAAATATTGAGTTAATGGAAAATACTGTTTTAAAAATATTAAATAGATTAGTAATTGACCCACAGCCATTTGCTAGGAATCAGGCAAACTGAAATTAAATGCCTTTCCTAGTAAAAGGTATATGAAGATAAGAGATATATAATAATACAGATTAGGCATGTATTTTGTTCCAACAATAGCAACAAGGGGTTTATTTTGCAGAAATCTTGTACCAGTTTCTTTCCATACAGTCTCAAAAGTTTAGGCTATATATAAGCTACTTTACTTCCAACGGGGCAAGAGGCTCTAGGAATCCTAGTAGCCTCCAGGGAAACTATGCTTCTCTCTTTCTTCCTTGTCCCCACCTATAGCCTCTCCTGGAATTTGACTGCTGAGTAGAAGAGAAAAGATCTATATCAAGATTGGTATAGATTTAATCATTTCTACAACAGAACTTTATATTCCTCCCTTTTCCCAAATCCTTCAAATATAAAATCTTTCTTATATTATTTCAGTCAACTTATATCATCCCCATTTATGGGACAGGTTAAAAATAAATATGTTAGAGATTATTGAAATTGAATCATAAACCAGACTTCAGTTCAATCTTCAACTATAAGAAATTTTCCATAAAATACTCATTATGGTACTAAGGCTCTCTGGACATTACAAGTAATGATTTAATTTTTCCTCTGGAAAGCAAACAGGATTGACCAAACATGACTTTTTTTTTCCTTAAGGAAGAACTACATGATTTGATGTGGATGCATATTTCCAAAATATAGTTCTTATATACTGTCCCAAAGGAAAAGAACATGTAAGTTTTGAAGAATTCCTTTGAAAAATCTCTCTGTGATTAGAAATGATGCTTGCTTCTTTTTAAAATATTTCTCATGCAGAATAAAGAAAAATCTGCCTCTTAGGATACAAAATGTGTTAAGAGAGTTATGATTCTTTATCACCATAGGACCTTGAGAAATGTTAGGAATGGGGTCCTACCTCTTTCCCTTTGAGCTTGGAACTGTAATCCATAAGATATATAAAGACTCCTCTTTAAGGCAGACACTTCTGTGGTATCTACCTATAATCATAAGAACAATGTACGTTCTGGAGCCAAAATGAATATATTATAAGAGATCTCTCCTTCAAGTAGAGAGCTTACAGAAGTATGAAAAATACCTATTTATTGATTGGTGTTTCATTGAAGGAAATATAAAGTCAATACAAAGCATAGTCTAACATAATGGAAGTAGAGAGCTCCAAGTTTCCAGAAACTTATTACTTTATCTTTTACAGATAAGAAGAAGAAACGAGAGGCCTTGCCAGGATAGCCTCCACATCTCCCCAGGTCTGGTGTATAATATCACAATGACAAATGAAATCCTTTGTTTTGTAATTGTTTAAAATATAGCGAGGGAAGCCTGGGCAACTCAGTGGTTGAGCATCTGTCTTTGGCTCAGGGCATGATCCTGAAGTTCCAGGATCCAGTCCCATGTCGGGCTTCCTGAATGGAGCCTGCTTCTCCCTCTGCCTGTCTCTGCCTCTCTGTGTCTCTCATGAATAAATAAATAAAATCTTTAAAATATATATAGCCAAAAATGTCAACCCATTCTGAAAAATCATATTTAAGATTTTTTAAAGTATGTATTTTGCAGTTGGTAACTTAAGGAAGATGCATAGTTTTGCAATGAATGATTCTTTTTTTTTTTTTTTTTACTACATATGTTGCTAAACAAACAACTACAACCCGAGCCTGACAAATAGAAAGGCTCAAGTTCAAGAGAGACTATAGTCACCCTGTAGTGCATACACCTAAGAACACACCTAAAACAACATGTGAGCTCTAAAAATAAATAAATAGTCCTTCTTATCCCAGCCCCAAGACCTTTTCTCTCCCCCGAGTCCTTCCTATCTCAGGTAAGAACAATAGTGCTGATCCAGCTACTCAAATCCCCAAACTAGGGAGCATCTAATCCTCTCTTTCAATCACCACCCATCCTAATGCTAAGAATAAGTTTTGTGAAATATTTGAGTTTGCATTTTTACAAGGTCAGAACAAAATTGGCAACCACTGATTCATTTCACACGATATTTGGTATATGGTTCTCATAAATGCCACAAGTACATTAGATATATTATCATTAAATCTATGATTAAGATTTCCATTTTATAATAAAATTCTGTTTTCATCTATAGTTCCTCTCAAAGAGTCACATTCAAAAATTGATTTATAAGATATTAAAACACCTGTTAAAATTTGCCAGGCTTGGCATAATATTTTTAAAAAGGCATTATAAAATAAATCATTGATTAGTCTTTGTTAATTAAGTGTCTCTTATTTATTGGTCATGATTTAATATTTTAAATATAATAACTAAAGGATACCATAAAATCAATTAATGTTATATAAGTGGAAAAACTGCCCAGATACTGGTCTGAAAATCATATTAGATCTTACCTTTTTTAGTTATGAATCACGTTTCTAAATATTTAAACTTTATTGTGCCAATAATGCAATATTTTTTTTTGTCAGTGAAGTCTGTTTTTTTCTTACTTGACAACATGAAAAAACTGAACCATTCCAATTTATGAGTCAGAAGCTCATCATTTTTAAAAGATAGTTTAAGATTATAGCTTAAGGTAGAATTCTTCTAAAAAATGAGTTACAATCTCTCAGAACATTAGTCACTAAAGTATATACTTCTGAGAACAGAAGCAACATGTGAATTTGCTTGAAAACACTCAAGTGATAGTTTTCATTATTGGCAAACTAATTCTGTTGTGCACCAATATCTGAAATTTTATGAAAAGGCTTGTGGAAAGACAAAGTTTGATGATCAGAATGATTAAAGGGATGCCTGGGGGGCTCAGCAGTTGAGTGCCGGTCTTTGGTTGAGTGGGGTCTGAGAATCGAGGCCCACATCAGTTTTCCTGCAAGGATCCTGCTTCTCCTTCTGCCTATATCTCTGCCTGTGTCTCTCATGAGTAAATAAATAGAATCTTAAAAAAAAAAAAAGAACGGCTAAAACCATTCTTCCTTCCACCTGGAAGATGTAATGTTTTTGGTGCTGAGGCATAATATAAATCATTTGACTTTTGAATTTGTCATTGTACTAGTGAAAATTATTCTAGCTTTGCACATGAAAGTCCAGAATTTGCCAGAGAAATTAGCGTCATAAGAAATGAAATGTGTTAAAGATCACATTATTAAACACAGGATTTGGGAGACACAACCTGAAAGCAGTTCATGTGAAAAAGGCATGTTCATTTGACCATGAGAGCTGTATGCACCATTGATGAGATGTGTTAATACATAATTTTCAGGAAAACATAAAACCATGACTCTCATAGGGATACAGAAATGAACATGCGTTAAAGATTTTATTTTATTCACATAATATAAGAAAACCAAGCACATGTTATGACTGAGTCAAAAGAGCAAAAATTCATATGGAGTAAAGCAATGTCAAAGATGAATTGCAAATGGGGACAAAACTGTTTTTTTCTGAAGGAGAGAAGGAATCAGTTAATATCACTACTGGATAGAGAGGAATGTATAAAACTCTCAGCCACCTACAACTTACAAAGAGTTACAAAATAGCTGAAAGACAATGAATAAAACTAAAATTAGGAAGGGTAATCTAAATAGGATACATATTTTCCCAATGAATATATTTTTTCTACACACATTGCTAAACTACAACTGAAACTGACATAATAAAAATAAGGGCTCAAGTTCCTAAGGACACACCTAAAACATGAATTCTAGAAGTAAAATTTTTTAAAACAGAAATATCCATTCTTACTCCAGCTTCAAGACCGTCTCTCACCCTGAGTCTTCATTATTTCTGGTAAGGACAATAATGAACACCCAGCTACTCAAATCCACCAACAAGGTAGCATCTATTTTTTTTCTCTTTCAATTACTACCAACCCCAGCTCTAAGATAAAGAAATGCATTATCGAGTCCTGGCAGCTAAATAACTTATCTGAATTGACCTATTTTTTTTTAAAGATTCATTTATTTATTTGAGAGAGAGAGAAAAAGAGAGCATGTGATTATGAGGTGGGGAGGAGCAGAGAGAGAGGGAGAGAATCCCAAGTAGACTCCTGAGCACGGAGCCTGATATAGGGCTGATCCCAGGACCCTGAGATCAGGACCCAAACCAAAATCAACAGTCAGTCACCCAACTGACTAAGCCACCCGGGCACCCCAAATTGATCTATTTCAATGTCCACTATATCAACCTCAGTGTGAAAAGTATAACCTCTTCTCTTTCCTTTTATTTTTGTTCATTGGATAAATTACTAGTTTCCAACCTCTATTCTTGCTTTCCTACAATCCATTGTCCAGAAAGCAGCCAATTTAATATTTTAAAAACTGTTTTTCTGATCAAGTCCTTCCATGAATAAAACCAATATTCTAAATCATTAATATTTAGAATAAAATGTAAATCCTTAACTATGCACTATAAGGACCCATATAATCTGTCCCCCAACTCACATCTTTAATTTCATTCTTGTCATTTACCCCTTGATCCACTTAGTCCACATTTATTGAAATTCTCTTTATTTTTTGAGCACACCAGCTTGGCTCCTACCTTTACCCTAGCTATTTCCTTTATTTTCCCCTCTCCCCTGCCCTAGATTTTTAAATATCTAGTTTGTTTTTGTTTTGTTTTGTTTTATTTTGTCATTCCAAGGCAACTTCCTCAGTGAGGAATTCTTGCCCCATTCAATATGATATAATTCTCTAGGAAATTCTCTTTATTTTATTTTAAATCCTCTTTTTATGGAAACTTATTGTTGAATAAAGTAAAATTATTTAATTTCTTAACTATCACTTATTTCCTTTGCCTTAATATACAAATTACCTAAGACCAGGGATCTTATCTTTTTTTTTTTAATTTTTATTTATTTATGATAGTCACAGAGAGAGAGAGAGGCAGAGACACAGGCAGAGGGAGAAGCAGGCTCCATGCTCTGGGAGCCGGATGTGGGATTCGAACCCGGGTCTCCAGGATTACGCCCTGGGCCAAAGGCAGGCGCCAAACCGCTGTGCCACCCAGGGATCCCAGGGATCTTATCTTTTTGTTCATGGTTGCACATAAACACACAGAAAAGACTTTCATACTATTGGTCATCAGTCAATTTTAGTTGAATGAATGAAGGCTATCTGCTCCCCCCCACCACCACCACCACCCTGGGAAGTAGATAAATTATATTTTTCTGGAGACTATGAGTTAAAAGATCTAGAATTCATGATAGACAGATTAGATATGTTGAGGGTAAGTTTTATTTAAAGAATAACTCCAAAGATCTGTAGGTACAATTAGCTTTAGATCTAAAATAGGGAAGAATAACTTGAATTATTGTTTTGGGTCTATCAGTATCTAATCCAAGAATGACCAGAAGCAGTTTATTTTACACTTTTTTTTTTTAATTTATCTACTTATGATAGTCACAGAGAGAGAGAGAGAGAGAGAGGCAGAGACACAGGCAGAGGGAGAAGCAGGCTCCATGCACTGGGAGCCCGATGTGGGATTCGATCCCGGGTCTCCAGGATCGCGCCCTGGGCCAAAGGCAGGCGCCAAACCACTGCGCCACCCAGGGATCCCGAAGCAGTTTATTTTAAAGGGGGAAGATTAAAGCCCTTACTGGGGGAATACTCTAGGTTTCATGATAATATTAAGAATACCCAGCAATGAGAGCTAGAATCACTGACTGTAGGCTGAGTATACATGGAGAGAGAAATATCAGCTTTCTATTTTGTTCTATAGAGGCTGCATTAGAAATTAATGAGATGGAAGGATTCTGTTGATTTGGTTTTATCCTGCAATGAGATCCACAAATGTGCAGAACATCCACAGAGAGGAAATTTATGCTGCCAATTAACAGCAATAAGGTAAGTTTACCTTACAAATGGTATTTGGAAAGTGCTCAATTATTGTCAAGTTACATCTCCAGCCAAAACATCATCAGATTCATCAAATCATTCAGATGTCTACTAAAAAGGTTTCTTCCTTTGCCTCATTCTTCCTGCTTGACTGATGGCTCCCTATGCAGCCTAACCACCATCCCAAAATGTATACTGGCTTAGGCAATAGCAGAACTTCACACTCATTTATTAAGTTCTCCTTTGGAAAAAAAAAAAAAAAAGTTCTACTTTGCCATAAATCCTTATTTTTCTTTGTTTCTAGCAATAATAATGTCTGACTTTGTATAAAAATAGTACCGCTGATTGAATGATTGCCAGGTGTCAAGCACTGTACTAAAAGCTCAACATGCATTAATAATGATAGATAATATTTATGACAGATGCTATTACAAGTGCTTTGCAGGCATCAACTCATTTACTTCTCAAAAACTCTGTGAGGCAGATACAACCTTCTCCAATCTACAAATGAGAAAACTGAGGCACAATAATATTCTAGAACTAAACAGTATACACAGCATAATAGCCTTCATAGCTTTACTGCTACCAGTTTTTGTAATTGGAAGCAGTGAAGCTGTGACAGAAGGTCTTAAAAGTCCTGCCACAATGTTGAAAAGCAGGTTTGCTTTCAGTATGAAGATAGCAAGATTAAGGTTCAAAATGCTTCAGAGCGAGTGGCCTATTTGCATAGCCCAAGACTATTATGAGAGACCAAGGACTCTCTCTTAAAGTAAACTGAGTAGGCCCAAGATGAAGTCCCTCATGCTAAGCTACTCTTTGGGAAACCAAAACATAACTAAATTATTCTCCTGGGCTCTCCCAGAAAAGAAAGGCCTAGGTCAACTAATCAGTGCTTGCCTGCTGAGCACAAGTTCCCTACCCTAATATGGCTCCAGGATTTCCCTTTCCTCCTTATAAGAAATGGAGCCCTGCTTTAACCAATTAGCAAAAGCCCAGTATAACTTCCTTGATCTTGCTCACTTTGGTTTATAAAAATCTTTCACTTTGTACGTATCTTCAGAGCTTCTTTCCATCTACTAGATGCTGCCTGATTCATGAATCGCTGAATAAAAACCTAATAGATGAGTAAATTGTGAGAAATTTTCTTTTAACAACTCTAAGGTGATTCTTTCCCAATTCACATTCAGGGCTCTTCCACATACTTCAGGAGCTTTGTATTTATCGTGAGATTATCACTACCACTGTCTCCTCAGTAAAGTGGCTGCTTTCTGTCTAATCATAAGAGAAACCAGGGCTAGAACCAGCAAGTGTTTCCCAGCACACAGTAACAAACAGAAGGGTTTTTCATTCTAGCTCATCATCCATTTTAATCACTATATTCTCAAGGGCAAGTACTCAACAAGCTGTCTGGAAGTGACACACAATAGCTCTGTTCAAGTCTTAAAAGGATTTGTGTGGGAAACACCTTCTCACTCCCTGGAAAATAGGTCCCCTGCTCCTCTTTTACTGAATATCAGCATCTAAGATGTTTGCTCTGCTTTGCTTCTGCATGCCTGTTCTGAAACTTGTTTCTAGAAAAAAAGCTTACTAAGAGTTCCTAGGATAAGGATCATGGACACCTAGGGTACCCAAGGAACTAGAAACTCACAAATTAATCTATTATGTATTTTTTTTCCTTTTTCTCAGAGCTAATGAAATTTAAGAGTTTTCACAGATATGAAAACTAATTATCTGAAAAATTATTCTTCAATCACATTGCCTTAAAATATATGTCAGAAAACCCACTTGTGTTTTTGTCATCAATAAAGTTATTAAATATTAAGGTAGTTAATATTTTATTGATTTTCTAAGATGTCTTATGATACCTGCCTAACCATACCCCTTTATAAAACTTGCTCTGCCTTTTTTAGAGATGAATACTAACATGTCTATGTTTTACACATCATAGCTGGTACCTTGCTGGGTCATACTTATTAGTCCTTGCTGGACTAAGGAACTTGAATCCATAGACTGGCAAATATCTATGCTCTGTGGAGCCCAGCTCGAAAATAGTCTTGACTTCCAGGGAAGATGGCAGAGGAGGAGGACCCTAAGATCACCTGGCCCCATAGATACAACCATATATCTATATCAGTATCCACGTCAGTATAAACAACCCAGAAAAAGACCTGAAGACTGGTAGAACAGTCTCTCCACAGCTGAATGAAGAGACAATGAATGCAGGCTACAATGATGAGGGTAGGGAGGGAGGAGACAGTTGGGAGTTACGTCAATGTGCATAACTATCAACAGGAGAGAGGGACACCACAGGAGCAGAGGGGAAAAAAAAAAAAAAAAAAAGATAGCATCACACTAGAGAGCCCACATGTGAAACACGAATCCCCATAACATGTGGCTTTGAAAACCAGAGAGGTCATATTTCGAGAGTTGGTACAATCAGCAGAGCTTACCACCTGGAATCTTAAAAATCAGAGGCTGGGCTCTGATAGACCCAGGAGAGTGAAAGGAAACTGGGTCCCTGCCCTTAAGGAGGCAGGACAACAAACACTTCACAGAGATACAGCATAGAAGCAGCAGTTTGAAAACTGCTGGGAAGGGAAATTTGTTTACTAACCTAAGTGCAAGCCCTAAAGGGGCAAGGATCCTTGGCAGACTTCTCCAGAAGCAAAAGGGCTGGCAGGCACCATTTCTCTCCCCTGAATGGACACATGACAGCTGGGGGATCCAGCACAGCACCAACACTAGCTACCTAACTTGCTCACAGCGGATCCTGTCCCCTGCATTCACCTGTGGACATGCCCTCTCCAGCCAGGCCTCTGTTCCAGGTCCCCTGTCATAGCAGATCTGTGCAAACTTTGCTAACACTATGTGCCCTTCCTGAGCACTTCTGCAGATTTGCCCCTTCCATCCCTGCTTGCCTCGGTCCCCAGCAGCTGCAGGTCCCTTCCCACAGCAGACAAATACAGACCTTACTGGCACTATATGCCCCACTCCCATATTCTGCGGTGAACCTGACCCCGCCCCAATACACCCTTGGTCAGAGCCCCTCCAAAGCAATGCCAGAATAATGGCAGCATGCAAGCACCCTCAACAGGAGCCAGCATCACTCCAAAGTGACTCCTATTCTGGGGAGAGGGGAAGATAACAACTCATACCACTCTGACTGTGGCCCCAGGAGTGCACTGGGGTCAGACATTTGGTCTGCAGGCTTTGCCCACCAACAAAAGCCTCTCAGAAGACAATACAGGGTAAGTGCCCTGTAGTTAAGCACTACTATAGCTGATCTGACTCACCTCAAAACCAAGGTGGCCTCAGATTGGTCCAAACCCTGATAATAACAGGCAAAAAGAGCCATTCCAAATGATAGGGTTGAAGGCAAAAGTCACCCAGCCACAATAAGGTGCATGCAACACACACAGGAGACACTCTGGAAACACTAGATTCTGGTGAACAGGCACATGGCATTGCAAGGCAATAAAGGATATCTTCTTCATAAGGCCATTACTTTTTTTTTAAGATTTTATTTATTTATTCAGGAGAGACAGAGAGAGAGGTAGAGACATAGGCAGAGGGAGAAGCAGGCTCCGTGCAGGAAGCCTGACGTGGGACTTGCTTCCAGACCCCGGGATCACGCCCTGAGCCAAAGGCAAAGGCTCAACTGCTGAGCCATCCAGGCGTCCCAAGCCCACTACTTTTAACAGCAGGAGATGTAGCTGACTTTCCTAACAAACAGAAACAAACACAGAGAATCAGAAAAAAATAGGAGACAGAGGAATATAATCCAAATAAAAGAACAAGACAAAATTAGATAGAGCAAGATACCTAAATGAAACTGAAGTAAGTAATATGTCTGATCGACAATTTAAAGTAATGATCAGGAGGGGAGGGGCAAGATGGCAGAAGAGTAGGGTCCCCAAATCACCTGTCCCCACCAAATTACCTAGATAGCCTTCAAATGATCCTGAAAATCTACAAATTCGGCCTGAGATTTAAAGAGAGACCAGCTGGAATGCTACAGTGAGAAGAGTTCGCGCTTCTATCAAGGTAGGAACACGGGGAAAAAGAAATAAAGAAACAAAAGGCCTCCAAGGGGGAGGGGCCCAGGAGGAGCCAGGCTGAGGCGGGGGCGAGTGTCCCCAGGACAGGAGAGCCCCGTCCCGGAGCAGGAGCTGCACCGACCTTCCCCGGCGGAAAGGGGATCGCGGGGAGGTGGAGCAGGACCCAGGAGGGCGGGGATGCCCTCGGGCTCCCGGGGACACTAACAGACACCTGCGCCCCGGGGGAGTGCGCCGAGCTCCCTAAGGGCTGCAGCGGGCACCGCGGGACCCGGAGCAGCTCGGGGGGGCTCGGGGGCGGCTCCGCGGAGGGGGCTGCGGGCCGGGAGCAGCTCCGGGGGCTTGGGCGGAGGAAGAGGCTCCTTGCGGAGGGGGCTGCGCGGTTCCAGGAGCAGCTGGGGGGGGGTGGGGCTCGGGCGGCGGCTCTGCGGAGGGGGCTGCAGGGCGGGAGCGGGAATCCAACAGCGCAGGCTCCGGAGCACAGGGCGCCGGGACACAGCCCAGGATCCGCCCGGGACAGGCAGAGGCCGGGAGGGCCCAGGACAGCAAGGACGCTCCTGCCCCGAGCTGAGCAGATCAGAGGTCCCGCCCCGGAGCATCCAGGCCCTGCAGACGGAGAGCTCTGGAGCTACTGCGGGAGCTGACTCCAGGGCTCCAGAGCTGGCCCCGCCACTGCAGTTGTTCCTCCTGCGGCCTCACGGGGTAAGCAACCCCCACTGAGCCCTGCACCAGGCGGGGGGCAGAGCAGCTCCCCCAAGTGCTAACACCTGAAAATCAGCACAACAGGCCCCTCCCCCAGAAGACCAGCTAGACGGACAAGTTCCAGGGGAAGCCAAGGGACTTGAAGTATACAAAATCAGAAGATACTCCCACCGTGGGTTTTTTTTTTTTTTTTTTGCTTTTGCATTTTGATTTGTTTGCTTCCCCCACCCTTTTTTTTCTTTCTTTCTCTTTCTCTTTTTCTTTTTTTCTTTTTTTCTTTTCTTTTTTCTTTTTCTCTTTTCTTTCCTTCTTTCTCTCCTCTCTTTTTCTCCTTTTCCCAATACAACTTGTTTTTGGCCACTCTACACTGAGCAAAATGACTAGAAGGAAAACCTCACCTCAAAAGAGAGAAACAGTCCTCTCTCCCACAGAGTTACAAAATCTGGATTACAATTCAATGTCAGAAAGCCAATTCAGAAGCACCATTATAAAGCTACTGGTGGCTCTAGAAAAAAGCATAAAGGACTAAAGAGACTTCATGACTGCAGAATTTAGATCCAATCAGGCAGAAATTAAAAATCAATTGAATGAGGTGCAATCCAAACTAGAAGTCCTAACGACAAGGGTTAATGAGGTGGAAGAACGAGTGAGTGACATAGAAGACAAGTTGATGGCAAGGAGGAAAACTGAGGAAAAAAGGACAAACAATTAAAAGTCCATGAAGATAGATTAAGGGAAATAAACGACAGCCTGAGGAAGAAAAACCTACCTTTAATTGGGGTTCCCGAGGGCGCCGAAAGGGCCAGAAGGCCAGAATACATATTTGAACAAATCATAGCTGAAAACTTTCCTAATCTGGGAAGGGAAACAGGCATTCAGATCCAGGAAATAGAGAGACCCCCCCCCCAAAATCAATAAAAACCGTTCAACACCTTGACATTTAATAGTGAAGCTTGCAAATTCCAAAGATAAAGAGAAGATCCTTAAAGCAGCAAGAGACAAGAAATCCCTGACTTTTATGGGGAGGAGTATTAGGGTAACAGCAGACCTCTCCACAGAGACCTGGCAGGCCAGAAAGGGCTGGCAGGATATATTCAGGGTCCTAAATGAGAAGAACATGCAACCAAGAATACTTTATCCAGCAAGGCTCTCATTCAAAATGGAAGGAGAGATAAAGAGCTTCCAAGACAGGCAGGCACTGAAAGAATATGTGACCATATTCTGCAAGATATGTGACCAGCTCTGCAAGAAATTTTAAGGGGGACTCTTAAAATTCCCCTTTAAGAAGAAGTCCAGTGGAACAATCCACAAAAACAAGGACTGAATAGATATCATGATGACACTAAACTCATATCTTTCAATAGTAACTCTGAACGTGAACGGACTTAATGACCTCATCAAAAGGCGTAGGGTTTCAGACTGGATAAAAAAGCAGGACCCATCTATTTGCTGTCTACAAGAGACTCATTTTAGACAGAAGGACACCTACAACCTGAAAATAAAATGTTGGAGAACCATTTACCATTCAAATGGTCCTCAAAAGAAAGCAGGGGTAGCCATCATCATATCAGATAAACTAAAATTTACCCCAAAGACTGTACTGAGAGATGAAGAGGGACACTATATCATACTTAAAGGATCTATACAACAAGAGGACTTAACAATCCTCAATATATATGCCCCAAATGTGGGAGCTGCCAAATATATCAATTAATTAATAACCAAAGTGAAGAAATACTTAGATAATAATACACTTATACTTGGTGACTTCAATCTAGTGCTTTCTATACTCGATAGGTCTTCTAAACACAATATCTCCAAAGAAATGAGAGATTTAAATGATACACTGGACCAGATGGATTTCACAGATATCTACAGAACTTTACATCCAAACTCAACTGAATACACATTCTTCTCAAGTGCACATGGAACTTTCTCCAGAATAGACCACATACTGGGTCACAAATCGGGTCCGAACCGATACCAAAAGATTGGGATCGTCCCCTGCATATTCTCAGACCATAATGCCTTGAAATTAGAACTAAATCACAACAAGAAGTTTGGAAGGACTTCAAACACGTGGAGGTTAAGGACTATCCTGCTAAAAGATGAAAGGGTCAACCAGGAAATTAAAGAAGAATTAAAAAGATTCATGGAACCTATGACAATGAAGATACAAGCGTTCAAAATCTTTGGGATGCAGTAAAAGCAGTCCTAAGGAGGAAATACATAGCAATACAAGCATCCATTCAAAAACTGGAAAGAACTCAAATACAAAAGCTAACCTTACACATAAAAGAGCTAGAGAAAAAAACAGCAAACAATCCTACACCCAGCAGAAGAAGAGAGTTAATTAAGATTCGAGCAGAACTCAAGGAAATCAAGACCAGAAGAACTGTGGAACAGATCAACAAAACCAGGAGTTGGTTCTTTGAAAGAATTAATAAGATACATAAACCATTAGCCAGCCTTATTAAAAAGAAGAGATAGAAGACTCAAATTAATAAAATCATGAATGAGTAAGGAGAGATCACTACCAACACCAAGGAAATACGAACAATTTTAAAAACATATTATGAACAGCTATACGCCAATAAATTAGGCAATCTAGAAGAAATGGACGCATTCCTGGAAAGCCACAAACTACCAAAACTGGAACAGGAAGAAATAGAAAACCTTAACAGGCCAATAACCAGGGAGGAAATTGAAGCACTCATCAAAAACCTCCCAAGACACAAGAGTCCAGGGCCAGATGGCTTCCCAGGGGAATTCTATCAAACGTTTAAAGAAGAAACTATACCTATTCTCCTAAAGCTGTTTGGAAAGATAGAAAGAGATGGAGTACTTCCAAATTCGTTCTATGAGGCCAGCATCACCTTAATTCCAAAACCAGACAAAGACCCCACCAAAAAGGAGAATTACAGACCAATATCCCTGATGAACATGGATGCAAAAATTCTCAACAAGATACTAGCCAATAGGATCCAAAGGTACCTTAAGAAAATTATTCACCATGACCAAGTAGGATTTATTCCCGGGACACAAGGCTGGTTCAACACTCGTAAAACAATCAATGTGACTCATCATATCAGCAAGAGAAAAACCAAGAACCATATGATCCTCTCATTAGATGCAGAGAAAGCATTTGACAAAATACAGCATCCATTTCTGATCAAAACTCTTCAGAGTGTAGGGATAGAGGGAACATTCCTCAACATCTTAAAAGCCATCTATGAAAAGCCCACAGCAAATATTCTCAATGGGGAAGCACTGGGAGCCTTTCCCCTAAGATCAGGAACAAGACAGGGATGTCCACTCTCACCACTGCTATTCAACATAGTACTGGAAGTCCTGGCCTCAGCAATCAGACACCAAAAAGACATTAAAGGCATTCAAATTGGCAAAGAAGAAGTCAAACTCTCCCTCTTCGCCAATGACATGATACTCTACATAGAAAACCCAAAAGCCTCCACCCCAAGATTGCTAGAACTCATACAGCAATTTGGTAGCGTGGCAGGATACAAAATCAATGCCCAGAAATCAGTGGCATTTCTATACACTAACAATGAGACTGAAGAAAGAGAAATTAAGGAGTCAGTCCCATTTACAATTGCACCCAAAAGCATAAGATACCTAGGAATAAACTTAACCAAAGAGGTAAGTTTATAAGGTAAAACTATAGTTTTATAGTTCTAAAACCTATAGAACACTTCTGAAAGAAACTGAGGAAGACACAAAGAGATGGAAAAATATTCCATGCTCATGGATTGGCAGAATTAATATTGTGAAAATGTCAATGTTACCCAGGGCAATTTACACGTTTAATGCAATCCTTATCAAAATACATGGACTTTCTTCAGAGTTAGAACAAATTATTTTAAGATTTGTGTGGAATCAGAGAAGACCCCGAATAGCCAGGGGAATTTTAAAAAAGAAAACCATATCTGGGGACATCACAATGCCAGTTTTCAGGTTGTACTACAAAGCTGTGGTCATCAAGACAGTGTGGTACTGGCACAAAAACAGACACATAGATCAATGGAACAGAGTAGAGAACTCAGAAGTGGACCCTGAACTTTATGGTCAACTAATATTCGATAAAGGAGGAAAGACTATCCTTTGGAAGAAAGACAGTCTCTTCAATAAATGGTGCTGGGAAAACTGGACATCCACATGCAGAAGAATGAAACTAGACCACTCTCTTTCACCATACACAAAGATAAACTCAAAATGGATGAAAGATCTAAATGTGAGACAAGATTCCATCAAAATCCTAGAGGAGAACACAGGCAACACCCTTTTTGAACTCGGCCACAGTAACTTCTTGCAAGATACATCCATGAAGGCAAAAGAAACAAAAGGAAAATGAACTATTGGGATTTCATCAAGATAAGAAGCTTTTGTACAGCAAAGGATACAGTCAACAAAACTAAAAGACAACCTACCGAATGGGAGAAGATATTTGCAAATGATGTATCAGATAAAGGGCTAGTTTCCAAGATCTTTAAAGAACTTCTTAAACTCAACACCAAAGAAACAAACAATCCAATCATGAAATGGGCAAAAGACATGAACAGAAATCTCACAGAGGAAGACATAGACATGGCCAACATGCACATGAGAAAATGCTCTGCATCACTTGCCATCAGGGAAATACAAATCAAAACCACAATGAGATACCACCTCACACCAGTGAGAATGGGGAAAATTAACAAGGCAGGAAACAACAAATGTTGGAGAGGATGCGGAGAAAAGGGAACCCTCTTACACTGTTGGTGGGAATGTGAACTGGTGCAGCCACTCCGGAAAACTGTGTGGAGGTTCCTCAAAGAGTTAAAAATAGACCGCCCTACGACCCAGCAATTGCACTGTTGGGGATTTACCCCAAAGATTCAGATGCAATGAAACACCGGGACACCTGCACCCCGATGTTTCTAGCAGTAATGTCCACAATAGCCAAACTGTGGAAGGAGCCTCGGTGTCCATCGAAAGATGAATGGATAAAGAAGATGTGGTTTCTGTATACAATGGAATATTACTCAGGCATTAGAAATGACAAATACCCACCATTTGCTTCAATGTGGATGGAACTGGAGGGCATTATGCTGAGTGAAGGAAGTCAGTCGGAGAAGGACAAACATTATATGTTCTCATTCATTTGGGGAATATAAATAATAGTGAAAGGGAATATAAGGGAAGGGAGAAGAAATGTGTGGGAAATATCAGAAAGGGAGACAGAACATAAAGACTTCTAACTCTGGGAAACGAACTAGGGATGGTGGAATGGGAGGAGGGCGGGCAGGTGGGGGTGAATGGGTGATGGGTACTGGGGTGGCACTTGATGGGATGAGCACTGGGTGTTATTCTGTATGTTGGCAAATTGAACACCAATAAAAAATAAATTTATTTTAAAAAATAAAGTAATGATCATAATGATACACTTGGACTTGCAAAAAGAATGGAGGACCTCAGTGAGACCCTTAAAAAAAAGATAGAAAACATTTAAAAGAACCAAGCAGAGATGAAGAACTCACTAACTGAAATTAAAAATAGACTAGATGGTAGTAGACTAGAGGAAGCAGAAGGACATGAGAGTAACGGAAAGCAATCAAGTTCACAGGAGAGAGAAAACATAATAAAAAATGATCATAGACTTAGGGCGCTCAGTGACTCCATTGAGAGTAATAACGTTTGCATTATAAGGATCCCATAAAGAGAAGAGAGAGAGAAAGGGGGACAAAAAAAATTATGTGAAAAAAATAATAGCTGAAAACTTCCTGAATGTGGGGAAGAGAAAGAAAAGTCCTGATCCGGCAGGTACACAGAGACTCCAACAGAATCAACCCAAGGAGATCTGAACCAAGACACATACTAATTAAAATGACAAAGAGATGAGGTAATGAGAGAACTTTAGAAGTAGCAAGAGAAAAAAAAATAGCTAAATACAAAAGAAATCCCATAAGGTTATTAATTACATTTTTAGCAGAACTTCTGCAGGCCAGAAGAGAGTAGCATGATATATTCAGTGCTCAAACAAAAAAAATCTGTGGCCAAGAATACTTTATCCAGTAGGGCTAGCATCCAGAATAGAAGATGAAATAAAGAGTTTCCCAGACAAGCACTAGTTAAAAGAATTTATCACCACTAAGCCAGCCCTACAGGAAATGTTAAATGGGACTCTGAATAGAAAAAGAAATACCATAAATAGGAGTAAGAAAGATATAAGGCACAAAATCAGTATAATTATGTATATCTACACAAATAAGTCAAGGGATTAACCAAATAAGAGGATGTCAAGTATGAAAACATATATCTAAAATGTAGAGAGGGTGGAGAAGTAAAGAATGGGTTCAAAACTAAATATCAACTTAATATAGACTGCTATATGCAGATGATATCATATATACAAAACTAATAAGCACAAATCAAAAACTAGTAATAAATATACAAAAAATAAAGAGAAAGAAATCTAAGTACATCACTTAAGAAAGCCAGAAAACTATGAGAGTGCAAGAAAAGAAAGGAACAGAGAATAACTACAAAAACAACCATAAAACAAAATGGTAATAAATACATACCTATTAATAATAATTTGAATGTAAATGAACAAAATACTTCAATCAAAAGACAGGGTAAAGGAATGGATAAAAAAGCAAGACTCTCTCTACATATGCTTCCTATAAGAGACTCATTTCAGACCTAAAGACACATGTAGATTGAAAGTAAAGGAGGGAAAAGCATTCATCATGCAAATCCAAGTGAAAAGAGAGCCAGGGTAGCAATACTTACATTGGACAAAACAGACTTTTTGTTTTGGTTTGGTTTGCTTGCTTAACTTTATCTTATTTAAATTCAATTAATTAACACAGTATATTATTGGTTTCAGAGGTAGAGGTCAGCGATTCATCAGTTGCATATAACACCCAGTGTTCATTACATCATGTGCCCTCCTTAATGCCCATCACCCAGTTACCCATCTCCAGCAACCTTCAGTTTTATTTCTAGAGTTAAGAGTCTCATGGTTTGTCTCCCTATCTGATTTGGTCTTATTTTATTTTTCCCTCCCTTCCCCTATGATCCTCTGTTTCGTTTCTTAAATTCTATATATGAATCTTTCTCTGATTGACTTATTTTGCTTAGCATAATACCCTCTAGTTCTATCCATGTCATTGAAAATGGCAAGATTTCTTTTTGATGGCCTAGTAATATTCCATACTGTGTTTGCATATATATACCATATCTTCCTTATCCATTCTTCTCTCAATGGACATCTCAAAACAGACTTTAAAGACTGATTTATTTATTTGAGAGAAAGAGAGTGCACATGGGGAGAAGGACAGATGGAGAAGGGGAGAATCTCAAGCAGACTCCCTGCTATACTCAGAGCCTGATGCAGGCCTTGATTGCATGACCCTGAGATCATGACTTGACCTGAAATCAAGAGTCAAACATTTAATTGACTGAGCCACTCAGGCACCCCTAGATAAAGCAGACTATAAAACAAAGACTAGGGCACCTGGGTGGCTCAGTTGGTTAAGTGTCTACTTTCAGCTCAGGTCATGATCACAGGGTCCTGGGATAGAACTCTGCATCAAGGCTCTCTCCTTCCCCCTTGTGCTCTCTCTCACTATCTCTCCTTCCTATGTGTGCTCTCTCACCATCTCTGTCACTATCTCTGTCTCTTTTAAATAAATAAATAAATAAAATCTCTTTAAAAAAACAAAGACAGGGCAGCCCCGGTGGCGCAGCGGTTTGGCGCCTCCTGCAGCCGGGGGTGTGATCCTGGAGACCCGGGATCGAGTCCCATGTCGGGCTTCGCATGGAGCCTGCTTCTCTCTCTGCCTGTGTCTCTGCCTTTCTCTCTCTCTCTCTGAATAAATAAATAAATCTTAAAAAAAAAAAGACATAACAAGAGACAAAGAAAGACAGTATATAATCAAATGAAATAATCCAACAAGGAGATATGACAATTGTAATTGTTTATGTATCTAAATACATAAAGCAAATAATAACAAACATAAAGGAGCTAATTGATAGTGATACAATATTAGGAGGCTTTAACACCCAACTTACATCAATGAACAAATCATCCAAAGAGAAAATCAACAACAACAACAACAACAAAAAATGCTTTTGAATGACATATTGGACCAGATGGATTTAACAGATATATTCAGAATATTCTGTCCTAAAACAGTAGAATAATTATTCCTTTCAAGTGCACACAGAACATTCTCCAGAATAAATCATATATTAGAACACAAAACAAGTCTCAACAAACTCAAAAAGATCAAAGTCATACAATGTATCTTTTCTAACCACAACACTATGAAACTAAAAATTAACCACATGAAAAAATCTGGAAAGAGCCACACATGGAGGCTATACAACATGCTATTGAAAAATGAATGGGCCAACCAAGAAATTAAATAGGAAATTAAAAAATACATGGAAAAAATGAAAACACAATGATCCAAAATCTTTGAGACGCAGCAAAAACTGTTCTAAGAGGGAAGTTTATAGTAATAAAGGCCTACTTCAAGAAGCAAGAAAAATTTCAAATGAATAGCCTAAACTTACATATAAGGAATCTAGAAAAAAAAGAACAAACAAAATCCAAAGCCAGTAGAAGGAAGAAAATAATAAACTTTAGGGCAGAAATAAACAAAATAGAAACTAAAACAAAAACAGAACAATGAAACCAGGAGCTGGTTCTTTGAAAAATCAACAAAATTAATAAAACTTAGCTAGACTCGTAGAGAAAGAAAAAGAACTCAGAGAGAGAGAAAGAGAGAAATGAAAGAGAAGTAACAACCAACACCATAGAAATACAAAGGATTATACAACAGAATATTATGAAAAATTCCATGGCAACAAATTGGACAACCTAGAATAAATGAATAAGTTCCCAGAAACATATAACCTCCCAAAATGGAATCAGGAAGAAACAGAAAATGTGAACATACCCATTACCAGCAGTGAAACTGAATCAGTATTCAAGAAACTCCCAACAAACAAAAGTCCAGGAACACATGGCTTCGCAAGTGAATTATACCAAGCATTTAATGGCCAGTTAATATTTATTTTTCTTTTATTTTTCTCAAACCATTCTAAAAAAAAGAGGAACGAAAGCTACTACACCCATTCTATGAGGCCAGTATTACCATGATACCAAAAGCAAATAAAAACACTACAAGAAAAGAGAACTACTGGCCAGTATCTCTAAAAAACATAAATGCAAAAATCCTCAACAAAATACCAGCAAACCAAGGCCAACAATACATTTTTAAAAAATCACTCACCATGATCAAGTGGGATTTATTCCTGGAATGCAAAGATGTTTCAATATTCAGAAATCAGCCAATGTGATAAATTACATGAACAAGAGAAGAGATAAAAACCATATAATCATTTCAATAGATGCAGAAAAAACATTTGCAAAGTTCAACATATACTCCTGATAAAACCCTCAACAAAGTGGGTTTAGAAGGAATACACTTCCACATAATAAGGGCTATATATGAAAAACCCACAGCTAATATTTAAACTCAATGGGGAAAAACAGCTTTTCCCCTAAGGTCAGGAACAAGACACGGGTATCCACTTTCACTGCTTTTATTCGACATAAGACTAGAGGTCCTAGACAGAGCAGACAAGAAAAATAAAAGGCATCCAAATTGGTAAGAAAGAAGTAAAAATTTCAACATTTGCAGATGACATGATACAATATATAGAAACCCTAAAGACTTCTCCAAAAAAATTCTAGAATTGATAAGTTAGTTCAATAAAGTCACAAGATACAAAATCGATATAAAGAATCTGGTACATTTCTATACACTAATAATGAAGTAACAGAAAAAGAAATTAGGAAAACTCATTTACAATTGCACCAAAAATAATAAAATACCTAGGAATAAACTTAACCAAGGAAGCCAAAGACCTATACTCTGAAAACTACAATACACCAAAGAAAGGAATTGAAGACAATACAAACAAATGGGAAGATATTCATGTTCAGGCACTGGAAGAACAAATATTGTTAAAGTGGCCATTCTACTCAAAGCAATCTACAGATTTAAAATATCAAAGTATTTTTTCAAAGAACTACAACAAATAATCCTACAATTTGTATGGAACCATTTAAAAGTCTGAATAGCCAGAGCAATACTGAAAAAGAAAAGCAATACTGGAGGTATCATGATCACATATTTTGAGATATACTACAAAGCGACAATAAACAGTATGGTACTGGCACAAAAATGGACACAGAGATCAATGGAAGAGAAGAGAGAACCCAGAAATAAGCCCAGGATTATATGGTCAGTTAATCTTTGACAAAGAATGCAAGAATATGCAATGAGAAAAAGTCTCTTCAACAAATGGTGTTGGGGAAACTAGACAATACATGCAAAAGAATAAACCTGGACCATTGTCTTACACCATACACAAAAATAAAGTCAAAATGGATTAAGGATTTAAATGTGAGACCTGAAACCATAAAAACCCTACAAGAGAATACAGGCAGTACTTTCTCTGACATTGGACACAGCAACATTTTTTTTTTTAATGTCTCCTGAGGCAGGGGAAACAAAAGCAAAAACAAACTACTGGGACTACATTAAAATTAAAAAAAAAAGTGTCAGTACAGTAAAGCAAACAACAAAACCAAAAGACAACTTACTGAATAGTATTAGATATTTGCAAAAGACATTCAATAAAGAGTCATTATCCAAAATATACAAAGAATTTATACAACTCAAAACCAAAAACCCAAACAATCTAAGAAATGGACAGATGACAAACAATCTAAGAAATGGACAGATGACACATTTCCCCAAAGCAAACATACAGATGACCAACAAACACATGAAAAGGTGCTCAACATCACTCATCATCAGAGAAATGCAAATCAAAACCACAGTGAGATATCACTTCACATCTGTCAGCATGCCTAAAATCAAGAAAACAAGAAACAAGTGTTGGCAAGTATATGGAGAAAAAGGAACCCTTGTGCATTGATGGTGGGAATGCAAACTGATGTAACCACAGTGGAAAACATCATGGAGGTTCCTCAAAAAATTAAAAATAGCATTACCATATGATTCAGTAATTCCATTATGGGGTATTTACCCAAATAATATGAAAACAGTAATTCGAAAGGATGTATGCACCTCTATGTGTACTGCAGCATTATTTACAATAGCCTAATTATGGAAGCAGCCCAACTGTCCTTCAGCAGAGGAATGGATAAAGATGTGGTATACATATAAAATTTAATATTACTGAGCCATAGGTGGAACTAGAGAGAATAATGCTATGTGAAATAAGTTAGTTATAGAAGGACAAATATCATGTAATTTCATTCAATGTGGAAATTAAGAAAGAAAACAAATGAACCAAGAAAAAAGGGACAAACGAAAAAACAGATCCTTAACTACAGAGAACAAACTTATGGTTACCAGAAGGGAGGTGGGTGGAAGGATGGGTGAAATAGATGAAGGGGATTAAGAGTACACTTATCATGCTGAGCACTGAGTAATGTATAGAACTGTTGAATAACTATATTGTACACTTGAAACGAATATAATACTAAATGTTAACTATACTGAAATTTAATTTTTTTTAAATAATAAAAAACAAATGAAAAAATCTTTGTCAATCATATCTCATCATGGTAATCTGGAAGAATGTAACTGAGAGATTAGATAGAAAAGGTAATCAAAGAGAGTTTAAACATAAAGGCAGTAATTAACCTCAAACTTTTCACTTCCCCTATGATAGGATTTTTTAACCTCTGCACTACTGACATTTTGGACCAGTTTTTGTTTTGTTTAATGTGGGTTTCATCTTATACATCATATGATGCTTAGTGGCATCCCTGGACTTTACCAACTAGAAGCCAGTCAGTAGATCTCCTTCTCTAGTCCTGATAATCCAAAATGTTTAAGACATCATCAAACATCCCCCATCAAAAACACTCCCAGATGAGAACCACTGCCCCATGGATCTTGAACCAGATGAGTATACACAGACATGGAAAGGAAAAATTTAATGCTTTCAGTCTAGTGAAACCAAATATAACTTGAAATTGAAAATCAAGATTTCTTTCTTTGCCTCAGAACTGAAACTACAGAGAAGTAGATAAAACACAAAAATGAGACTACGACTGAATGGTAAATGCTCCACAGCCCCGGTCTCCATTTCCTAAATCATATTAGTCACATATTGCCAAGTTAAGGAGCCGATCTGAGGAAAGAAGACTAAAGTGCTTTCCTTTCCCCAAGAAAAGGCAAGAGTTCTCACTTTAACAAATGAGATAAAAACATAAATTGGGTGGGGGGAAGATGCTCTAGAAAGGAAAGATAATCTAGAGGAAGTAAAATATGCATGCAGACAAGCTGGACAATGAAGATGCAGAAAGTCAGAGTGAGCAGACAAGTTCCATAGGTTGGAATGGGGAATAGAGTGGGGCAACACAGAGAAAGAGAGAGGCAGGAAAATATTGACCTCTATGCCTAATTGTCCAGTTCAAATCAAAGTCCGTATTATCAAAACCATATAACAAAATTATTTGTTCCCTGAAATAATCCAACTGAATTCTTTTTTCTTACAACCAATGGGCCAGATTCAAACACCAATACTGCTATAATTTGTTTTGAAAGAAAAATATCTAGTCAATAATGTCAATCTACATCTGAATTCATGTCATTTTTTTAAACTCAATTTTATTTATTTTATTTTTTTAAATTTTTATTTATTTATGATAGTCACACAGAGAGAGAGAGAGAGAGAGAGAGGCGCAGAGACACAGGCAGAGGGAAAAGCAGGCTCCATGCACCGGGAGCCCAACGTGGGATTCGATCCCAGGTCTCCAGGATCGCGCCCTGGGCCAAAGGTAGGCGCCAAACCGCTGTGCCACCCAGGGATCCCTAAATTCAATTTTAATATCTAAAGACAGTCTTGATTTTCTTATGTATTTTTAAAGCATCTTGGAGAGAGAATGAATATCATACATAATATTCTACATCTTTCCTAACATCCACCAAGACCTTAAATAGTTGTAAGACCAGGAGATAATTTCCTTTCCTCCAATGATTTTTCTTCCCTTTTAGTTAGGTGCATTTATAATAAGTTCACTTGACTATCCTCTTCCACTGCATTTTAGTGAAATCTTCTTTTCTCTTCTAAGATTGTATCCATCTCCTACATATTTAAAGGATTCTATTATCTTCTATATTTTCAGTCCCCCAGAGTATCTTTTCTAAATTTTCTAACTTGTAGCATTATAATCAAGGTTACTAATTGTAAAAAACAAAACTAAACAAAGATCCCAAAACAAAACTAAATAGGCCTCAAGTTCATATTTTAGAATAATAACCAGATGCCACCATGAAAAATCCCATTAATCTGACAAACTAAGCCAACTGGACTTTGTTCTATTACCCTTCAAAACACACTCAATGTACCAACCTCACTCACCTCCACTTTGTTTTCTTCCTTGCATAGCTTCATTCGCCTTTTATGACTACAAGCAATAGGCAAGACTTTAAAAAGAAAATATTTTCATCATTTGATATCACACCCCTAAAACAATTAGTCTTCTAAAGAAGAAAATTTTCCTGGTGTTTCAAATCATTAGTGAAAAATTAGAAGCAAAAGAAGCTGGAATATGAGTCTCAGAATTGTAAAGACTTGGGGACCATTAGAGATGACCCAGTCTACCTCCCATTATTGATGAAAAAAAAAGAAATCCTAGAAAACTGTGCACAAGGCCAAATGATAAGTAGTTCTGAGAGCTGAACCTAGATCATTTGACTCTAAATATTGTTTACTATTCTTTGCCCCAACCATTATAAAACATGGTCTCTACAGCTTTCTGTATTGAGCTATACATAGCCACCACACAACTAAAAAGTATATTGAGGTGATTTAATTTCTCTATCAAGCAGGTTCGCACCGAATTTCCCTAAGAATCACAGTCAGGAGGGAAGAAAAGATAACATTTCTTACCATTACCTACTTTGTGCCAAATATTTGGCTATGCAATCTATATGGAAGTATTCCATTTAATTCCTGTAATTGATGATTCCATTTAATCACCAAAATGATTGCAATGTATGAAGTAGACATGAACATAGTTTTATTCAAGGTTCACCTGTAGAGAATAGAATCTTTCCTTTATACCTGAAGAAGAAAAAGCTTATAATCAGAGAGATGAAGTGATAGATTCTAGAAAGAGGTTCTGGCCATTCCTGGCTGCCACCTCAGGGACTGACTCTGCAACGGTGAGGAAGCAGCTCCTCAAATCAGGAAACCTCACCATAGCTGCTAGTTCCAGAATCAACTGAGCCACTTCTGCCAGAATCTGCACCAGAAAAACAATTCAAGTTCCAAATCCAAGTCCCAAATAATACAGTGTATGTGATCTGCAGAACCAGGGAGCAGAGAATTTACTCTAAATGCTGGAAAGGTAAAATGTACAGAAAGGCAGTTGAAATATTATAGCAAAAGCTTAAAACTTACCACAATCACTTTATAGATCAGGCACTTTTTATATATTTCAATAACTTTTACAAAGTTAAAAATGCTTTTTAAACTATATTTTATCTTTTGGGAACAAACTCTAAAAGGCATAACATCACTGCAATACTGTGATTTTTAAGAAGAATATATATTTGATAATTTAGATAACCAAAATATATTTATCATATATATTTGGTTTTCTGGTTGGGTCATAGCTTCCTAGACCCTTGGAATCTCCTAAGTGTTAAGAGTGATAAATGTGTCTTTTGTAATATTAATGAAGTACCTTTGGGAAAGCACCTAAGGATGAGGCCTAGTTGCAGTGGAACCAACCAAGTGATTAAAGGGTTGGAATATTCAATCCCATCCCCAGCCTCTAGGGAGGAGAAGGGGGCTTGAGGTTGAATCAACCATCAGTGGCCAATGATTTACTCAGTCATGGGTATGTAATGAAGCCTCCATTAAAATCCAAAGGGCAGGGTTTGGAGAACTTCCGGATTAGTGAACACATGGAAATTTGGGGACAGTGGCATACTTGGAGAGGGCATGAAAGATCCTTGCCCTTTATCCATGCTGTGCCTGCTGCAACTCTTCCATCTGGCTATTCTTGAATTATATCTTTTTATAACAAACTCATGATCTAGTAAGTAAAATGTTTCTCTGATTTCTCTGAGCCACTCTAACAAATTTAATTGAATCCAAGAAGGGGGTCCTAGAAATCTACAATATATATAGCTGGTCGGCCAGAAGCACAGGTGACAATAAGGATTCAACATGGGCTTGCTACTGGCATCTTAATTAGGGGCTGGAGGGCAGTCTTGTAGAATTGAACTCTTAACCTAGGGGATCTGATACTATTTCCAGGTAGATAGCATTTGAGTTGAGTCAAATTTAACTGGTATCTGAGAACTATTTGGCTATTTGGGAATTCCTCACCCCAATCCAACACACACATGCTGGAATTGAGTCCAGAACACTTAAACACTTCTAAAATAAAACAATGAAAATTAACTTGAAAACAATATCAGATTGAAAGAGTAGAAGAGGAAGGTTCTCTAAAAATCTATAATCTGGGGGGAAAAAAAGTAAACGTTTATTTTCTGAGTTAATGTCATGTTAAAATAAGTCTAAGTTCTGGAAATAACTTGCAATTGCAATTTTTAAAAAAATTTATTGTTTTATGCTTTTATTAAAATGAATAAAGAAGTTGGATTTTGGATAGCTGCCATCCATACTAAAATGAACAGTAATTAAACTTGTTATTAGGGTTTTTAAGAGCATGCTAATGTTACTCATTAAAGACTGGATGGATTGTTTGTCAGTCCACATTCCATGGTGCTTGCATTTTATTATGTGGATGTTGGCCCAGACGTTGGCAAATGACATGAACTATACTCCCAGAATACTCGTGGAAATGAAATGTGTGTATCCAGAGGCAAGCTGGGTGAGCAAAGTCTGGCACTTAATGAAATCAACAAAGAGCCTGTTTGTCAAGGGTAACTTTAAGTTTGTGTAAATGATCCTCACTTCCATAAGGATGATGAGGTGATTTTATCACCAGTGATTTTACACTTGGAAGAGGTGATTAACCACCACTGGTCTGCTGCTCCCATTATGGGAGGATATTTTTGCTCTCATCCTTGCAACAAAGCTAAGGTTTATGCTTCATCAGGGAGTCTACAGTGACCAGATGATGTTTCATTTGTTGTTCTACTGCCCATCACTAGGTTTAGAATTTTCACTTCAAAATGAGCACAATTTACTTTTTCAGATTACTTCTAGTTTACTATTTAGTGTGTGTTTGCTCTGCATTATTCTCAGTGGAGCTCATACTGTTTCCAGAACTTTTTAAATCTCATTCTTGAATGAAGATTAGTAAAAATCCATTCACATTTCCTCCAGAGTGGCTATAAGATGAATAATAAATCTGGGAGCTCAGATTATTAAATATTAAACCATCCTTCTAGATTATTAGGTTCATGTCCCATTTTGACAGGGTCTAAAACCCCAGTCTTCAACACAGACACTTAGGATGCTCAGCCTTTAGAAACCAAAATCCAGTGGGGAAAATTTCTTATAGGAAAATTCTGTAGGAAAATCTATAGTCCCTGAGACAGAAACGCATAAAAGATGCCTAGATACTTTTGTGAAATGTGGCAGGGGAAGATTTAAAGAGGGGGAAAAAAGAAAGAAAAAAGGAATATTTCCCTAAGTTATTCTTCAAACATGTTTACATGGGCTACAAATACTGTGCTTCTAAGGTTACCGCTAACTTAGATGCCAATTTCTTATAAATTTAATGGAAAAGGTTTTCTTTGGGTAGACAAAAGTACAAGAGGCACTATATGGATTGAAAAATAAAATTAGTTGCTTTTTCTTAGGCGAGGCACAACTCTACCCAAAGGCTTATGGTTTGATGAGCTAAAGTGGGTTGGTTTCCAGCTCTGAGTCATGCTTACTTGTCCAAACATTCAACACTGCCTTTCTAGATTTAGTAGTAATCATCATCGTCACATAATCACCACCATCTCTATAATATCTGAATACTTACCGAGTGCTAGGCACTGTTTTAAGGGCTGTATTTAAATGATTTCACTAAACTCTCAAGATGAGTCCCCAGTGACTCAGTGAGGATTAAATCAAATAACACTAATATATGCAAAGCACTATTCTAAGCTCATTTTAAATACCATTCTCTCATATAATCCCTTAACAATTTTATCAGGTAGGAAATACTATTATGGCCTGATGAAGAACTGAGACATATAAAGATGAAGTGTTGAAAAGTTATCTGTAGACTTATATGAAGTATTTTTTTAATATGCCATTGACCTTCAGCTCTTAGAAACTAACAAAGGATAAAGGATATTTTTTTAAAAGATGGTTAAAGTTATTTTATACATGGCTATATGAGTGTCCAAAGTGGACAGCTCATCTGTGCAAAAGGCTATGTGCGATACTGTGATTTATAATAAGAAATATATATTTGGTCTTTGTCCCAGTTTCTGACATAGAGCTCCTAGAACCCTTGGTATTTCCTAAGCGATAAGAGCATCAAAGGTGTCTTGATACTCATAACAAGGCTTTTGTTCAATCTCACCTGAGTTTATGGTAATAGGATGACTTTTGGAAAGTATGTAAGAGCTGTTTCCAGGAGAACCAATTAGAAGGTCAGAGGGTTACCTTGGCCTCCAGGAAGTACAAGAGGGGCTGGAGGTTGAGTAAATCCTCAATGAGAAATGATTTAATCAATAGTGCCTATGCAATGAAGGTTCCATAAAAACTTGAAGAACAGGGTTTAGAAGAGAGTTCTGGATTGGTGAACACAAGAAAATTCAGAGATAATTGTATGCCCAGAGAGCATGGAAGCTCCTGCTACTTCCCATACCTTACCCAGTGTACTTCTTCCTTCTGGTTGTTCCTCAATTTTATTCTTTTGCAATAAACTGGCGATACAGTAAGGAAATGTTTTCTTGAGTTCTGTGAGCCTCTCTAGCAAACTGAATACAAGGAAATTGTCATTGCAACCTCTGATCTATATAGGCAGTGGGTCAGAAGCATAGGTGACAACCTGGACTTGGGTTTGGCATCTGAATGGCAGGAGGGAGGTCTTATAGGACTGAGCCCTTAACATATGGGATACCATGCTATTTTCAAGTACAAAGTGTCAGAACTGAGGTGAATTACAGGACTCCCAGCTAGTGTCACAGAATTTCCTGGTGTTGGGAAAAAATTAACACATTTGAATTGGTATCAGAATCATTAATATGTTATCAGATTAGGAGACAACTAGTTAGGCTTCTGGGTGGCTCAGTCTGTTAAGTGTTTGGGTAAGCATGTGCTTTCAGCTATGGTCATGTTCTCAAAGTCCTCAGATCAAGCCTGGTGTTAGTGTTAGGCTCCCTCCACAGTGGGGAGACTGCTTCTCCCTTTGTCTCTGCTCTTACCCCTGGTTTGTGCTCTCTTAATTTCTCACTCTTTCTCAAAATGAATAAATAAAATCTTTTTAAAAAATTACTTTTAGTATGTGAAATATTTATATTTTTTTGAGAAAAAGTATGTGAAATATTTAAAGTTATTTTTTACTAATGCCCACTAGAGTAAATACAAAACTGATTCATCATGTCAGTGGTTTCACTGCTAATTGTACAAAGTTATCCTCATTAATGAAAATAAGGGCCAATCTAAATAAATAATGTAATATTAAAGGTTGCAAAAACTGTGACTATGCGACAACAATCTCTAAAGGTCAGAAAACTCCACTCAGTATTGATAGGTAGAAGTGTTGGGACCTGCAAAATATGATGGAAGATACAGGACACATTCTGGTGTTTAAAGGAAACTGAGACTCCCCCTTGTAAGTAGAGGTCTTCAGAGACATCACCACACATTCACATGAAGTACATTCAGGAAAAGGCAAGAGCACATTGGTCAAAACAGAACTAGTAAGCTATAAAAGCAAGTTGCAAATAACCTTGGAGATCATTTTATCTCACACTCAACCTAACAAAGTGAGCAATAATGGTAGAAATATTGGCTGAGGCCAATTGTGAGGAGCCTGCATATTAATTTTGGACTTGTTTATATATTTTACTTATAGATAACATTTTTCAAATTTCAATTTTGCATGTTAAAGTGTTGTATACTCTTAAACTCTTAATGAAGACTGCAATCAGTAATTAATGCATAATTTTTTAGATTTGTTTTTTACATTTACTTCTTTTTTTCAAGATTTTATTTGAGAGAGAATGCACACAGGAGCAGGGAGGAGGGGCAGAGGGAGAGGAAGGAGCAGACTCCCCACTGAGCTGAGAGCCCAACACCAACATACCAGCTTGATCCCAGGACCCCAAGATCATGACTGGAGCCAGAAGCAGACACTTAATCGATTGAGCCACCCAGGCACCTCTGTTTTTTACATTTACTTCTAAAGGAAAACTAAAAGTTTGAGGTAAAGCCTTCCAGGCATTTTCTATTCAAAGACATATATGTATATATTGTTAAAAACAAGACAAATGGCCCAAAATAGACCACTTATGCTACGACCAAGTCACCAAACTAAGATTTAATTACAACTTTGTCTTCTAGAAATAAATTCTTAAACCTGTTTATCAGTAACTACTCAGCACTGGTGAGGTAATCTGCCCGATAGACCCCTGCTATCTCTTAAAGGAAAGTTACCTTGCTCCAACCAATCCACTTTTGCCAGTGTAACTCCCTTGTCCCTGTTCCCATTTGCCCATGAAACTACTTCACTTTGTACAGCTTCTCAAAGCTCTGTTCTGTTAGATGGGATCCTGTCAATTCCTGAATCATTGAATAAAACCAGTAAGACCTTTAAAATTTACTAAGTTGAATTTTGTTTTTTAACATTATATATATAATTATTTCCTCAACAAAACTGTGTATCTACTCTAAATCCTTTCCACAGTTCTTTATTTTTTAAACAATTCCATGTTGGCCATTTTACTATGTTAAGCCAAGTAGATTTGCTTTATATCGTTACATAGTCTTCTATTTTGTAGATATAGCATTATGGATTCAACCAGTACATTAATGATTGGCATTTGGTTTCACTGAAGATTCTGCATAGACAAGCAACAAAAATTTTAAAGAAAACAACTGTTGAGATATAATGTTAAAATATCTCCAAGAGTGGTAACTAGTGTGTAATTGATCTAGGAAAAAAATATCCTTTTGCACAAATGAACTGTCCCCACTGGACATTCATACAGACTTGAATAGAACAACATTAAAAATTTTAAAGTTATACTCCAGATGACAGTTTATAACAGGAATCCTTAACTTTTCTTCATTTTTTTAAATCATAGATTCCCTCTGAAAATCAGATCAAAACACGTGTACTTTCTTCCTGGAAAACTGTACCATTTTACATTCAACTTCTGCAGCTGAACCCCTGACATTTATAAGTAAAGAATGCTTTGGATTATAGACAGTCAAGATTGGAGGCAGTGAAAATAGGTGATTATTACAAGTGTTTAATTATGGTAGCAACAATTAGAATAGGGGAAACAGGTTGATGAGATATCATAGGAAAACTATCAACACAATTTGATAACTGATTGCACATGAAGAGTAAGGGGAGCGTATATTCAAAAATGACACCAAGGTTTTGATATTAGGGGAAATAATGTTGGTTTTAATTATCACTTGACAACTCTGTCATATAAGAGTTAAAGAAAGAGAGAGAGAAGGAAGGAAAGAAGGGAAGCAAGGAGGGAGGGAGAGAGGGAGGAAGGAAGGAAGGAAGGAGGGAAGGAAGGAAGGAAGGAAGGAAGGAAGGAAGGAAGGAAGGAAGGAAGGAAGGGAGGGAGGGAGGGAGGGAGGGAGGAAAGGAGGGAGGAAGGGAGGGAGGGAAGGAGGGGGAAAAAAGGAAAAAAATGCTTTTACCTGAATAGCCCTAATGTCAAATAGTCAAGGAAAACAGGAAAGACAGTTACAGGATAAAGGCACATTCTTATTTTAAAAAACCAGGTGTTTACAAGAATCTAATACAAATGGACAATACCACTGCATTAAAGGGAAAGCCTAACCTTCCAAGGAGGTATTTTTATTTATCTAAAATATCAAGATGCAATGGAAACTTCTCATGGATTTTGAACCATTAGGCTTCAGGGAGGTCAAACAAAGGTGCAACCAATAAAATATCATTCTTTGAAAGAAATGCAAATTGAACAAGCTGAAAGGAAACCAATTCATTGATCTAAGGGTATCAATAATTCACAGGTAATGATCAAAAACAAGCCACCCAAGTTCATGTGTAAATCAAAGCTGTGCCACACAGCATTTAGTTGCTCTTCATCAGCATTTTTATACATTGCAATGTGACTTTTATCCTGTGCTTTCAATAATCAAATCTACTGATATGGGATTTGGTTGCAGTTTCTAAGAACAGAAACCCATGTGTGGTTCTAAATTATTAAACATGATTTCAGAATATAAACTGTTCACTTTTCTTTCTCAAAAAAAATCCCTTACATACCTTGTTGAGAGCTAAATGGGTGGTATTAAGGTTACAAACTAATGATAGAAAACACAAAAGCAGATAGAATGGATCTGCTTTTGTGAGTTATAAAAAGGAGAGTGGTGTGGAGATAGAAGGTGGAATGCTTCAGAGTTGTTGGCTCATCACCATTTGTTAGAAACAAGCAATCGATACATAACCTTATATGACTCTGACAAAGATGGAAATATTTTTGAGCCATTACTTTTAGCCTCTCTCATAGATGAAAGGGATACAAGCAAAAAAGTGTGGGTCTGTGTATTTTCCAATGACTTACATATTTAACAAAATAGAAAGAAAACTCATTTATCCTTTTTATGGGTTCCAAAGTATGGATGTTCATAGATGGATTATAAGAAATAAACCATCACATCTTTACTCACCACTTTAATTTATTTTAATTGCATGTTTTTAATAGCACATTTGTTTGAATCATTTTTCAGTGTGCTGTTCTTTTTAGTAGCACTTCCCTTACTATTACTAGCAAGATTCACTGTGGAAAAAAATTAACTATTTCTTAAGTACTTCCTATATTATTGTATGAAAAGTCTCCAAGGGTGGTTTATACAAGGTTAGAATTTGGTTTAAACACAGCATGTCTTATCATACATATCCAATTGCTCCCACTACTTTGTAAAGTCAGGAAGGCACCAGCAACAAGGTAATAAGACCCACAGCCAAAAAGGTTCTGCCCAAAACTGCTGTTAAGTTACCCAGTAGTGCAGATCATCACATAGTGTGCATCTTCATGTCTTTTGGAGAGAACTATTAAAATATCCTCAGAACAAAAAAAAATAGGTTTGTGTTTCAATAATAATCCTTCATTTTAAATTGTAATAAGCAATTTAATCATATAACTTACCCCTTAAAGGCAATATCAGTATAACCAAATTTAAGTTTATAACATTTTAGAAGTATTTGAGGTCCACAATCCAATACTGATAGCTGGGGGTCAAGTAAAAAAAAAACAAATAGGAATTGCATGTCTCTGTCCTTAGATATTTCTAAGACAAGTAACTTCTCCAAAAACATTTACTGAGTTTCTACTGTATGTTAGGAACTTCACTAGGAGGTAAAAACCTAGCAGAAATGTAAACAAAATTCCTCTGCTCTCTTGGAACTTAATAGCAAACACTGCACTCTGAACAAATCCTGCCCTACTATCCATTTATTCCCTCCTTATTCTATGAAATGGAATATATATATATACACCCAAAGGCCAATCAGCAAATTCTCTACTGCATGCTGATAACCACCCAGCACTAACAGAGTGACCTTCAACACAAAGTGAGTGGAGACCATAGGGGCTGCCCAACTCCAACTTGCACCTAAGCAGTAATAATAAGCACACTTTTCATGTATCAACAGAAACTGAGAAACCTGAAATTAGAAACCTGGACTACTACCTCAACATGACAGTAATGAAACAGTGCCCTCTCCCCTTTCTCTCAGTGAAGCTGTGTCAAAAAAGCCAATGGAAGCAGAAGGTGTAAATAAGATCCAGAGACTCATAACATAATATAAAAATATCCCAGCTTAAAAAAAAAGTCATTCATCATACCAAGAAACAGAAAAATCTAAAGCTCAATGCCAAAAAAAAATTGATAGATGCAAACACCAAGATGACAGAGAATTATCTGACAGTGCATTTAAAGTAGCTGTGATAAAATGCTTCAATGTGCAAAAGACACACCTGAAATAAACAGAAAAACAGCAAAGAAACAGAAAATCTCAGGAAATAAAAAAAGGTGATATTAAGGAAAAACAAGTAAAAATATTAGAATTTCTTAATAACTGAAATGAAAAGCTCAGTGAATGGGCTCAGAACAGAATGTAAAAGACATTGATAAGAAAGAATCCATAAACTGGGGGATAAAACAACCCAATCTGAACAACAGAGAAAAAAGTAGATTGAAAAAAAATGAACAGTGTCTCAGGGACACGGAGACTATAACAAAAGATCTAATATTCATGTCATCAGGGTTCCAGAAGGATAACAAAAAGAGGCTGACATTGAAAAAATATTGTAAGAAATAATGGCTGAGAAATTCCTAAATGTAGTAAAAGACATAAAACTATAGATTCAAAAAGCTGAGCAAAGCCCAAAGAGGATGAACCTAATAAATACACACAGAACACGTCATAATTAAACTTCTGAAAATTAAAGACAAAGAAAAAAACACTTGAAATCACCTAGAAAAAAACCATCATACTCTAGGAGGAAAAAAATTTAAATAACTTGAATTTCTCATCAGAAAACATGGATGCCAGCGGGAAGTGGGACAATATTTTTCAAATGCTAAGAGAAAAGGACACTCAATCCAGAATCTTATACTCAGTAAAAATATCCTTCAGGATGGAAGGGGAAACCAAGACATTCTCAGATGAAAGAAAATTGAACGAATTTGTTGCCAGCCAACATACTCTACAAAAATAGCCCCAAACAGAAAAGAAACAATTCTCCAAACAGAAAAGAAATAAAGGAGAAAGCTTGGGACATCAGAAAGGATGAAAGAACACTGTAAGCAAAAACAGGGGTTAAATAAAAAAAATTTCCTTTTCCTACTGAGTTTCTAGTTACATTTCATGGTTGAAGCAAAATTAAAACTCTGCCTGATATAATTCTAAATGTACATAGAGGAAATGCAAATTAAAACTATAATGAGTTGCCCCTCCACACCTGTGAGCATAGCTCACTAAAAATAGTGGCTATATAAAGGCTAGAACTCACACATTGGTGGAGATGTTTTAAAAGAGTTTGGCCATTTATTAGAAAAACAAACATGCAACTACCATATGATCCAATAATTGTATTTCTGAGCATTTATCTCATTAAAATAAAGGCATGTTCACACAGATACCTGTACATGCATGTTTATAGTAGCTTTCTTCATAATAAAAATGCTGGCAACAACCCAAATGTCCATGGTGCATTCATGTCGTGGAATACTACTTCACCACATAAGTTAGGTTTAAGGACTATGTCAATCCAAAAAAGTTACAAACTGCATGATTTTATTTACATAACATTCTAGAAATGAGCAAATTCTAAAAATGGAGAGCAGATTCATGATTTCTAAGAGTTAAGTACAGTAAGGAAATGTGAACAGAATGGGTGTGCCTATAGAAAGACAACATCAGGGGTCCTTGAAGTGATGGAAGTATTCTGTATCTTGACTGTATAATGTAAGCATCCTATTTGTTATATTATATTGAATGATGTTACCAATGGAGAGCCTGGATAAAGGATATATGGGCTCTCTTTATATTATTTCTTACAACTGCATGTTAATCTACAATGATGTCCAAAAAAAAAAAAAAAAAGTTTAAGTGAAATAAATTATTTACTTCCAGAAATCTGATTAGTAAACATGAATGTAGGCCTAGAACTACAAAATTGTCAGTATGCACTCATCATGATAAAAATTAGATCCGGAAAAGATCAAGATGTTAAGTTTACTGGGAAATGTTAACGAGGAGCAGGATAGCTTCATTGTCTTAAAGTGTCTCCTCACAGACTGACTTGCAATTGCAAGTCAAGGTGAAAAACAGTAACTACATATTGGAAAAACCAGGAAACACCTTGACTGTGTGATCAAAATTATCATCAAAAATGAATCTCAGATGGATACTGTGTACCTGAGAAGGACACAGCATCCCTGATGTGGTATTCCAGCTGAGAATGAAAACTCAATCTAACCATGAGAAACAAACAAAAAACAACAACAAAAAATGTTCTGTTACAAGAAAAGAAAGGGAACTGTGCTGTTCAAAATGTCAGTGTTATAAAAAAAACAAAGGGCATGGAAATGTTTCAGACTGAGGGAGGCTAAGGAAACAAGGCAAAGAAATGTAATACCTGATTCTGGACTGGCTCTTGGCAAGAGAGGGTAGGGGGTGGATTCTATAAAGGATACTACTGAGTAACTGACAAAATTGGAAAATATACAGGGGTGCCTGGGGTGCTCAGTCGGTTAAGCATTGGACTCTTGATTTCAGCTCAGATCATGATCTCAGGGTTCTGAGATCAAGCCCTGCACCAAGTTCTGTACTCAGTGCTGAGTCGACTTGAGATTCTCTCCTCCACTCCCTTTGCCCCTCCTCCCACTCACTCTTTCTAAAAAAAAAAAATGAATAAAATCTTTTTTAAAAATTGGAAAATGCACTGTAATTTAAGAAATTATACCCATTCAAATTTGCAAGATTGATAACTGTACTGTGATGTGGTAAGAGGATATCACTATTCTTAGGAAATATATACTGATATATCTAGGGGTAAAGACCACAACTATATATGTAAGTTACCCTAAAATAGCTCTAAAGTAATTATTTACACATATAAAGTTATATGTAGAATTATTTACATATATACACATGCATATATATTAGAGAAAGAGAGAGAGAGAACAGATGACAAAGCAAATTAGCTAGTATTAACGTAGGTGTATCTGGGTAAACTGCATGATTTTTCTTCATACTATTTTTATTATTGCAAATTTGGTAAATTTGAAAGTGTTCTGAAATAGTAAAATAATAATCTAAAACTGAAGAGAAAACACTGCTCTATTTCTAATCTCGTTTCAAGAAGAGGCAACAAAACAATTCTGCTTCAATTGCAGGTAATAGAGCACATACACTAAACAGAAATGATAGGGAACAGGAGCAATTTCAGGTACTTTGGATCTATGGATTCCAACTATGTCACAGAACTTCATCTTTGTCTCTTTCTTGAATCTGTTTTTCTCTGTGTTATCTTCATCCTTTCAGATACTTACAACCCCTGCAGTAACAAAGTGCCCACTGCCTCCTAGATTTAAGGGATCCTTACAGCTAGTGATATTAGTGAAGAGATTCAGAGTGTCTCCTAATAATTCTAGAAAAAAATAAAAATTAAAATGCATCTGATAGACAAGGAGCAGTTACTGTCTGCTGCTAAGGTTTTCACTAGAGAGCAAGGAAAAAAGTGTCAAGGAAAGAAGTGTCCTCACACGTTCTGATTGTGACAGCCAAGACTGAATGGAGAGATACAGAAATAATTTTTTTTTTGTGATTGAAATTTAAAAAGCAAACAAACTAGGGGCACCTGGGTGGTTCAGTTGGTTAGCATCTGACTCTTGATCTTAGCTCAGATCTTGGTCTCAGAGTCATGAGTTCAAGCCCTGCACTGGGCCCCATGGTGGGCATAGAGCCTACTTTAAAAAAAAAAAAAGAAAGGAAGGAAGGAAGGAAGGAAGGAAGGAAAGAAGGAAGGAAGGAAGGAAGGAAGGAAGGAAGGAAGGAAGGAAGGAAGGAAGGAAGGAAGGAAGGAAGGAAGGAAAAAAGAAAAAAAAAGACAACTATTCTCTAGATTTTCAATGATATTGCTCTGATTGAATACCCAAGACTAATCACCATGGACATTGTAGTTTCGTGAGCTGATTGGCCAGGCCTGAGTCACATTTCTACTTATGAGCCATAGGAGCAGGGGCTGCCAAACAAACCACATGATGCATGGGTGGAAGAGTGGTTCCTAAAAGAAAATAAGGAATTCAATTATTATATAAGAAAAGGCAAACAATAAAAACAAGAAAACCCCATGACCATCATCCAAAGAGCTGTACTACCCTATCAAACTCCAAGATCTCCTACCTCTTAACACCTTTCCTCATACCAGTGTCTTTTGTTGGGTCTGAGGAAAAGCTTTTGTGTTACAAGGCTGCCCACAGCAAGAGCTCAAGGTCTACTTACATGTTCCATAAAGACCCACTCTGTGAACACAGTAGCCTGGGGGCTGGAGGAGTTAGCACTGCAGGAGCTGAGGAGTAGGCCAACCATTAACTCCACAGGCAGAGGCTTGAATAGTTCTTCACAGTGAAATTTATGACATTCATGAATCCACAAGCAGTCTGAGATTTTTCCTCTTAAATTGGCAATCTATAAAACGAAAGCTTCTGGATAAGACCCGCAGGTAGTTTATTTCAGTTGAAAGTTGTATTGATTTTAACATGTACCTGTAGTACATTTATCATATGATGAATGGATAATATATGAATATTTAATGAGCATTCTAAATACACTGTAACTATCAAATATTCATGAATAAATATTCATACACTACCAGAAAAATAGAACATATTTGCCAAGAAAGGCAATATTCTTTGCTGGGAGGACTATAGTGTTCATCTCAATATTGCAAGGATAAAAACTGATTTAAAACAACTTTTTATACTTAATATAACACTTTTGTCAGGTTAAAAAATATTTTAAAAATTCTTATAGAGTGTATTACTTATTGGCAACAAGGCTAAGACTTGGTTTTGAGCTAACTGGTAAAATGATTTTCCTTTTTTTTTTTTTTTAAAGATTTTATATATTTATTCATGAGAGACACAGAGAGAGGTAGAGATATAGGCAAAGGGAGGAGAAGCAAAGCTCCATGCAGGAGTCCGATGCAGGACTTGATCCCAGAACTCTGGGATCACGTCCTGAGCTGAAGGCAGATGCTCAACTGCTGAGCCACCAGGAGTCCTGGAAGACCACAAATTCTAATCAGCAATGCAATAATATGTTTCTTATTCTTTCCATAAAATAGCATTTAAAAATAAAACCTGTATCCAAATGTCAAAGTTCTATAACAATGGTCATTGGCTTTACAAACATGATGGTCCAAATATAAGATAATATTTTAAGTAATAATCTCTCCAGGATAAGGAAAACAAATCATTCCCATCTGTAACTAAAATCTTTCTGTTCCAAACATTTCATATGAAAGTCCCCAAAATGGCAGTTCAAAGTGGTAAGAATATAATAGAAATAAAAATAAACAAAATTAAATGAAAATTATATAGTTAAAAATAAAAGTGAGGGCAAATTCTCACACTTCACAAACGGGACTGCATTTATTTTACCTCTGTAACCACAAAATTATACCCTCCTGCCTTCCTTTCACCATTTTAGCTAAGCCCAGGATTTCAAACAGAAATATCTGAGGAACTGGGGAAGTTTGGCAAAAATGGCCAAATTTCAACATTTTTCTAATGTGTCCCATACTGGACACTTACATTTTACCTATCACTTCTTTTTAAATTTCTGCAAAACTTCTGAAAATAATCACTAATCACTTCTCAGAATGGTGATATAGATGAAAAGAGAAAGTGAGGAAAAGTCTGAAAGATGTAACTCGGTACAAATGAAAAGGTGGGATGAACTTATTTCAATTCAGTAAATATTTATTTTCCTAGACTTGTCACATAAATGCCATTTTCAAAGTTTCTGTAGCTAAAGAATCAATTTGTTTAAGCAAAAGATATTGAGGGGTCTCTGAGGGTTCAGTCAGTTGAGCATGTGGCTCTTGATTTCAGTTCAGGTCATGATCTCAGGGTCCTAGGATAGAGCCCTGTATAGGGGCTCTGCACTCAGCATGGAATCTACTTGTGCCTCTCCCTCTGCTCCTCCCCACGCTCGAATAAATAAATAAAATCTTTAAATAAAATACTGGGCTACTCAATGCAGAAACAAGAACTGATTATTACATAGTTAGTGTTCACACACTAGTTAGGTGATTGACAAGGCGGACTGCCACAAAAAGCTCTCCCTGGGAATCAGAATGATGGTAATTATCTTGACTAAATAAATATACTGGTTACCTCTGGGATCTTGTCTGGAGAACAGAGAACACCAGACAGGCAAACTTAACAAGAAAGAAGAAGATATTGAGAAACAAAAGAAAGGTGAAAAAGAGATTTGTAAACCCACAGGGAATGACTGAGAAGGAAGAGGCATGGATGGGTAAAGAACCGTGGACAGATGGAATGGTATATTCAAAAGCCATGGAGCTGCTTAGCTTGCTTCAGAAACTTAACAGTAATTAGATCTTGTGTAGGCACAAACTGAAGGACAAAGTTTCAGTATTTCCTTTTCCTTTTATTCAAGACCTCTGAATCGTGACTTCCTTTAGAACTAGTTCTTGGCTTACATTTCTTTACTGTCCATAGTCTTTTCTTAGAGATTTCAATTTGTCTCAGGGCTTTAAGCTTATGCTTTCATTAAGACTTTTCAAATACTGATCTCCATCCCAGATTGCCCTTCTGAGCAAATATTGAAATATTTCTGACCTCTCCATTTGGACGTCACACTGGCACCTTTAAAAAACATCTAAAATAGAATCTATGACTCCCTCTCCAAAAAAAGGATAGCATCACCTCTCGACAATAACAACAGAAGTCTAGAAAACATTTCCTCATTTCTCCCTTTCCCTTGCTCCCACATTCACTGCCATGCTCTATCTGCAATCCACTGACTTTTCACCATTTCTCCCACCACCTTACATCAAGCTTCTGTCATCACCTGCAACACCAGACTAACTTAACTGGTCTTTCTAGTTTCCTTTTAACTTCCATACTCCATTTGTATTTCCACAGTACCCAATGTTATAATTTAAGAGATAACAATAGCTACCACCACCATCACTAACATGTATATAGCATTTAACATATCTGTACACTTTCCATGTTAACTCATGTAAATTACCCTAACCCATGCATGCTCCTGAGTACAACTCTTCCATGTATTTCAATGGCACCTAGAATAAACATAAAAGTGAATAAATGCCCCCTCAAAATCCTACATGAAGACAGTATCCTACGTGAAGAAGCCAGTGCCTGCCTCACCAGTCTCAAATCAATAAGCCCTCTCTTCTTATTCTCAATTCATGCACGTTTCTCAATTTTCAGAACCTGCCAAGTTCTTCCAGACACAGTTGTCTGTGTCCTATATTTCCTCTACTAGAAGTCTTTTCCCCAGATTCCTTGCCTTACTGTTTTTTCGTAAATAATCCTTTAAGTCTAGCTTCATTACTACCTCCTTCTATAAGTAGGTCCTGACCACTTCCCCCTGAAATAGCCCTCATTTACTCTCAGTCACATAATCTAGTTTACTTATTTCATAGTTCAAGTCATAATCAATACCATTTCCATTATATAAACATATGTTTAATTGTGTCTCTGACACTAAAATGCATGCTCTGTGAATGTAGAATTCTGTCTTGTTTTCACTTGTCCCCCTGGGTTTTTAGTATAGTCCCTGTCACCTAGTAGATATGTAGTAAATATTTGTTAAGTGCATGAAGTAAATGTGTTTAAGAATTGGTCAGAATAGGCCAAAATAACAAATCATCCCCACACTTCAATTGCTTAATGCAAAAATGGTTTTATTCCTGGCTCATGTAACAGCCCAAGGTAGATCAGTGGAGATGTTAGAAACTCCATCATCTTCAACATGTACCTGCCAATTTTTTTAGGAAATGACATGCAGTTGGCAGATGGGAAACAGAGAGGGAGAAAAAGAGGAAGAAAAAGAGAGGTAAATGTATGCCTTCTCTTAAACTCTCTAGGCATAAGTGGTGCACGCTACTCATGATCATATTCTAACATGAACATTCTGGTTACATAGCCTAGCCCCAGATGGATGCAAGGGGCTATGGAAACATCACTTAGCCCCATATCCAGGAAGAAATTATAGATTTACCAAACATCTGGCCATCTTCTCCTACTCTGTACCATGTTATTTGACTGCTTATGTTTGTATCCTCTATCTCCATTGAGATGTGGATCTTCTTGACATCCGGATCCTTATTCTGTCCTGTATTTACCATTTAGGCTAAAAATGAATACTGTTTCTATTAAAAACCTAATACATTTTGTTGATTAAGTGATCAAAATGAGCATAAAAAGAATGAATACATACTCAGCTTGCTGGCAAAGACAGAATTCTGGAGTAATCAATATACCTGAGTCTAAATTAAATTACTTCTTTGAGTAAATCCTACTTGCTACATAACATTGAGAAAGTAAATTTGCCTGAAGCTCATTTTTTCCCTGTTAAAAGGTACTTATATTATTACTATATCACAGCAAATTAATGGATTTTAATAACTTAAAATACATTTGTAAGCATTACATACTATGTGATGCCCAAGTATCCTGACAAGCTTAATTTAGAACCAGGACCCATAAACCTTTTATCTTTGAACAAAAGCTGAGAGACTGTACTTCTATGTTGTATTCATTATTTATATAGAAAAACAGTGATTGAAGCTTGCATAAGGTTTTCTTATATATAGAATAACAAATGAAAAACTATATTTGTGCTTTAAAATTGAAACTATTATTTTATATGTGTTCACATGTAAGAACTTTTTCAGGCAAGTTTCTTGCTTCATTTAAAATAAATTTAATGAAAATTCTCAGTGTTCAGTTCCCCCAATGACAAGCATAGTTTTCATACCATACTTTTTAATCCGAGAAGGGTTTTAATTACTGAATTATCTTCTATTAATACAACACTTTAATTGGCTGTATTATTATTAGCATCTCTGAAATAGAATAACACAATAGTTTTGTTTCTCTTTACAATTTAACATTACTTTGATCATGCTAGCTTGCTGTATTTATCTTATCACTGGCATCATTATATCAAGGGCTCAAGGTAAACCTGATGAAATGTGATTCCCAAATTTCAGAACCTAAACTCTAATATGTTGTAACCACACTACTGACAGGTATTCCTGTAGGGTTTTATAATAAAAAAGTAAACAAAATAAATTTACAAAGTATTTTTTCAATCTTATAATTTTTGGAGGACATTCATGTTACTTCATTTGTTACAAAAATCCAAAATCAAGCAGTATATACAGGTGTACAATTTTCCTCATGCCCATTTACATAAAGAAATTTTTTCCAGAGATGCAACTGACATCTAGCTACTATGTAACAAAACACCCTAAAATTTAGTAGTTTGGAGCATGTAGTTGTATGATATGTACTCTTCTATGTTATTGTGTGCATTACTTCAACATGATTTATAATTGCTGATTAGAATTTCATTACATGAATATATAATAATAGGTTTATTCATTTGTCTATTGATTGACATTTGGGTTGTTTCCAATTTGTGTTACTATAAATAAAGCTATGATGAACACTTACGTTCATGAATGTTTTTATATGAATACATATTTTCTTTACTCAAGGTAAATATCTAAAAATGTAATGGCTAAATCATAAAGCAGAGGTAAATTTAACTTAAGAAACTGTCAAACTAAGGGGTACCTGGACAGCTCAGTTGGTTACACACTGGACTCTTGATTTTGGCTCAGTTACGATGTGAGTCATGACACTGAGCCTGTATCAGACTCTGTGTTGGGCATGCAGCCCACATGAAATTCTCTCCCTCTGCCTCTCCCCAACCTGCCCCTGCTCACTCTGTCTCTCTCTCTTAAAAAGAAAAAAAAAAAGTCAAACTGATTCCAGTATGGTTTTAAGGTTTACTGTATCCACCAGCAGTCCAAGAGAATTCTACTTGCCCTATATCTTGCCCAACACTTAGTTTGGTTGGCTTCTTAAAGTTCTAGACATTCTAAGAGGGTTACAGGAGTTCCTCATTGGATTTTAATTAGTAATTTCTTAACAACGTTGAGCATATTTTCATTTGCTTATGTACCATTCACATATTATCTTGGATGAAATGTGTATTCATATGTTTCACCCATTTTTAATTGACTTGTCTTGTATTGAAGTTTAAAAGATTTTCTATAATCTAAATGTAAGTACTTTGCCAGATATTTGTTTTAAAAATATCTGTTATAATTTGTTTCTCTCAGTCCATGACTTGCCTTTTCATTTTTTTATTTTATTTTTATTTTTATTTATTTATTTATTTTTAATTGGAGTTCAATTTGCCAACAACCTTTTCATTTTTTTAACAATAACTTGAATAACATGTTTTTCATTCTATTGAAGCTCAACCTACTAATTTACAGTCTATTATTCTTCTTACTATTTATGTCCTATCTTAAGAAATCTTTGCCAAATTCAAGGTCACTAAGATTTGCTCCTATGTTTACTGCCAGAAATTTTCTACTTTTAGCTCTTAAATTTATGTCAACAATCCATCAGTTTATTATTGTATAGTGTGAGACTTTAAACCAACCACATCAATGGTTACATTTAAGTAGTTCCAAAGAAAAGACAGAGTATCCAACTAGATAAAAGAATAAGAAAGAACTGTGTATTGTCTCCAAGAAAGGCATCTTAGTAACACAGAGAACTGTATTGTACAAAAGATACACCATGCAATTAAGGGGCTATGTGTAATCAAACAAAATAGATATCAAGACAAAGAATATTATCAGAAAGAGGGATATTTCGTAATGATAGATATGTCAAATTATTAACAAGATAACAATTCTAAATGCATATATACCTAAAGGAAATCATATAACCAAGTAACATTGGTTTAATCTAGGAGTATGAATAAAAATCACATATAAATATAGTAAATAAATTGAACACTAAAGAATAATATGCCATGCAAAAGAAATGTTTGTTCCAGGAATGTGAAGACAAATTCACATTAAGAAGTCGATAAGGCCAATCAAATTAAATTAAAAGAGAAAAAAAATCTGAGACTTTTTTAAAAGAGTAAAATAATTTATAAAATTTAGTATTTATTATTAGTTTGGCTAAATACCAGGTAAAACTGTAATTAAAATTATTAATACAAAACCAATAGAATATATAAAGTTCAAAGGGAAAACATTAAGCTAAAGGTAGTAGACAAGACAAAGATCAAATTATTATTATTCAACATTATTTGTCATGTCTAGCAACTATGATGCCAAAGAGTAAGAAATTGGGTAAACAATGTAAGAACGTATAAGTATTTTCAGATTAGGTCCATTAAATTCCTGAGAATAACTGAAGAAAGCATTAATATTGGTAAGAATTTAATAAGATATTTTGAAAAGCATTCACTAAAGCAGTATTTTTTATAGAGAGCAGCAATAAAAAATGCAAAGTGATGCATTAGAAACAAAGTATGATCCAAATAGTACACAGAACTTCAAAATACAAAGAATTAAAATTTACCTCAAAATATTCAAACTAATATAAAGCAAAGGATAAGTCATTTTTGTTAGATATACCATAATCCCTAAGTGGAAGTGTTAATACTGTAGGAATGTTATTTCTCCTCATATTTATTTAAGAATTTAACAATCTTTTGATCAAACTCCCAAAGGAATTATTTGAAGGAAAATACAGCCAATTTAAAGTTGACATCTCAAAAATGAACATACCAGAATAATAAAGAATATCAAAAAGCAATTATGTCCAATAAAGTAACCAAAAAAACCCCATAAAGCTATAATAATTAAGGATGAGATTGTGTAGACCCACAGACATGAAGTTCAGTTTTTAAAAAAAGGTTTAAATATCTATTAAGTATCTGCTGCATATTGAGACACTGAATCTAGATATCCATCTATTCATCCAAATAGTTTAATCTTACAAAATGTAAGTTAACTTTTCAACCAGTGAGGAAGAACAGTTATTCAATACATAGTAAATGAACAATTGGTTGTCCATTCTGGAAAAACAAACAAACAAACAAAAAAAAATGTAAACATACAGACACAAGAACATCTCAATTCTTTCCCCATGCCATAAAACTTATCAAATTCAGAAAAAATAAAGTTTGAAATGTAAAAAAAAAAAAAAAAAAAAAATACAAATTTTAAAGTACGGGAAAATTTGGGGAGTTATATAAGCTGTCTCTTGGTATTTTTAAAAGTTCATTTACATGGCACCTGGGTGGCTCAGTCAGTTAAGTGTGTGCCTTCAGCTCAGGTCATGATCTCTAGGTTTTGGATTGAGCCCAGCATCAGGCTCCTTCTTTACTCAGCAGGGAGTCTGCTTCTGTTGCTTTCTCCCTCTGCCCCTCCTCACCACTTGCCCTCTCTCTCTCTCTCTCAAGTAAATAAATAAGATCTTTAAAATAAAAAAAAAAAAGCTTACATTTAAAAAACAAAAACTTGAGAAAAAAGTGTAATATTCCATTAACAAATTACATAATTACTGGGAATATTATTATTTGCCTGAGGACTACTGTATAAAGTAGATGAACTAATGTAAATAAAACTTAAAGAATTTGGCAAATAATGAAAAATACTTGTTTTTTTCTTTCACAAGTCACTTCTGGATTTCTATGTACACCCAAGAGGTAACTTTCCTGAAATAAGACAACCTATGTCGCAGCAGTTGAAAAACAAAACAAAACAAATCAGTATTAGCATATAGGCTCGGAGAGATCCCTGTGACCCCAAACAACAACTTCCTCTTATAGTACCAACTCCTGCTTCTTATATTTCACACCTAAAAGTAATGCTTATTATATATATTTCTATATATAAATGGTTGCTATAAAAGATTAGTTAATAAAGCTTATACTTTCTTTTTAATATTTGCCATCATAAATTCCTGCAAAAATTATTCTGATATACTTTCTTTATTTATTCATCTGTTAATAGCTGTTTGGGTTGTTTCTACCTTTTGGCTATTATGAATAATGCTGCTGTAATACTGATATGCCAAGATCTCTTCAAGAGTGTGTTTTTTTTTTTTTTTTAATTCTTTGGCATATATACCTAGAAGTGGGATAGTTGGATCATATGATAATTATATTTTAACTTGTTTAGGAACTTCTTACTATTTTCCTTAATTAATGCCTGCATCATTTTGCAGTCCCACCAGCAATGCACAGGGTTTCCAACTTCTCTGCATCCTCACCACTACTTCTTATTGCCTGCTCTTTTATAGTGGCCATTGTAATAGGGGTAAGATAAAAATGTCACTGTGGTTTTGATTTTTATCTCTCTAGTGATTAGTGATGTTAAGTATTTTTTCATGGCTAATTGGCCACTTATACTTTATTTAAACTGATATAATGGGGTTTTTTTTCATTGCACTTTGAATTGCCTATAATATTATTGACCTTATTCCATTGTCTGCTGGCATGGATATTCTTTCGCAAATTCCTTAGGCCAACCTGATGTTTCTCCTTATAGGTCTGCTTTTGTTGCCTGGAAAACTAAATAACTCCCTCTTCAACTTTTAGGCTAATTCATTTTACTAGATTATGTCTCACTAGCCACTGTACTAATGAATAGAATTAGTGTGTTTTTTCAATGCATAGATTCAGTTCTTTCTATATTTCAGGAAGAATGTCTTATGAAGTGCAGCAATAGGACAGATTAATAGTGGAGACTCTGGTGTCAGAAGGCTTTGGTTTTACATCTCCACCATCACTTACAAGTTTCGTGTTCCTTATAAATTTTTTTTTAAAGTGCAAAATGGAAATAGACATTACATTATCAACCTGTTAAGGTTCTAGTGAGGATCAAATGAATTCATAAATGCCATGTTTCACAGAGTTTGGAAAATAAGAGCTAACTAACATTTACTGAGTGCTAGCTATTAACTATCTGCTGAGTTATTTCAAAGACTGATGAACAATACCAGTCATTCTGCATCAATTTTTCAATGCCACTTTTCCACTCCTTCAATCAAGAGGCAGTGTCTGCTTCTTCTCTTGAATCTGACTTACCCCCTGCTAACTCTGAGCAACAGAATATAAGTGACAGGATTTAATTCTTTGCCTCAGCTTTAAGCTTCACTCTGTTAGTATCTAGTTGCTGATTTATGGGAAACAATATGAAGAGAGAGAGGGGTCATGAAGAAGCCATCAAGGTCCAACTCATGTAAATAAGGCCACTCAGTATCTTCCATCCCCCACTGAACTTTCCCAGCTGACACCAAGGCAGAACTGAGACAAGCCAAAAATCACAGAGCCATCTCTGAACTACTCTTTAACAGAACCGCATGCTTTAAAATGATTATGATTTTAAACTACTATGCTTTGCAGAGTGGTTCATTATGTAGGAAGAGATGACCAAAATTGTCTCTACCTTTTATTCTTCAGCTTCAGGGTGATTAGCTCCTACTTGCTGTTTCAACTTTGTGTCTTAGTTCCTCTTACTCAACATTTTTATTTTCTGACATCTTCAATGTATCTTTTTTGTCTGTGTAATTTTGTTAATAGGCATTATATCTAAGAGCACAGACCCTGGAGCCAGACTGTTTAAATTAAAATTCCAGCTCCACCACTTACTCCCTGTAAAGCTCTGTGCCTCATGCTAAAACTACCTGTTACTCAGTTTTTTCATCTGTAAAATGAGAATACAGCCTACCTTGTAGGGCTGTCATGAGAATAAAGTCGGGATCCCTGGGTGGCGCAGCGGTTTGGCGCCTGCCTTTGGCCCAGGGCGCGATCCTGGAGACCCGGGATCGAATCCCACGTCGGGCTCCCGGTGCATGGAGCCTGCTTCTCCCTCTGCCTCTCTCTCTCTCTCTCTCTCTCTCTCTCTCTCTCTGTGACTATCATAAATAAATAAAAATTAAAAAAAAAAAAAAAAAAAAAAAAAAAAAAAAGAGAATAAAGTCAACACATATGAATGCTTAGAAGAGAAACACAATAACCACTGTGTTAGTTATTATGTCACCTCATTTGTGAAAGTCATTTTACTGAAAATATTTCCTGTTTAAGTTCTATCCTTGTGTAAATCTTTCACATGGAAGTTATTTAAGTACTTGAGTTATATTTTATTCCAGATTGAAAACTTTACAAATCTTTGCATACTATGTTCTGCTTTTACTCTCCTTCTCCTCTGGCATGTTGGCTTAGTTTTCATGATATTTCATTTTTTCTTACCCAACATGTACAACTTTGTCCAGAGTTTATACCTATTCTGATACAGTGGAGATTAATTTATTACATTTATAATTTACCTGGCAGTTACTTGTCTTTTCTGAGTTATAATTTAATAGATGAGTATTGCAGACACTCCACTCTTCCATAGTATGTAGTGTGGATAGGGCATAAGGAAGAGATAAGATCCGCACTGGCATCTTGGATATTCTTTGTGGGAAGACTAGATGTCTCATATATTCGGATGACTTAGATAACCTCTGACATTTGTTCTAACTGAATGTTGCTCCCACCTCACCCACCATCATCAACATCAAAGCTGTAACTAATTTAAGAACTTATACTTTTTCAGAAATATTCAGATCTACTTGTTGATATTGATGTTTACATTTCCCTACCCATCATCAGTTAATATGAGCCCCGCAACATTCTATATAATAAGAGGGAGGGAAATACTTCCTTCTCTTTAGATTTAAGGTTATTAGAATTTTGAGGATTTTGTCAATTCATCAATGCAGATGCAAAATATGGTATCATGACTAAATATAGCACAATTCTGCCCTGAAATTTCCTATATTTCCTTGGCCACTACTATGGTCTGACTGTGTCCTCCCAAAATTCTTATGTTGAAATCCTAATGCCCAATGTGATGATACTGAGAGGTGGGGCATATGGGAACTGCTTAAATCATGAGGTTGGAGTTCTCATGAATGGCGTTAGTGTTTTTAATAGAGACCTCACAGAGCCCAGGGCTGATCCTGGAGTCCCGGGATCTAGTCCCACATCGGGCTCCCTGCATGGAGCGTGCTTCTCTCTCTGCCTGTGTCTCTGCCTCTCTCTCAGTCTCTCATGAAAAAATAAAAAATAAAAAAAATCTTTTTTTAAAAAAACAACTTTTCACCTTGGTAATTATTTGCTCTGGAGGGGAGGGGCAAGATGACGGAAGAATAGGGTCCCCAAATCACCTGTCCCCACCAAATTACCTAGATAACCTTCAAATCATCCTGAAAATCTACGAATTCGGCCTGAGATTTAAAGAGAGACCAGCTGAAACGCTACAGTGAGAAGAGTTCGCGCTTCTACAAAGGTAGGAAGACGGGGGAAAAAGAAATAAAGAAACAAAAGGCCTCCAAGGGGGAAGGGCCCAGGAGGAGCCGGGCTGAGGCCGGGGCGAGTGTCCCCAGGACAGGAGAGCCCCGCCCCGGAGACGCAGGAGCTGCACCAACCTTCCCGGGCAGAAAGGGGCTCGCAGGGAGCTGGAGCAGGACCCAGGAGGGCGAGGATGCCCTCGGGCTCCCAGGGACAGTAACAGACACCTGCGCCCCGGGAGAGTGCGCCGAGCTCCCTAAGGGCTGCAGCGCGCACGGCAGGACCCGGAGCAGCTCGGGGGGCTCGGGCGAAGGAAGAGGCTCCGCGGAGGGGGCTGTGGGGCGGGAGCGCGAATCCAACAGCACAGACCGGGAGCACAGGGCGCCGGGACACAACCCAGGATCCGGCCTCCCCCCCCGGGCAGGCAGAGGCCGGGAGGGCCCAGGACCTCAAGGACGCTCCAGCCCCAGCTGAGCAGATCAGCGGCGCCGCCCCGGAGCCTCCACTGCGGTTGTTCCTCCTGCGGCCTCACGGGGTAAACAACCCCCCCTGAGCCCTGCACCAGGCAGGGGCACAGCAGCTCCCCCAAGTGCTAACACCTGAAAATCGGCACAACAGGCCCCTACCCCAGAAGACCAGCTGGACGGACAAGTTCCAGGGGAAGGCAAGGGACTTAAAGTATACAGAATCAGATACTCCCCCGTGGTTCTTTTTTTCTTTCTTTCTTTCTTTCCTTTTTTTTTTTTTTTTTTTGATTTCTGATTGCTTCCCCCACCCTTTTATCCCCTTCTTTCTCTTTCTCTTTTTCTTCTTTTTTTCTTTTGCTTCCTTTTTTTTTTTTTCTCTTTTCTTTCCTTCTTTCTCTCCTCTCTTTTTCTCCTTTTCCCAATACAACTTGTTTTTGGCCACTCTGCACTGAGCAAAATGACTAGAAGGAAAACCTCACCTCAAAAGAAAGAATCAGAAACAGTCCTCTCTCCCACAGAGTTACAAAATCTGGATTACAATTCAATGTCAGAAAGCCAATTCAGAAGCACCATTATTAAGCTACTGGTGGCTCTAGAAAAAAGCATAAAGGACTAAAGAGACTTCATGACTGCAGAATTTAGATCCAATCAGGCAGAAATTAAAAATCAATTGAATGAGATGCAATGCAACTAGAAGTCCTAACAATGAGGATTAACGAGGTGGAAGAACAAGTGAGTGACATAGAAGACAAGTTGATGGCAAAGAGGGAAACTGAGGAAAAAAGAGACAAACAATTAAAAGACCATGAAGACAGATTAAGGGAAATAAACTACAGCTTGAGGAAGAAAAACCTACGTTTAATTGGGGTTCCCGAGGGCGCCGAAAGGGCCAGAGGGCCAGAATATGTATTTGAACAAATCATAGCTGAAAACTTTCCTAATCTGGGAAGGGAAACAGGCATTCAGATCCAGGAAATAGAGAGATCCCCCCCCTAAAATCAATAAAAACCATTCAACACCTCGACATTTAATAGTTAAGCTTGCAAATTCCAAAGATAAAGAGAAGATCCTTAAAGCAGCAAGAGACAAGAAATCCCTGACTTTTATGGGGAGGAGTATTAGGGTAACAGCAGACCTCTCCACAGAGACCTGGCAGGCCAGAAAGGGCTGGCAGGATATATTCAGGGTCCTAAATGAGAAGAACATGCAACCAAAAATACTTTACCCAGCAAGGCTCTCATTCAAAATGGAAGGAGAGATAAAGAGCTTCCAAGACAGGCAGGCACTGAAAGAATATGTGACCTCCAAACCAGCTCTGCAAGAAATATTAAGGGGGACTCTTAAAATTCCCCGTTAAAAAGAAGTTCACAAAAACAAGGACTGAATAGATATCATGATGACACTAAACTCATATCTTTCAATAGTAACTCTGAACATGAACGGGCTTAATGACCCCATCAGAAGGCGCAGGGTGTCACCTGGATAAAAAAGCAGGACCCATCTATTTGCTGTCTAGAAGAGACTCATTTTAGACAGAAGGACACCTACAACCTGAAAATAAAAGGTTGGAGAACCATTTACCATTCCCAGGGGAAGCACTGGGAGCCTTTCCCCTAAGACCAGGAACAAGACAGGGATATCCACTCTCACCACTGCTATTCAACATAGTACTGGAAGTCCTAGCCTCAGCAATCAGACAACAAAAAGACATTAAAACCATTTGGGTCCTCAAAAGAAAGCAGGGGTAGCCATCCTTATATCAGACAAACTAAAATTTACCCCGAAGACTGTAGTGAGAGATGAAGAGGGACACTATCTCATAATTAAAGGATCTATCCAACAAGAGGACTTAACAATCCTCAAGATATATGCCCTGAATGTGGGAGCTGCCAAATATTTAAACCCATTAAAAACCAAAGTGAAGAAATACTTAGATAATAATACACTTATACTTGGTGACTTCAATCTAGCTCTTTCTACCCTTGATAGGTCTTCTAAACACAACATCTCCAAAGAAATGAGAGCTTTAAATGATACACTGGACCAGATGGATTTCACAGATATCTACAGAACTTTACATCCAAACTCAACTGAATACACATTCTTCTCAAGCGCACATGGAACTTTCTCCAGAATAGACCACATACTGGGTCACAAATCGGGTCTGAACCGATACCAAAAGATTGGGATCGTCCCCTGCATATTCTCAGACCATAATGCCTTGAAATTAGAACTAAATCACACCAAGAAGTTTGGAAGGACTTCAAACACGTGGAGGTTAAGGACCATCCTGCTAAAAGATGAAAGGGTCAACCAGGAAATTAAGGAAGAATTAAAAAGATTCATAGAACTAATGAGAATGAAGATACAAGCGATCAAAATCTTTGGGATGCAGCAAAAGCAGTCCTGAGGGGGACATACATCACAATACAAGCATCCATTCAAAAACTGGAAAGAACTCAAATACAAAAGCTAACCTTACACATAAAGGAGCTAGAGAAAAAACAGCAAATAGATCCTACACCCAGCAGAAGAAGAGAGTTAATTAAGATTCGAGCAGAACTCAATGAAATCGAGACCAGAAGAACTGTGGAACAGATCAACAAAACCAGGAGTTGATTCTTTGAAAGAATTAATAAGATACATAAACCATTAGCCAGCCTTATTAAAAAGAAGAGAGAGAAGACTCAAATTAATAAAATCATGAATGAGAAAGGAGAGATCACTACCAACACCAAGGAAATACAAACGATTTTAAAAACATATTATGAACAGCTATACGCCAATAAATTAGGCAATCTAGAAGAAATGGACACATTCCTGGAAAGCCACAAACTACCAAAATTGGAACAGGAAGAAATAGAAAACCTTAACAGGCCAATAACCAGGGAGGAAATTGAAGCAGTCATCAAAAACCTCCCAAGACACAAGAGTCCAGGGCCAGATGGCTTCCCAGGGGAATTCTATCAAACGTTTAAAGAAGAAATCATACCTATTCTTCTAAAGCTGTTTGGAAAGATAGAATGAGATGGAGTACTTCCAAATTCGTTCTATGAGGCCAGCATCACCTTAATTCCAAAACCAGACAAAGACCCACACCAAAAAGGAGAATTACAGACCAATATCCCTGACGAACATGGATGCAAAAATTCTCAACAAGATACTAGCCAATAGGATCCAAAGGTACATTAAGAAAATTATTCACCATGACCAAGTAGGATTTATCCCCGGGACACAAGGCTGGTTCAACACTCGTAAAACAATCAACGTGATTCATCATATCAGCAAGAGAAAAACCAAAAACCATATGATCCTCTCATTAGATGTAGAGAAAGCATTTGACAAAATACAGCATCCATTCCTGATCAAAACTCTTCAGAGTGTAGGGATAGAGGGAACATTCCTCAGCATCTTATGAGCCATCTATGAAAAGCCCACAGCAAATATCATTCTCAAAGGGGAAGCACTGAGAGCCTTTCCCCTAAGATCAGGAACAAGACAGGGATGTCCACTCTCACCACTGCTATTCAACATAGTACTGGAAGTCCTAGCCTCAGCAATCAGACAACAAAAAGACATTAAAGGCATTCAAATTGGCAAAGAAGTCAAACTCTCCCTCTTCACCGATGACATGATACTCTACATAGAAAACCCAAAAGCCTCCACCCCAAGATTGCTAGAACTCATACAGCAATTTGGTAGCGTGGCAGGATACAAAATCAATGCCCAGAAATCAGTGGCATTTCTATACACTAACAATGAGACTGAAGAAAGAGAAATTAAGGAGTCAATCCCATTTACAATTGCACCCAAAAGCATAAGATACCTAGGGATAAACTTAACCAAAGAGGTAAGTTTATAAGGTAAAACTATAGTTTTATAGTTCTAAAAACTATAGAACACTTCTGAAAGAAACTGAGGAAGACACAAAGAGATGGAAAAATATTCCATGCTCATGGATTGGCAGAATTAATATTGTGAAAATGTCAATGTTACCCAGGGCAATTTACACGTTTAATGCAATCCCTATCAAAATACCATGGACTTTCTTCAGAGAGTTAGAACAAATTATTTTAAGATTTGTGTGGAATCAGAGAAGACCCCGAATAGCCAGGGAATTTTAAAAAAGAAAACCATAGCTGGGGGCATCACAATGCCAGATTTCAGGTTGTACTACAAAGCTGTGGTCATCAAGACAGTGTGGTACTGGCACAAAAACAGACACATAGATCAATGGAACAGAGTAGAGAACCCAGAAGTGGACCCTGAACTTTATGGTCAACTAATATTCGATAAAGGAGGAAAGACTATCCATTGGAAGAAAGTCTCTTCAATAAACGGTGCTGGGAAAACTGGACATCCACATGCAGAAGAATGAAACTAGACCACTCTCTTTCACCATACACAAAGATAAACTCAAAATGGATGAAAGATCTAAATGTGAGACAAGATTCCATCAAAATCCTAGAGGAGAACACAGGCAACACCCTTTTTGAACTCGGCCACAGTAATTTCTTTCAAGATACATCCACAAAGGCAAAAGAAACAAAAGCAAAAATGAACTATTGGGACTTCATCAAGATAAGAAGCTTTTGCACAGCAAAGGATACAGTCAACAAAACTCAAAGACAACCTACAGAATGGGAGAAGATATTTGCAAATGACCTATCAGATAAAGGGCTAGTTTCCAAGATCTATAAAGAACTTATTAAACTCAACACCAAAGAAACAAACAATCCAATCATGAAATGGGCAAAGACATGAACAGAAATCTCACAGAGGAAGACATAGACATGGCCAACATGCACATGAGAAAATGCTCTGCATCACTTGCCATCAGGGAAATACAAATCAAAACCACAATGAGATACCACCTCACACCAGTGAGAATGGGGAAAATTAACAAGGCAGGAAACCACAAATGTTGGAGAGGATGCGGAGAAAAGGGAACCCTCTTACACTGTTGGTGGGAATGTGAACTGGTGCAGCCACTCCGGAAAACTGTGTGGAGGTTCCTCAAAGAGTTAAAAATAGACCTGCCCTACGACCCAGCAATTGCACTGTTGGGGATTTACCCCAAAGATTCAGATGCAATGAAACGCTGGGACACCTGCACCCCGATGTTTCTAGCAGTAATGTCCACAATAGCCAAACTGTGGAAGGAGCCTCGGTGTCCATCGAAAGATGAATGGATAAAGAAGATGTGGTTTATGTATACAATGGAATATTACTCAGCCATTAGAAATGACAAATACCCACCATTTGCTTCAACGTGGATGGAACTGGAGGCTATTATGCTGAGTGAAGTAAGTCAGTCGGAGAAGGACAAACATTATATGTTCTCATTCATTTGGGGAATATAAATAATACTGAAAGGGAATATAAGGGAAGGGAGAAGAAATGTGTGGGAAATATCAGAAAGGGAGACAGAACATGAAGACTCCTAACTGGGAAACGAACTAGGGGTGGTGGAAGGGGAGGAGGGCGGGGGGTGAGGGTGAATGGGTGACGGGCACTGAGGGGGGCACTTGACAGGATGAGCACTGGGTGTTATTCTGTATGTTGGTAAATTGAACCCCAATAAAAAATTAATTTATTAAAAAAATTATTTGCTCTGAAATGATTAGAAAGGAAATTATAGGAAAGTCAACAATACCTTTCTAAGTAAAATATGTTATACTGATCATAAATCCACTTTTGTATGTGCTTGACTTCAACCATCTCAATTGCCTCTACCATGTCCCCCCAAAACTTTACTTGACACATTATTACATTCATATCCTTTGGCAGGGGATCCCTGGGTGGTGCAGCGGTTTAGCGCCTGCCTTTGGCCCAGGGTGCGATCCTGGAGAGCCGGGATCGAATCCCACGTCAGGCTCCCAGTGCATGGAGCCTGCTTCTCCCTCTGCCTATGTCTCTGCCTCTCTCTCTCTCTCTCTCTGTGTGTGACTATCATAAATAAATAAAAATTAAAAAATAAAAAAGAAATCATATCGTTTGGCATTGGGAGTGAAATATTTATCATCACATTCATCTTTCATTGGTTTGGAATTGAAAATTTAGATCTCAGCAGATCCTTGAAGGTAACCTCTCTACTATTTTTTAAAACCTTTTTTCATGATAGTTCAAAAGCATAAACTCCATTAACTAAAAAAGAGGAGAAAATGAGATAATTGCCATACTTAATATTTATATGATGATTTATTATTATATTTGTTTGTAATGTAAGTCCTTTTAGGGTTTAATTAATCCCATTTAGTGTTTAAGTATCCTGTATATCTGCCAACAAGAGTTCAATTTCTAGTTGCTGTTTATTAGTGAGATAATTGGGCTTATTACTTAAGCATGGTGCCTCCCTGGCATTCAGCCCAGATGGGGTATTTTATATGTATTATATCTGAAAAAGGAAAGGATATATTTCCTCAAGAGCAGATGTTTAAACAATATTAAGAACTTTAAATTTTTCAAACCACTATAGTCACCAAACTGGAGTTACGGCAACATAGCAGAACCAAATACATTAAACTCATAAACTAGAACACTTTCTCTTAAACTGCTAAGTTTATATTTACTCCTCTATCAAAGAGTTTTAGTTTTATTTACATACATATACACACATACACAAGGTGTTTTGCACTTCAATGCAAAGCTTAGTTGGCTTAGTTGGCTGAACTATTTTGTGTGCCTGTAACATTTATTTTTCCAAAAAATAATTTTCAAACTTGGTAAAAGCTTTCTTGATGAAGGCTTGCCAAGTTTCCAATTTTTAATAAAAATTTATTTCAAGAAACATAGAATAACAGAGACACAAAAAGAAAAAAATCTAAAATCTTGTATAAAACTATGCCAAATTTTAACCCTGGCAATTAAAAATGGAGGACTGAGAAACTAGCTGAATTTCTTCTTCTTTGCCAACCTCATTTCAACAATTTGATGACAAATTGTGTTGGAGATCAAATTTGAGATAAAATTTATGCTAAAAAAAATGAGAGTACCTGAGTATAAGATTTGAATATTCTCTACTGGCCCACAAAAATCAGAGCATTAACATTAATCCCAAATAAGCCAGGGAGAATGGGCTTTAGAAAGACCAAGTTGGGTCTAGATTTGATTATTAAAGGAAGGAGTCATTCTCCACACATATATAATCCTTGGTGTATATCAAAGAGAAGATCTTCACTTTCCTAATTCCAATAAGCACCTTCTATAAAGCCATAAGTTTTTAGAGGAAAGGAAAATATTATATTATATTCCCAGCATTGAACAAAATATCAGGTTCCTGGAAGTGATTTACCAAACGATTGCTGAATGGCTGATGAACAAATAGTGAAGGGGTCCATAAATACAGCTGTAGTACATTAAATAAGCATTACTTAAAATGTGAAATGACCTGTGAGAGAACTCAAATCACAAAAATGAAAGTCATTTTTGCCATGAAAATGAACTTCTTTTAATTATATAATGTCAAATGGTTATTTTAATTTATATGTTCTCAAGCAAAGAACTAATGAAACACAGACACACTTTAAATATTGAGGTCTCAAAATATAACAATAGTATACATTCACAAAAGTATCCAAAGCAACGTATTAATAACTTCCTATTTAGGAGTGCCTGAGTGGCCCCAACAGCGGCCCCGACAGTCAAGCATCTGATTCTGGATTTTGGCTCAGGTCACAGTCTCAGTGTTGTGAGACTGAGCATGGAGTTGGGTTCCATGTTGGGTGGAGAGCCTCCTTAGGATTCTCTTTCTCCCTCTCTGTCTCTTTGCCTCTGCACACCTCTCTCTCCCTCTCTAAAAATACTACTACTACTACTAATAACTGTTATTATTATTACTATCTTCTGTTTTTAAAAAATCTCCTTTTAGAAACCTACTTTACTATTGATGAGACAGAAATAGAGCTTGGGAAAGAATCTATCTTTTCTTTTAAAATCTACTTCCCCTTAAAATGTGATGATTCTTTTGGCTATTGTGCTGCATTTATATGTAACCAAGAAACAGACTTCAAGGAGAAAAGAAAATACATCTCTCTGTTCTCTCCTCTATCTTCTTTTTCTTCTTGGTTACCTCAGAAACCCAGGAGATAAATATAACATAGGAGGTTAGAAGAAAAAGTCTCCCTAGGACTTCGAAAACACTTCATCAAAATGAAATAGAATTTCTCTTATCCAGTATGTGTTTCTTTTCTTCTTTGGCTTCAATTTTATTTTTGTGTGTCCTCATTTCTACATGCTTTTTCCAAACTACTCAAAATATCAGTAAGAATCTGCATGACACCTACAGTTTAAAAATGCAAATAGTAATAGTACATCTTTCTCAAGGCACTTTTATAGACTTTAAGCTTCTAGATTTCTGTCACACATGCAGAGCTTTATTACACATACAGTATTGTTTTACATAATTAGTGATCTTTAATTATATGTAACAATATGTTTTTGTAAGCTGCAGATACTGATCCAGAAAACAAGTATGTTGAATGTAGAAAATAGAGAATGTACAAAATCAGACTAGATAGTAAAGTGTTACTGAGCATCAAAATCATATTTTCATAGAAAGAAGAGGCAGATGAAGATCAGAACTAAATGTAAAATTGTCCTTAAATATGACTGACATAAAATGTTAATGTACAGTTGCTCTTACATGCATGTCGTGTAGGTTTGGTTGGCTCCTTACTGGCTTCCATAATCATGTTAATTTATATATAAATAATAATAATATTAATTTATATATAATATATATTTATATATAATTATATATAATTATATATAAATAAATATATAATAATAAATTATATAAATAATAAATATATAATATATATAATTTATATATAATTTATATATATGAATGTACCATGGCATGAAGCAGTTATGGCATGCCATCACTGAAAGAAGTCTTAGTGGCATGTGGTGGCTTACTCTACTCACCCAGATGTACAAACGGTAATTTACACTTGCTAATGAACAGTTTCCAAGTAACGCTACCTATAGCTAACCCACTTTTAAAGTCCTCTCTCTCAGTGCATAACAAAATGGTAGGCGTAGGCTTCAGAACTTCTGATAAATAAACCTATGCAGAGGATAGTCTCACTCACTTGGACAAACCAAAAAAGAATGGAAATTATTTAAAAAGTTAAGTCAAGGGATCCCTGGGTGGCGCAGCGGTTTGGCGCCTGCCTTTGGCCCAGGGCGCGATCCTGGAGACCCGGGATCGAATCCCACATCGGGCTCCCGGTGCATGGAGCCTGCTTCTCCCTCGGCCTATGTCTCTGCCTCTCTCTCTCTCTCTCTCTCTATGACTATCATAAATAAATAAAAATTGAAAAAAAATATTTAAAAATAAAAAATAAAAAATAAAAAAAAATAAAAAGTTAAGTCAAAATAGATTAAACACTTGAAAGTAAGACTTGAATCCATAAAATTTCTAGAAAAAAAACAGGCAGTAAGCTAAGGTCCTTGACATCTGTTTTGGCAAAGTTTTTTGGATTTGATGCCAAAACCAAAGGCAATAAAAGCAAAAAGAAACAAGTGGGACTACATCAAACTAAAAAGCTTTTGCACAGCAAAGGAAACCATCCTCAAAATGAAAAGGCAACCTACTGAGTGGGAGAAAATATTTAAATATCATTGATCTGACAAGAAGTTAATATTCAAAATACATAAAGAACTCCTACAACTCAATGGCAAAATACAAACAATCCAACTCAAAATAAGCAGATCTGCACAGATAGTTCTCCAAAGATATACAGATGACCAACAGGTACATGAAAAGATGCTCAAAAAATAATAAATAAATAAATAAATAAATAAATAAATAAATAAGAAAAAAAAAGAAAAGAAAAGATGCTCAACATCAGTAATTATCAGCAAAATGCAAACTAAAACAATGATGAGCTATTATGTCCATACCTATAGTACGGCTATATAGTATATATAATATATATATAATATACTATAATACAGTATTATATACTATATTACTAATATAGTATTATATACTATTATATACTATTATATAGTACACCAAACAGACAAAAAAAAAAGAAAGTGTTAGCAAAGCTGTGAAGAAAAGGAAACCCTGTGCACTGCTGGTCAAAGAATAAATTGATTCAGTCACCGTGGAAAACAGTTGTAGGGTCCTCAAAAAATTAAAAATAGAATTACCATATCATCCAGCAGTTCCACTTCTGACTATTATCTGAAGAAAACAAAAACACTAAGAAAAATATATGCACTCTCAAACTCATTGCCGCATTGTTTACAATAGACAAACTATGGGAGCAACCTAAGTAAACATTGATGAATGAATGGATAAAGGAAATGTGGTTTACATATGTGCACGTGTGCACACATGCACACACACACATACACACACAATGGAATGTTATTCATCCATAAATCAATGAAATCTTGCCATTTGCATCTACATGGGTGGATCCTGAAGGGATTATGCTAAATGAAATAAGTCAGAAAGAGAAAAAAAAATACCATGTAATCTCACTTAAATGTGGGATCCAAAACAACAACAATAACAACCACGTCACAGCTATAAATAGATTGATGGTTACCAGAAGCAGAGGGTGGAGGTTATGTCAAATGGGTAGAATCAAGAGGTATGAACTTTCAGTTATAAAACAAACAAGCTATGAGGATGTAACATAGAGCATGGCAACTATATTTGCTGATATTGTATTGCATATATTAAAGTCACAAAAAGAGTAAATCCTAAAAGTTCTCAAGATAAAAAAAAATGTACAATGACAGATGTTAACTAGACTTATTACAGTAACCATGTTTCAATATATATAAAATATAAAATCATTATGTTGTATTCCTAAAACTAATATAATGTTCCATGGCAATTATACCAAGAGGAAGGAAGGAAGGAAGGAAGGAAGGAAGGAAGGAAGGAAGGAAGGAAGGAAGGAGGGAGGGAGGGAGGGAGGGAGGGAGGGAGGGAGGGAGGGAGGGAGGGAGGGAAGGAGGAGAAGGGAGGGAGGGGAGGGAGAGAGGGAGGGGAAGGGAGGGAGGGAGGGAGGGAGAGGAAGGGAGGGAGGGACGGGGGTTCAATGAAGGATCTCTAAATTTAGACACATCATGCTCATACATTGCTCACTGTGATTGTAGGTAAGTCTCTAAGTCTCTGCTCCTCTGGCTGTTATGAAAATTAGATAAAGAAATACACAAAAGTAGATGTAATGAAAACTCAAAACTCAGTAATGGTCTTCAGCATCATCAAGTAGCATTTACATTTTAAAATTTAAATAGTGTTATACTCTTAAGAGGTCTAATACATCAGGAACAAAGAAACATTTCAGGCCCAGAAGAATCCTTTTTATTGAAAGAGAATGTTTACCATGTGAAATGAAGAGAATGGACTATGTGCTACAACATTTAAACGTAGTCATTTGTCATCTAGTTTTATTCCTCCAAATTACAGTTCTGAAATCCTGTCAGCTGGAGAATAATCTTCCCAGAAACCTAATAGTGAGAAGTAATGGTCAAGATGAGTATGGAAAATAGAGCTGGCCTAGCAGAAGTCATTTTTTTCCAGTTAAGTTTAGATATTTCAATAAATAGTCTGCAACATTATTGTTATTCTTATAACAAATAACATATAGTAACATAACCCACCAGTGGTATCCTGCTGCAGGATAACTTATGTGTACCATAACACCAGTTTGTAGTGGAAATAAAGTTGTCAAATAGTATATGGAAAGAATTCTTTACATTATATTGTAACCTTCTTACTTGTGTTATAACTGTTATTTTCATAAGTGTGATCAATGGCAATAATAAACTTGGGAGACAACTGTAGCATCTCTTAAAAAAACATTTTTTTTTTCTTTTGGTTGCCATGTCATATTCTTATTTCTGCCTTGATCTGGTGTTTGGCTTATTTACATTTCATGCTATATTTTGTGACAAATAAGATCGTTAACTTTTTAATTGCTATAAAATGGAGCTAAGTGAGACAGCTAGAATTGTGAAAATCTAGTTTTAATGTAAGAATGACTCCAGTGGAGTTGAGCAGATATTCCAGGCTCTTATTTATGCTATAGGTAGTTTAAGACCAGGCAATGCTGTTCTTGAAGTTGCATTTTCTCACCTAGCAGCAAAGGCACAAAATGATCAGCTCTTGGCTTTTTACTCAGTGGACACAGAGAATTTTTAGTGAGGCTGGACAGGAGTGGGCTTAGAGAACACCGGGATTCTTCAGCTAAAATGAATATTCCTTAGTGATCATAACAGGTAGCAAATACTATAAGTAGGAAGAATTTAGAAGGATAAATACTATAGGATAAAGAGTAGCTGATACAAGTGAAATTCTTATTTCATGGTTCTATTAAAAGGTGGAGAATAGAGCAAAATTAAGAATCCCATTGAGAAGTAATACTGATTTTGGTGACTTTAAATTCTTCATTAAATTAGTTTTGGCTTTGGACAATATCTGATTACATTTCTGAAGTATAATCAAAAGTTCAATTAAAATCATTTAAGATTTATATGAACTCAAGAAACTACAGTTAGGATATGGCAAAGCAGGTGAAACTCAAACAGTTTCAGATTCACATTTGAATCAACAGTATACTTTAGTATGTTGGATCATCACTACCATATTATGGTAGATCATTTAGTGTATCAGCTCATACAACAACATGATGTCATTCTTTATTCTTGACCCATAATTCTTATACACTTCATTGTAGAGGTGAGTTACCCCTTTATTTCTAGATCAGTATTAACTTGGGTTGTGGAATACCTCTAGCCAGATACAACTTATTGATCTAAGTAAGGTCAAAAGTTTAGGGCCTTGTCATCTTATGAAATATGTTTTGTGTGTCCACTACTGGTAACAGAAGTGTTACTCTATTTCTACAAATTTGTCCCTACTTCATAATGAAGTAATATTATTATTTTTTTAATCTGTTAAGTATTTTGAGTAGGAGAGTAATGATAATTCTCGTGCTTCAGAAAGATATTCATGAAAGCAGCGTGTAGAATGAATTAAACACAGGAATGCTAGAGACAGGCTACTGGGAAGGACTAAAGCAAAAACATAAGGTATATATATCAGTACATATGCTACAAGACAGGAAGACAGGTGAGGTGAGTTGGTCAGAGAGACACTGAGTAAAAAGAAGCCACTTAAGTGGACACTGAGAGATCATGGCTCATTCTAAAATAGCAGCTATTTCAGGGGCATCTGTGTGGTTTAGTAGATGAGCGTCTGCCTTTGGCTCAGGCCGTGATCCTGGGGTCCTGGGATTGAGTCCTACGTCAGGCTCCCTGCAGGAAGTCTGCTACTTCCCCTGCCTATGTTTCTGTCTCTCTTTCTGTGTCTCTCATAAAAAAATAAATAAAATCTTTAAAAGAAAAGTAGATGTTTCAAACCCAAAATGGAAAAAAATTATAAAAGAAATCAAATGGGAGGCAAAGGATTCACTACTTAGCAATTTAATAAGAGAACAGGTGCTCCCACACACCTTGAACTAGTATTATTTTAGGTCTAGAGCTTATTTAAGGAGAATTTGATTTGATTATGGATTGATTCACTATCATCAAAAATACTTTTATTTAGCTACTATGTTCCAGTAATGATTCTAGATGTTGGAAATTCCAAGGTGAATAAGAAGCTCTTACAATGTGGATATCACAGTCTTCTGCAAAACAGCACAACAGCACATTAAAATGAAGCATTTGTCCACATAATTCAGACAAAAGGAGTTTCAATTAAAGACAGGATTGCATTTGGCTAAATTGCTCATACTGGCTTATAGTATTGATCAGATTCACTGCATAATTATTTGACCCTTGGCTTCACTTTGCTTGTATTAGACATTGTAAATAACTTGGTGGCAGGATCTGCAGCCAAAGCTTTGAAAAGAATGGTGCCGATTGATCAAAAGTGCTAATGTATGTAAAAATGCCTTGCAAACTGTAAAATGCAATATAGACAAAATTGCCATCACTGTCTCTTCAAAACAAATCTACTCTTCCAAAGACCAGAGAGTCATTCAAAACATGATTTTGTGTCATCTGGAACTGACCTTATGAATTGTGGTGCTGGAAAATAAAATATTTCATTGCTTTCTGACAGACATGTAACATGTACCTGCGAAATCATATATTAGTTACTATGATGGTTAATTTTATGTGTCTACTTGGCTGGACTATGTGGTACCCAGATATTTTGTCAAATATCATTCTGGGTATTTCTGTGAAGGTGTTTTAGAGGAGGTTAACAGTTAAGTTGGTGAACATGGAATAAAGCCCCTCACCCAACATAATGTAGGAGAGCTTTGTCCAATCAGCTGAAGTCCTGAAAAGAACAAAAAGACCTGCTTGCCCTAGGATAGAGACAATTCTCAGAAGACTGTCTTCAAACTTCACTTGCAACATGGCTCTTACTGGTTCTACAGCAGCCTGTCTACAGACTCAAATGGGAATATTAGCTCTCCCAGGCCTCCAGCCTGACAGTTTTCAGTTTGGAACTGAAGCATTAGCACTCATTGGTCTCCAGCGTATTGGCCCAGACTGTAGGAATCTAGACTTTCCAGCCTCCATAATCACATGAGCCAATTCCTTAGCGTAAGCCTCTTTACATGTAGGATAACCACTGTGATACTGTTATTTATAAGAAATATATTTTATATTTACCCCAGTTTCTGGCACAAAACTCCTAAAACCCTTGGAATTTCTGCATGATAAGAGTGATTAAAGTGTCTTGATACTAACAAACCTCTTTCAATCACACCTGAGCTTATGTTAATGAGGTGACTTTAGAAAACACCTAAGGATGAGGGCTGGTTGCCAGGGAAACAAACCATGTGAGTGGAAAACTGGAACTTTGAGTCTCACCTTCCTGAGCTCCTTGGCAAGGAGAGGGACTGGAGGTTGAATCAATCACAAATGGCTATGATTTATTCAATCATGCTTATGTAATGAAGCTCCATTAAAACCCCAAAGACTAGAAGTTTGGAGAGCATCCGGTCTGGTTTGCTCATGCAAATTTGAGGAGAGGGACACACTCAAAGAGCATGGAAGCTCTACACCTCTTTCCACATTTCTTGCTCTATGCATCTTTTCCTTATGTCTACTCCTGAGTTATATCCTTTTATAATAAACCAGCAACCTAGTAGGTAAAATGTTCCCGTGAGTTCTGTGAACTGCTCTAGCAAATTAAATGACCCCAAGGAGGTCGTCACTGGAATCCCAGACCTAAATCTGGTCAATTAGAAGCTCTAGTAACAGCCTAGACTTGCAATTGATTCCTAAACTGTGTCTGAGTGGGACTGTTTTGTGGAACTGAGCCCTTAACCTGTGGGATCTGACACTTCTCCCAGTAGTGTTAGAACTGAGTTAACTGTTTGGTCGTGTGAACACTACATTGGTTCTGTTTCTCAGAAGAACCATAACTAACAAATCTATTAATTCTAACAAATCTGGATCATAGGCAGATACCAAAATCATCATCACCAACACCACAACAAGAACATTTGCAGTGTGAAAGATTAAGAAACATTATTTCAAAGGAAATTTTTAAAATAAGTTATTAAAAGACACATGCAACCACATCCCTGGATTCAAAGTCAATTTTTCAACCAATGTTTTGAAACCTATTTTTGGATCCATCTAAGGTATACTACACTATTTTGAATTTTCCAAAGGCCAATTATCTTAAGTTCTATACCGAGTAGCAGTTTAAATTTTCGCGACATCTGAAAAATGGCTTGTGGAATTTAAAAAAAAAAAAAAAAAAAAAGCTTCAATGAACAAATAAAAAAGGAGGCACTGGTATTTTATTCTTATCCCAATATCTTTTTCCTTTTGGTCACTCGACATAGGTCCAGTTTTCCCGGGCTATGGCAATAACAAAACATACCAGTTTAGCTTTCTGAAAACTGCTAAAAATATGCAAAATTCAAATGGAAACCATATTATGGAGTGGATACAAAATAAAACCATTTTCCTTTGAAACAACTGCTTTGTAAACTGAAAAGCACTATGTGATTGCCCAAATAAAAATCATTAAAAATATTAATATGATTCATTAGTGTAGTTCCTTAATATTTGCTTTATTTCATTTACATTGTTATATATACTTTGAATGTCAAGTGTAGCTTAAAAGAACTTTCATATATTTATTTCATTTCTCTGATATGAAATTTTGTGAATAGTTGTTATTCCCATTATAAAGATAAGGAAAATGGGAATTTATTTCCTCACACAGCATATAGTTACACAGACACTATATTTCAGATTTTTGACCCAAAAAGTCAGATGTCATTACTTTACAATCATTATTAGCACCCTAATCTCAACCCACATTAGCTGAGCTCCTTCTTCATCCAAGGTACCATAGTGACATGGATGAGTATGAAGAAGCACAAATCATTATTTATGGTTTCTAGTGATAAACAACAAAGATAATGAATGTAAACTTTTCTTGGAACATAAAATAATTAACAATACACAAATCTAAAATTAAATAACAGGAATAATGTTTTAAAAATATCTCCCAATATATTTTCCTTCTTAAAAAATGTGATTTTATTCCTTGATGTTTTGATACCATTTTTATTCCATGGAAGAAGAAAAAGGAAAGAAGCAGAGAGTGTTCAAAAATAAGCATTCCACCTTTGTCCCTCAGTTTCAAAAATTAAAAATGGAGAGTACCAATAGCCCAGGATGGGAATATAGGAGGCTCCAAAACAAAACAAAACAAAAACAAAAAAACAACAGTGTTCTACTTCTTAGGAAGTAACAGTTATTTGGATCTGGGGAGTCAGAGGCAGCCTCAAGGAAAGGAGTAAATAAGATGGACTGGTTTTAAATCAGGTAGAGAGCATTCTAGATATAAAGAATGCTGGTAGAAAACAAACAGGCTAGTCTGTATGGAATCTTAAAACACAAAAGATGAGCCTAGTTTAGCTTGACTAAAGGATATAGTGAGCTTTAAAGTTGGTGAAGAGTAGATCCAAGTTGGTTTAGAAGATTTTTAATGCAAACCATCAAGAATTAAACTTTTAGATTGACTTAGGCAGCTCCCTCCACTCCATAAAAGAGAAGGAAATAAACTCTAAGAAAACAAAGGCATCAACTACACAACAGTCTTTTGAGAAGTTCAGTGATTAAAAGGAATGGTTAAGATGAAAATTCAAAGGACAAAGGAGGAATGAGAGAAGGCATTGATAAAATAGGGAAACTTCTGTCAAGAAAGAGTACCACTCAAAATCTGAAACTATAAAACCATATTTATGGCTTACTTAAGGATTAAATACAGCAGTTGGGAATTGTCTCATTTAGCATAACTAATGATATTACATGGAGTTTGGGAAAAGTTTGTTTTGGGGTTGAATTGCCTAGAGATGTGGAAGAGTGGAGACAGAATCGTGTTGACTTTAGGGTCTGTGTTGGTGTCAGAGAGCTCTGACTGAACAAGTTTACTTTATTTGTTCAAGTTTATCTCCCTCTACCTCAGATTTCATATACTAAACTCTTACTAGGCCACTGTTTTCAAGATTTTATTTATTTCAGAGAGAAAGTGACAGAGAGTGAACACACACAGGAGCAGGGCGAGGGGCAGAGGGAGAAGCTGACACCATCCCTGAGGCCCCCCCAACTCTGCTGAGCAGGGAGCCAGACCCAGGGCTCAATCCCAGCACCCCAAGATCATGACCTAAGCTGAGGGTAGATGCTCAACCATTCAACTGAATGAGCCACCCAGGTGCCCCTTACTAGGCCATTTTTATCACCATATCCTAAAATCAAACCTTATAAATCCCAAGTTCAAGCCTTTGTTTACCATTCCTTAAAGCAATTTGCAATGACATCTATTTTATTATTTTATTTTTTATTTTTTTATTTTATTTATTTTTATTTTATATTTTATTTTATTTATTTATTATTTTATTTTATTTTATTTATTTTTTATTCGAGAGAGAGAGAGAGAGAGAGAGAGAGGCAGAGACACAGGCAGAGGGAGAGCAGGCTCCATGCCGGGAGCCCGATGTGGGACTCCATCCCAGGTCTCCAGATCATGCCCTGGGCTGAAGGTGGCGCTAAACCGCTGAGCCACCCGGGCTGCCCGCAATGACATCTGTTTTAAGAGAGAAAACTAAAACCCACAGAATAACATACAGATTTATGGTAATGAATTCACACACACACACACCTTATTAAAGTTTCTCTTGAAAAACAAGGATCGAAGAGTTATCAATTACCTTAATACTATACTATTCTCACTAGCTGGTGCTTTGGCTTGAATTATTCAGAAAATCACCTCAAATTATTGCCATAATTTCTTCTTAGATACAGAATCTGAGTCAACAAATACAAAATGCTCTTCTAAAACCAGAATTCAATCAAGTCATTTCAGAAAACTCAACAAAAGCACCTATCTACAACCAACACTCCCCTCCCCCTGTTCCCTGGCTCTAGCACCAAACCCAACCCCAATCAGTAAAGTAGCTTAAATCAGAGATGGATCACCTCATCTCAGTGAAGGAATATGAAAATAAACTGCTCTGGATTTTTGTCTCCCTTTCTTTTTCATGCCCCATTAGGATACAGCAAGAAATACATTTTTATTTTTCTGTTCACTAAAGAATAAGTGTGGTAGAAAATGAAATTTAGCTCATTTGAACTGAGTTCAGTTTAATGAGGCTGACCTTTTTCCTTCATTTTGATAGGTATCTTGTTTTGAAACAAATACAAACTTTATTCTGAGGAAATATCTTAATCATCCCTCATCTGGAACACCAAATCTAAGCAGATAAACTGTAGAATGCTACCTTTTTGTATGTTCACTGCCCTAGAATGTACCAACACAAAATCTTAGTTAACTTTATTTAAAAATATAAAAATCAGTTGATAGATATTTATGTAAGTTAAACTAAATGGAAACCTCTGACCAAATTACGATTTCATTGTAGGGTGGCCCGTATCAGTGAGGCACATTTATTACACATATTGTAGATGGGAGCAATTAAAAATTCTCTTTGTCATCTAGATCTCCCTCCCAAAGCATCTCAATATCCAAAATATTTTCATTAAGTGTTCACTACATAGCATATATTACATGGGAGACTGTGGGAAATATAAAATAATAATATGAAATCAATTTATGTTTTGGTTGAAAAATATTCGCAGTAAAAAGGAACAGTATAATTAATGTAGAAAGTGTAAAGTAATTAAGGTAATAAATTCCTTAAAAAATTAAGAGTATAGAAACTAACAGAAAAAAACAAAAATGAGATCCAAAATCCAAAATAAATCATTTTCACAAAAGTAGTAGGATAACAAAATAAATAGTTAAAAACTAGAAATACTGGAACAAGATATTAGGGGGCCTGATAAACTGCTCTGTAGAATTTAGATTCTCAAAAAAGTTCTCAAAAAAGGGGACTCAAATGAGTTAAGTTACATGTCAGTCACAAAAATTCATCTGGCTATTTCATTACTTGTGCTTATAAACTACTTTCAAAAATGGTGAGAAATTAGAACATTCCCAAAGACATAAAGCTAAATGCTTAAGACGCTAATAATATTCTTTATATCTTATTTCTTATGATCTGGTTTTACCAGCACTTAAAAGCAATGGATTAGAAAAGAAAAATAACATCCCAGCTTATAAATTAATGTGTTCATTAACCATATTTTTTGAACTTGTCTTATTCTTCATATTGATGTTATAATAACAACTAAGTCTAAATGGTAACTGATTAATCCATTCAACGAATACATAAGTGCTTACTAAATATCAGGTACCTTGCTAGATTAGGGATAAAATAGTGAGAAAGAAGGCAAAAACAAATCAATGCCACCACAATAAAACAGAAATTGTTCCTGTCCTCAATGACTCATATTCTAAGATGATCATTAGTCAACAACTTTAACAATTAACAATCTAATCATGTAAACACATAATTATTAGAAATAAGAAATGCATCTTGCAGTTCAGAATGTGACCTTAAGGAATATTTGCTGAGAACGTGATGCTTAAAGAGAGAAATTAAAAATAAATAATTAAGGGACACCTGGGTAGCTCAGTCAGTTAAGTGTTCAATTCTTGATTTTGGCTCAGATCATGATCTCAGAGTCATGAGATCAAACCTATATGTGTCAGGCTCTGTGCTGAGCATGGACCCTGGTTAGGATTCTCTGTCTCCCTCTTCTGTCCTTTCTCCATTCCCCCAGCTCAGGTGCTCAAACCTCTCTCTCTCTCCAAAATAATAATAATAATAATAATAATAATAATAATAATAATAATAAAGAGGAGGAGGAGGAGGAGGAGGGAAATTTCCACAGAAAGAAAACAGTATACTGACACTCTCCTTGACTAAAATCTCGATAGGCTCTTCTAAGCCTGACTAGCACCAGCCTTTGGGTATGTCCTCAAGACCCCAGTTTTAACAAAGATCCAACTAAGTCAGTTTAGTTAGAACCCCACCTTGGTACCTAATAAAACTCCTCATTATCCACCATCCTTCAGGTAATGTCTGCTCACCCTCACATGGCTTCAGTCAGAATCCTGTTAAAATGGTTTTTCCAGAATCCTCCCTTACCCACATTTCTACTTACTAATTTTCCAACCACTGATCCCAAACCTGCTTCATGTTTGTAAATTCCCACTTTTCCACATTAAATTCAGAATTGAGGTGAATTTTTTTAAAGATTTATTTATTTATTCATGAGAGACAGACTGAGAGAGAGGCAGAAACACAGGTAGACAGAGAAGCAGGCTCCTCAAGGGGAGCCTGATGCGGCACTTGATCCCAGACCCAGGATCACAACCCTGAACTAAAGGCAGGCGCCCAACCCCTGAGCCACCCAGGTAGAGATGAATTCTATCCTAAGTCTCTCTTCCCCTGTTGCAATCTGTTTTTACTGCTTTAACTCCTATCAGTCTGTTTTTACTTTAATAATGTGCATAGGTCCTGAGGAGAGAGAGGTCACTGTATCACATCAAAAAACACCTCCTTATATTTTTCATAATAGAACTAATACATTTGATATGATTGAGAGGGTCTGCAGACTATTTTTCCAAATTTAATTAGAACTTCCCAATGTTTTTGTAAATAAAGTTTTATGAGAACACAACCACAGCCATCATTGACATACTTTCTGTAGCTGCTCCACCCACTAAGAAGGCAGAGCTGGGTAACTGTGACCAAAACTGTACAATTACAGAGACTAAAATATTTCCCATCTGGCCCTTCCAAATCCTGTTAATAGATTTTTAATCAGGTATAAAAAACATTGCTTTAATGAAATTGCCAAATTTTGCAAAATCTTGGGCACTTTTGGACAAATTTCATGAAGGAACTTGTGATTGATGTTGAGACTTCTTTCCTAAGATATTACAATTTTTTGAAGGTCACCTGATGACTTTGTTCAAATAAAATTTAAGGCAGACTCCCAAAATATGTATCAGAATGAAATAGAGTGCCCTATTTAAAGTGAAGAAAAGAGGCCCAGATCTCTGCCTAAATACTGAACCAATCCTTCTAGGCAGAACAAATATTTTGGAAAACACTGCTCTAGAATTCAAGAATAAAATGACATTCTACATTTCCAAAGGAGTCATGGCCATTTATTTTCCCCCTAAAACTTTTTTATAAAGTTTCTATGCAGAAAGTTTGCATTAATAATATAATGCTGACCAATATGTTCTACAAATAAATTCAACATTTAACATTTTGCCATATTTGCTTTTTAATAGTGCAATTGTATGTTTATAAACTTTTCTTTTACATAATTAATTCTATCTAATCTGAAGGCAACAGGCTCCTTCATCCTCAAGTTCTTTAGCATGCCTCTCTTAAAGTTGTTCTCTTACATAACCACAATACCATCACCACATCACAAAAATAATTAGCAACAATTTTCTCTAATACCTAATATATAGTGCACATTCAAATTTTACCCATTTGAATTACAACTCTCAAACTCATGCACTGAATTTCTTTATGTCCCTCTGTTTTTTATTATGGTAAGTATTATACTTGTTTGCTTCTTTTATTATATTGACTTTCTGGACAGACCAAGACAGTGTTGTGAAAAACATTCTATACCTGGAATTGTCTCATTCTGTGTCTTTTATTGTGTTCATTCTTTCTTGTATTTCCTGGAAATTTAATTGATTGGAACATATTTAATAAATAAAATCTCATAGGCCCATAATAATGTCGGGGGGGGGAGGACAGCAAAAGCAAAAAACAAACTAAGACTCTTCAGATCACTGGAGGTGATTATTACATCAATATTTTACTTTGAAAACTTCTAATTAAAGGAAAATAAGCATTCAGCCTGTTTTTTTAAAGAAAGAACTGTATTTTATGCCAGGTTGATGAGAAAAAGTGCTTCTTCATAGGAATTTCCAGTCAATAACTGTAGATGGAAAGAAAGAATTAGAAAATCACCATTCTACAGTGCCCAATGAATCACTGATCAAGGAAAAGACAACCTACAGATGCTAAAAAGATTAGATGAAAAGTTGTTAGAGAGCCAGCAGTCTAGTACCAAGGAAATCTCTCACCCTCTTCCAGGGTACTTATTCATTACAAAGGAAAAAATACAGTTTGAAATAGAAAAATCTGGTGTGGGCACCTGGGTGACTCAGCCCTTTAAGCATCTGACTCTTGATTGCAGCTCAGGTCATGATCTCCCATTGGGCTCTTCACTGGGCTTGGAGCCTGCTTAAAATTTTCTCTCTCCCTCTCCCTTTGCCCCTCCCCACCCCTGTGCACCTGCATTCTCTCTAAAAAATAAAAATTAGAAAAAAAAATTGGCCCACCTTAATTCATATGATCAAACTTAGCACCACTAATACTGAAGCAGCCTGATTTCATGCCCTTTTGGTAGGACACAATGTAAAATACATGTATCTCAAATGAAAGGATCTTGCCAAACATTTTTTTCTTTTACATAAAGAATTATTCTAATTAGGTGCTTGATGAAATAATCTCATAATTACAACTTGATAAAAATAGATCTTTTTAGGTTGTAAGTAAACTTGAAACAGTGATTAATCATTCTAGGAATGGGTGTGACCATCCACAGCTAAGCTGGTTTAACTGAGGAAGCTGCATACTGGAGAGAAAAAGGATAGGGAACTAACTATACCTAAGGATCCACACTTACATATTCAAACCATGTGTAATTGAAAAAGCTCAGTGACACTGTCTATCACAATTTCTTCTCAGAGCCCAGTTTTTCCACTGATATGGTAAGTTTCAGTAATTTATTTCTCACATTATTCAAAGTTCTATGAATTTTTAAGTCACAGGATATGGTCTTATAATACAGTTTAGTGTAGTGGTTAAGAGTAAGGACTTCAGATCCAGACTGTCTCCATGTAAAATCCAAGCTCTGCACCTGTCATATCCTCTGAAAGCCTCAGCCCATTGATCCACAAAATGGAGATACTGGAATTACCTTACCTATATCATAGGTTATAGTGAAGATTTATTCAGTTAATGCATATAAAATACTTAGAAAAAATGAGTATTGCACAGTAAATATTCAGCATACATTATTATATTGTTTACTTACATTCTTATTTAAAATCATTTATATTTTATTAGACATGGGATCTGAATTAAGACACTGCTGGTATCAATTATACAGTAGAGTTACAAACACCATTGTCAACACGCTTGTCTTAATAGGCATTTGACACATTAGTGAAAACTGAGCCGGGCTCTAGGCTGATTTGACATCTGAAAGCCATTTTCAACCCCCTTCTTTTTACTTTTCTATTCAGAGACATAAAACTACCTTACAGCAAGAGAAAACTAAGTAGCATACTTCTTGCTATGAGAAGTTATTGGAAATCAACTAATGAAGCATCTAGCAAAACTTTTGAAAGGGATAAACTCAGCTGGCATCACTGCTTTTGTCCTCCACTCTTCACCATTCTTTCTATCTGAAAGACACATACAGCATCAGGAAGTGAAGCATCCATGTTGAGAATGTGAACTCAAAAGCCACAGTCTTTTGGACAGCAGAGTAGACAGAGATAAGAGCTGGGTCTCTGATGGCACCACTGAGCACCTACAGCAGTCAGCCTACTAGACTTCTTGTTGTATGAGAAAAGTAAGTTCTATGTGTTTAAACCACAATTTATCTGGTTTTATAATTGCTTGCCACTGAAGACAATCCCAACCTATATACTTATTCTATTTCATTCAATGTCGTAAAAACAGTAATAGGGAGGCAAGATTATTATCTGTTTGACACATGTAGTAAATACATTCTTTAAAAGCCTTGTTTTGAAAAAAGCTGCAAAGACTGAGTCTATCTACAACTTTCATTAAGGTTTAAAACTTTATTTTGCTGAATAGGTTAGGAGATGATTATCTTGCATTCTAATTTGTATACTCTTCAACAGAAACTGTACCAGCAGCAAATTGAAGTGGGTTAATACAAATGACTTATCTTCAAGGCAATTACAACCACCAATGTCTTATTAGATGTTTAAAGACTATGAGAAAGGTTTATTGAATTTAATGGAGGATTTGCAGAAAAAAAAAAAAAAACCTGAGAATTTTATTGTGTCTTATGGATTGTGAAGGCTTTAAGAACTGTCTAGAAGATACATCCCATCATGATTTAAAAAAAAATCCATAATGCTGAGGCACCTGGGTGGCTCAGTGGTTGAGCATCTGCCTTCAGCTCAGGCAATGATCCTGAGGTCCTGGAATCGAATTCCACATCAGGATCCCTGCAGGGAACCTGCTTCTCCCTCTATGTTTCTGTCTCTCATGAATAAATAAATAAAATCTTTAAAATAATAACCCATAATTCTTAAGGCAATTTACTAAGCCAAGGGAAACTGATATTGTGATAGATACTAAATTTATCATTCAGCTCTGAAATATGGGAGTCCACTATCTGGTATACTTTGGAGAGCCGGTCTATCGATTCTTGTTAAATTAATGTTAGCACTCTTCATTTTTCTTATGCTGCTAATTAAAGGAAACAGGCTGGTTGAAACTCATTTTTGAATGAAATCTGAAGTGATGTCCACTGCAGAAAGGCAAAGGTACCTTCCACTGCTTGAAACTTTTTGTTTGGAGATTTCTGAGTTTCAAGGAAACAGTCCTATAGCCATCAATTTTCCTCTCCTTTTTTTTTACCTTAAAGTTTCTTTCCTCTATTCTACTACAAACCACAGATTTAAATATAGGTAAAAAAAATTCTTCCCCTGGTCAACTCACTTCAAGACCTATAAATATAAGAATCACCTCCTAAATATATCTACAAAGCTCTTTTTATATTAAAATTTCATCAGTATCCCTAGTGTGTACACCATAAGGTTTAGAAGGAATTATTTCTATTCTAGAGCATCCCAGAGGCCCCAGAAAACCCAACGAGCAATGTGTTTTCTGAATACAAGAGTCGCAATTACGATAGTTTTTTCACTGGAGTTTTGTCAACTCTTTCCCTAAACAACCTAAGTAGAATTTTTATTATATTCAGCTATCCATTTTCATGCTGTATAGTACTCAGAACACACCAAAGGGTAAGAGGAGGATATTCCAAATTTAAAGGCAACTGGATTTACTAATTCTGCCTGAAAGTATTTCAAATGTTAAGAATAAGCAATTTTTAAAATTGTTTTTATCCAGAAGTATGCAGAGCACGTATATTCCTGACACCAACATGGCAAGGTGAATGCAAGGAGGTATTACAAATGTTCAGACTCTATGCTCTTCTCTCCACCACCTTTATTTCTCTACACCCCAGTAATGTTGAAATACAACATTTGAGATGATCAAGTAAGTTATTCTCTATTACCCTACCTTCTTGATCCTGACAATACACTTCCATTGGAAACATAGCACATTTGAGCTTTCCCAAGGACTGCACCAAATGCACACATGCATGGTAAGCTGGGTCCTACACTGACTGGAAGCCATGATAAGCAAAGGCCAGCACAGGTTCTGAGTCCAGCAAATCCAGACTTTATTAGGCAAATAAAGTCCCTGAGATCTCCAGAAGTTCGCATTTTTGTGGAGTGTAAAGATATCAAAGCAAACAAATCACTCCATTTTAAATGGCTCTAACTCCTATAACTTAGATAAGCACGCACGCATGCATACACACACACTATAAGAGCACTAAGGAGAACGGAATGTTATCTTCAAAAGTAAGGCCATGAAGGAAAGAAGAGATTCTTTTTCCTATTCTAAGGTTCCCTGGGAACCAAGGATGGAACCTTGTAAATAGGACTGGCCAAAAAAAAAAAAACATAAAACAACAACAACAACAAAAAACCAGATTAGCAAGAGATGAGCATACATATTTATTTAATGTGAGTTCTGCATGACACAAGAGCCTTCAAAAGGAAATGAAGACCTAAAGAGACAGTTAAACCTGAACATTTTTATACCGTGTTTGATGAAGAATGGAAAAGTCATGCAAAGATGTGATAAGGCAAAAGGGTATAAGCTAAGGATAGTAAACTGGGGAAAACTTAGCAAGGCCTCCTAGTTCAGATTCTCCTTGGCATTACTGTCTTTGGAGACAATGCTCCTTTTCTCCAGGTATAAGAAAGACACCTCTCACATGTGATCTTATGACCTGCTTCAGGAGAGAAAGGGGAGGCCAGAGAGTCCTCACTGGTACTACTATTTCTCAGATTCCTTCAGCTTCAAATATTCAATATGCCAAGGAGCCATATTCTGGAATAGCATATTCTGAACCCCATCAAACTATTTTTGACAAGGCCACAAGTGAACAGGTATCTAAATTGTACATGCTGGGGAGGTAAAGTATCCTGGCAGATGCAGTAGCTGGTTCAAGGGCTCCAAGATGAGAATGAAGTTAATGGGATTTTAGGAACAGAAACAAAGGACACTGTAGCTGGACCAGAACTGTTAAGAAGGTATGTGGTAGGTGACAGGCTGAGGCTAGCTTTCCACCAGACTTTACAGACGATGAAAAGGTGAGAGATGATGGAGTGTTTCACACAGGGAAATGAGAATTTATTTGTACATTAAAAAGACCTCGTTCTGAAGCTTAGGGATGCTATCATGGGGCTAACTTACAGAGCTATACTAAAGAGTTCACATACTTAAGGTCTACACTCAATGTTGGGTACATAGTTAAAATTCAATAAATATTAGCTCATCATTATCTCTTTTTGTTATGATGACTTGCAACAACAATGCATCCCAAATCTATAATCCCAAACAATGTATCTCAAATCCCAAAGAAGAATGATCACATTTTCTATTTAAGTTTTAATTGATTTTCTTTATTATAAAAGTCATACATACTCATTTATAGAATCCATAAAACTATAACTATCATAAATATGAGGAAAATCTGCAACTATAATTCTTTCTCCCACAGATAATTGCTAATAGCAATTCCTTTCCTCTAGTTTCTTTTTTTTTTTTTCTATGCAATAATATCCATAGGGTTGAACTCTACTTTCATACTTTTGTATGCGGTTACATTTTTTTCATGTTAAGATTTAACATATATAATCTTTTTTCAGAAGGTGCCATACAAAATCACTATTATTGTCTCTGCACGTTTGTTTAACTCTCCAGCATGTCACAAATCAAATGTGTGTGTATTCCTAGTAAGTCTCAATTCAACTCTCTGATACATGTTGAGCACACTGGAATTTTTATACCGATTTAACAGATGGGTAGAGACTTCACTGGCCAGTTGGAAAAGCTATAGTTCAAATGGGTAGGAAAGTTAAATCTAAAACCCAGCTTTTTGTTTCTGGCCCACTGTCCCACCAAATCCTTCCAACACCCACAGTTCACCATAGATCCTTTTTGCTCAGTACCCTGTGGTCTAGTCGACACTATAGCTTGTTAGAAATATGGGACTCAGGCCCCATACCAGCTCCATTGATGCACTGCCTGCACTTTAACAACATCTCTAAATAATTTCTTTATACATTGAAGTTTGAGAAGCACGAAGTAATATACTTTCAACCTGTTGTATAAGGAGGCTAGGATGGCCAAAATAACTATGTGATGCTCGCTGTCAGTCTTATGCTTCAAGCTGAACACAAGAGTTTATTGGTTTCATACGGAAGACAGGAAAAATAGCAATTTTGAGCTAAAAATGTTCTACCAGCCATGTATTTATTGCTACTAAAACACAGCATAAAAACGAACTACTAACTCACTTAGCTGAAAGCCATTAACTAAAAAGGATCGCAGAACTTGCGTTTTAAAAATAATTTTCACCTGCAGATAGACTAGTTCATGTACACAAATGACAGTGTGAATAAACATTCATTTCATCATTGATTATATTAGCAAAAGGCCAGCAAAACTCTAAATGTGATTACAAGGGATTGGCTACATAAATCATGCTACATCTGTACCAAGGCAAATTACTCTGTCATTTAAAAGGATGTAATATTATGGAATGCCCTCCCAAGTGCTGTTAAGTGAAAACAAGATACTTTGTGTGGAAAAGACACATAAATATGATTGTAAACACATAGAATATTTCTGGAGGAAAGAGAATAGGAAAAATGGAGCTAGATTTGCAATTTAGCAATTTGTCTCCACCATTAACTAGTTCAGTAACTAGTTCAATTCTTATTTTCAAGTCTCAGTATTTATCTTAAAGGAGAGCAAGCTATCTTTCCCACCTTATAATATTATAAGGATGAAATAAGGAAATGCACAGAAAGATCCATTATGAACTATAATATGCTAGACAAAATGAGATCTGTATTATAGAGCTTTGATGCTTAGTGTTTTGATATTGTCTAAATGGAAACACATCAAATATTAACCACTCCTATTATTGTTCCCCTCCAATACAACCAACGTTTTGTTGATGAATGAGTCTTTCTGAATCACAAATCTTAACATGAATCTGCCTACAAAATCCTGAGATATGTCATGCATTTGACTTTCCAGGCTCATAGTGACCCTGCCCAATTAAAAATAAACAACAAAACAAGCTTCCCTTTAATAATTTTTTAAAACACTCTGTATTTTCAATCCAAGTGTTTTGTTTTTTTTTAAGATTTTATTTATTTATTCATGAGAGATACAGAAAGAGAGAGGCAGAGACACAGGCAGAGGCAGAAGCAGGCTCCATGCAGGAAGCCCACGTGGGACTCAATCCCAGGTCTCCAGGGTCAGCCCCTGGGCTGAAGCCTGCGCTAAATCGCTGAACCACCCCGGCGGTCCTCAATCCAAATGTTGTACATTCTTTGTCCCTAAGCAGTATCCTCAAATTGAATCCAACTTGTTAGGATTTGGTCTGTGGCAAGGCTAGGAAAAATCTGCTTATTCTTATATGCTAAATCCAGTGTGCACAGATGTTGTGGATAGAATTAGGAGAGATGACAGGGAGGTATTGATGGTGATCGTGTTATGACACTATTCTATTCCCTTACAAATGCTGGGACCCATGGCAAAGAAAGCTTGCCTGAGATACACATTAAATGTCTCAACTTCTCTCTTACCTTACCAATACCTGTCAGGTTATAACTACCAAAAGAGAGCCTGTTTAGTGCTCTCCTTTTAGACTGTCTATTCTCCTTTCTCTACTAGAGGAAAACCTACCATTCCTTTAAGGACAATTTCAAATGTGATTCCTTTCAATAAGTCATTTCTAATTACCTCAATCCAATGTTTTTTAGCCTTTTCTGAGTCACTACTGTATATGCTCAGCTGTCTTATGAGATGTCACATTCTCATGTGTTATAATCAATTGATTCATATTTTTTTCCTACTACACAGTATCCTGAGGACAAGATTGTGCCTTGTTCAATTTTTACATCTGCAAAAGCATTTCATAATGAGTAGGCATTCAGCGAAACGTTGATGCATCACATCATGCAATAAATAAAAAGTATGCCCCCAAAATTAACTTAAATCTATGTGGTAAAAACAATTCGGTCTCTTTAAGTGAAAAATAACTGTCTATGAAAGGAACACATTTAATCAACAAAGGAATTGCCTTTATAAAGACCCACTCTACACTGGGAATTTCCTACAGCTACCTTTTTAATAAATTTTGTTGGAAAACAAAGCATATTTGTATAAACTAAGGTAAATTATTCTCTAAACTGGCAAATACATAGCAGTTAGCAGGTTACTTTCAAATGGCTAGCTTTGCTTGTTACTTGTATATGTTTAAAAGTTCCACCCCTTTGTATGCATGCATTTACTCAAAAGCCACCCAAACAATTTAAGACAAACATAATAGAGATTTTTGTTCCAAACTGGAATCCCAACAGAAGGAAAAAAATTACAATGACATTAATAACTAATGACTCAATCAAAAATTGATTTAAGACAAATTAACAGTGATGAAAGTCACATTTAGACTCATTTAGTCTGTCTGGAAGAGTCAGAGGAAAAATGAAAGCCAGTAAGTGCTAAAGTTTTGAGAGAAATTACACATTTAATTCATAATCTCTAGCTTTATTTTGAAATTATTTCAGCGAGTTATGCTAAACTGCACCAAAACTTAGAGACGATTTTTTTTTTTTATGTAAAGACTATCAGCATTCATCAAGGCTGCATGTTGAGTTATTCAATAGAGGCATCTAATGCATACCTGAGCCTCATATACAGTTCCACAGCTCTAATCAGGAGCCACTAAACGGGCTTTATAATAGACAAAAGGAAAATTAAACAGGAGACTCCAGTAAACAGCAACTACCACCTTGGTTGGCCACGATTTTGCTTCAAGCCTTCACCTTAAGGTTGACTTAGCCATAACCTCATCCCTTCTAAGCTTCTACACATAACTAGTCATAACTTGTCCTCACCTCCTTCTAGCTTGCTGGAGGAAGTTCTCTCATTCCTCACTCTACCAGAATTGCAAACAACAAAAAGCAACTCTGGCTAACTCCAGCAAACAACACAATTTGTTAGGAAAAGGTGAAATGAGGCTCCAAAAGAGTAGAAAAAGCCTGAGGGCTCCGACCTTCTAGGAAGCAGAAACGGATGGTCTTTTTGATGATACAACCGACCTGATGAATGATCTCCTCCCTGTGCCTCCTTCTGGTGTCACACTCAAGGGCTGGGTTTCTAGGAGCCAGTACCTTCTCATCCTACTTTGCTGCCACCTGGCCCACCCCTCTGGAAGAAGTCTAGGCAGCAGAAGGCAAAAGTGCAAGTGCGTCCCACCCGGAACCAGAATGGGACATCCCGGGTGGACACAGACCTTTACTTCCTCTCTGACCGCCCCCTCCCAGACCCACCCATTTTTCTTAAATCCTTTTCTCCTAGGCTTAGAAAGCCCAGATTATCAATAAAGGAAACTTTCAGACTTAGAATCAAGAAAAAGATCACGTCGTTTCAGGTCTCCTGCCTGTGCCCCGCATGATTCAGTCGGAACTGAAATGCCATTAATCTTTGCTAGGTGAAATTCCACTCCTTCTTCCAAACCTATTTCAAAATATTACCTCCTCTGTAATGATTTTCCTGACCTCTCCATGAAGAATTCATCAGTCCTGCTCCTGAGCCTCCGAAGTACATTCTTCATCGCCGGATGGACTTGCCTCTGTGTTACAGTTAATTGGTTACATGTCTGTCTCCAGGACAGGACTGAAGGCACCCCCCGCCCCCGCAGCTGCCCGAAACTGTCCAGCTCCGCATCGTCCCCGCAGACCCAGCCAGTGAGTCTCCCACAGATGCACGTGGAATATGTGAATAAAAGTTTGAGGGAACCGCTCAAATAAACCCGTAAGCCCAGGACGGGGCCGCCGCTGACTGCCGCCTCAGCACACCTCACTTCCGGGGTTCTTTTACTCGGAGCTGGAACCGCGGAATAACCGGGCAGCCAGCCCTCCAAGCGCCATCCAACTCCAGGTTCCACAGTCCAGGTTCCTCATTCCTCAAGCTTTCGAAACAAGGTCAGACCGGCAACTGCAGCCAATACCGTCCTGCTGCCCCAGCAGCTGCCTGGAAGGCTATGAACGGCACGTCACGTGGGAACTCCCAGGATCCCACGGGAAGAGAACGCCACGTCACGTGGGAACTCCCAAGATCCCACGGGAAGAGAACGCCACGTCACGTGGGAACTCCCAAGATCCCGCGGGAAGAGAATGCCATGTAACGTGGGAACTCCCAAGATCCCGTGGGAAGAGAATGCCACATCACGTGGGAACTCCCAAGATCCCACGGAAAGGGAACGTCACGTCACGTGGGAACTCCCAGGATCCCCCGGTAAGAGTGCTGGGCTCCTGCGAGGCGCTGTTTCCCGCCCCACGCACCACCTGTCCTGGAGGAAAAGGCGTCAAGCTCACGAGTCAGTTCCTCGAGTTCTGTCACTTGAGAGGACTGCCCTGAAAAATTCCTCCCAGATAGCCTCTGATGCCATTCTGTGTGTGTGTGTGTGTGTGTGTGTGTGTGTGTGTCCTATGACCATTACAAAATAAGCACAACCCATGGGAAAGCTGGGTTTTGGAGCAGTTGTTTTGGGAGTTAGGCTGAATTCGTTTTAACAGTTCTTCATGGTCACTGTCGTGATGCCTACTCCAAAAGGAGAGGGAGGAAAAATGTCAGGAATTCAAAAGTCTCTAGGCTAGATTTTACAGGAAAGAAACTCGGTAAATATTATTCTTGCTTCCTACAAACTTATCTAACCTGACTGGTAATGCAATAGACAGACATTATGAAAGGGGGGGCCGGAGTAATGGACACATAATATTTTTTAAGTAAATTGCCCATATGTCTGGAAAATGTCCATATGTCCAAAAAATATGAGTATCTAAAAGTGAAGTACAAAAAATGAAAAGAGATGAATTTGTATCCAATAACAGATGCAAATGGCCACTTTGCTAACTGCTTAAGGTAAATTGGAAAGCATCTACTTCAGAATTGTCACAAATATGACTGACTCACTTATTTGACATTTAAATTTTTCCACCACTTGAAAAGGTTATTTAGCTTTTATTTGGCCTGTTTTGTCACTCCAGTGAGATTTTAAACTCTATGAAGACAAGCACCATCTCTTTTACTTCTGTGACATTATGGAAATGCACCATACAGTTCTATACTTTTAAAATGCTCAATAAATATATTGGGAGGAAAGCACTTTCACTACCTTTATATCCCTTGAGTTCTAGAGACCAAGATAAAAAAAACAAAAAATAAAAAAATTAAGGTCTTCAGGTGTTTGTATTTTTATTTCTTAATCTATGTTAAGGAAGGAATTTTCCACACTCTAAATTATTGATATTAATCTTTAAATGTGGAAAGCACACTCATGTTGTATTTTAAAAAGACCTCACAAAAGAGTTTTATTAATTTAAGAACCTGAACATTCTAAATTGATATAAATCCTGCAGGTCTCTGATACATACAACTGCCTTATTTCTTCAAAGCATTAGCAATATGGAAATGATTACCAGTACTTGCTTTTAACAGCACCTCCAACTAGTCTACACTGCGTTAAAATTCCTGTGTTTGCAGATACCCGTTTGAAATTATTCCTGAGGCAGGCTACAGAATAATAATAATAATAATAGTAATAATAATAATAAAGCAATAACAGAATCAGGAAAGCCGATAGGATTATTGAAAAGGAATTGCTAGTCTATATTTATAGCTCATTTGTATTTAATAGCAAATTAGACTTTGAATGGTTATTGTGTGCTTCAGCAATTCTGCCGACAAGCATTAAAAGGGAAAAAGCAATTTTCTCCTGACAAACATAGACCTTTGACACTAGCTACATTCTTATTTGCACATAACTGATTTAAACGAACTGAAAGTTACTTTGGTTTATTTAGTTCCTTCCTCAACCTCTCAAATAGACTTGTGGTGTTTGGATAGGAATCACTTTCACAGAAACCCACACCAAATACCTGCTTTAATGGGGCCAGTAATTTCATTAGTCATTGAGTTTTATTTCATCTAAATAACACAATAAATGAACTACAGTAATTCCCTCTGACTGTTGAGAAGAACTTGTTTAATATTTACACTACTGTAAAAAATTAAGTCAAATATAAACAGAGGTGTTTATATTAATTTAATTCTAGAAAAGGTTATAAAAATTTTATGATCAAAAACATAAAAAGTTGAGTGCATTTCCATATTGCCTGAATCTAAACACATCACAAGAGAATTTTTTTCTCTGACCATTTAGATATTAGATAGCCCATTTATTGAATACTTGTCAGATGACAACGTGTTAGACATGAGCCTAGAGGAAGGAGGATTAGAAGAAATGAAAGGTTGGTTTCCTAATTTTTAGTTTATCTACAAAACTGGGAGATAAAAATAGTTTCAAAAAAATTGTGAAAACATTTAAAGAGGTTGAACAACAAATTCTTTATTGAGAGATTTAACAAAGGCTGCTAAAATACTTTTTCACATTGTGCTTTACTATTTTCATATACATCTTTCTATTTGATGCTTATTAGAGCAGATAGGTGTCATGAGTTCCATTCAGGGCCAGGTTCAAGGACATGGTATGTGTGCAGTGGCATGTGGCCCCAGGCTTAGAATGGTCCTAGGCTTAGTTTAATGCTTTGATGTTACCCTGAAATTCTTGATAATATTTGAACAGAGTCTTTATTTTGTACTGGGCCTCACAAACTACAGTTGCATATGGCAGACAAGAAAAGATACAGAGAGGAGTCATCTTCAAATTCAGGTAAAAAAGTTAGTTGACTTGTCTAGAGAAGGAAAAGAAAATATGGAATTTTGTTGGGTCTTTAATTGAACAGTGGGAAAAATGTGATTTGAGTGACAAAAAGAAGGAAAATGGGCTAATTCCAGGAGGATAATTTCTGTCAGGATGCTCATTTTTCGAGTAGGAAATGTAGGGTCCACCCAGACTCAGGTTTATCTGTGCCTGATGAGATGCCAGCAAAAATATGTGATGGGAATTTTAAATGAAAAGATGAGAATTGAAATTAACTAGATCACCCTGTGAATAAGAGACCTACAGCCAACCTGATGTTGTATGTCTATTACAACATCTGACCTTCCCTTCATCAATGTGCATAGAGTTGTCTCCTCAGTTTGGGGCTGTTGCTTCTGTGCTGTCTTTCATGCTATGAAAACCAAGATGCTCTGTGCATTTGAAAGGAGCTGGCATAGCACTAGTTGTGCCCCACTTGCCCCTGAAGTGTGGCCTTCCAGAATTTTCTGGCTTTCCTTCCATTCTCATTCCTCACTGTATCCTCCTAACCATGTGTATTTTTAAGGCCTCATACAGTCTAGGTTTGAAATGCTCTAGATTAGGGGCTGAAAAACTCTGTCCAGGGCCTGGTTTTGTAAAGCTCTCAAATTAAGAATGGTTTTCACATTTTTAAAAGAGTTGTAAACAAAATAAATAAAAATAAACACAGAATATGCAACCAGTGGTAAGGGGGAGGGCAGGGGGAGGGAGCAGGGAGGTAAGCGAGAAGGGGGGCAGTGTGGCGGGTTTTTGCTAATATATATGTACCCTGCAAATCCTAAAATGTTTAGTGTCTAGACATTTATAGAAAAAAAGTATGCCAATCCCTGGTCTGGATAGGTTCAACCATTTTTAGAGAAATATATTCTTCAGAGTCTTCCTGACAAAGAACAATTATTAGAGTATCTTAAAGTTAGTGTCCTTACCTTTTTAACATCTAGACTCACTATTCACAAAGCGCAGTAGGGTCTTAAGAACTCTGTCAGGCTGATGTCTTGATCTTGGAGAGTCAGGACTACATTACCCTCACCTCAGAGCAAGACTCCGTTCAGACCTGCATTCCTTTCTGACCTTCATTCAACCTTGACTACCTCTCCTTCGATCTCAGCCTCAGTCAGTCAGTGGTAAATAGTAGGCTGCTTGTAATCTCTTGCTTTCATCGTATTTTCTCTCTTTTCCCTCCTCTTCTCTCCTAAAAAGCATTCTGCTCATGGCAGCCAAAGATTTATCTCTTTCTGTTGTGCCTGTTGGTCCACATTACATTGAAAACCTTCAAGAAATATAATCAGAAGACTTCTTTGACCCAGCTCACATGACTAGAGTGCAAACCTGAGTGTTGGCAGCTGTACTTCTTTTTGCACTTACCTGCTTAGTGGTAACTTCTTTTCCCAGGTATAGACAAAGCTCATCAAGCACAGGATCCTGGCCACCACCAAGCTTTCCCCAGCTACTTCTGCTGCTAACAGATGGGTACCCATCCATGGGTGGTTCTGTCTCAGCAGCCAAACCATCACGGCCAATCCCAACATTTTGGTATAAAGTATTGAGAAAATGGTCCACTGCATTGCAGCTAAAGAAGACTGGCTGGAAACATGCCTGCTTTCAGCATAGAAGGGCTTTTCACTCCACTGCAAATAGATATTTTTGGGTGATTTACCTCAATGAAAACCTGCATTAGGTTTTTCCTGTCCTAGTACTTTTTAAAGCATACCTACAAAAGAAAAGGTGAGTTGTGTGCAGTTCTGATTTGGCTGGATAATATAGTTGAAAACAGTCAAGAAGGGAATATGAACTATTAAGATGCTGTTATTATATTCTCTTAGTCCTTTTAAACTGAACCAAATGTTCTTTCTTTCTCTTTCTTTTCCTTTCCTGACACAATGTTTTTGTGCAAGAATAATTTACTGAGAGGTTAACTTGTACTGGCTCTTCCTCTCTTTTCTGATTCCTTCATTACAAGCTAGAAGACAGGTCCTTAGTCACAGATGTTTACAGAGTGGAAATCAGAAGCCATTTAGAGTTAAAATCCCTTTCCTGTCACTTATAAAAACTTTTAAATAATTATGTAAGTGAATGTCTTCAAGGACAGGAAGAAGAAAGATAAAGAGATTTTACTAAGGCTATAAAGACATTGAAGACTGAAGAAATACCTTCCAGCTATACTACAAAAGAAATGGGTACTTTTAGGTCATGGTATCAATATCTCAGTTGATCAACAAAAACTGAAAAGCAATGGTTTTATGGTGTTTCTAAAAAGCTAAGAGACCAGAAACAGGGATTTTCAGCTTTCCCAAAATTATTTTTTTCCCAAGCAAAGAACCAAGGCATGAAAGATAAGTCCTATGGTTCAATGGGACATATCTTATAAGTGCATCTTATTGGCACTGTGGATGGATGCCAATGGCCAATGGTCCTATGGACATGTCGAGTGCCATGACACTAAAGAATCTCTAGGACAGTTGCACACCTCTGGGCAAGCCAATTCCAATAATACTTAATATTACTTTTCACACTAGCTGATGGTAGGGAACCATGGGGTCAGAATGATTTTCATTTTTTTTCATTTTAAAAAAATGAATAAAAGATGTTTTGGAACATCTGAGACTATAGACTATGATTTGAGTTGGCCACATCTTCCTGTTTGTAGATGATCATGATGTATTCATGATGATTCTTTAACTATTGTTAAAGATCATGAAAGGAGGGAAACCCTGCGGCCTTTGTTGTAAACAAAGTCAGCCAACATTTGCCTATAGAACATCCCTTCACATTTTTATGGTCTTTGGATTTTATTATCAGTGAGGTTTATCAAGAAAGTCAAAGTTTAAAGCTTAGTTCCTTGAAGACCCTTTCCTACTAATCTTAAGGATTATTGCTCTATGCTGCAGAATCTTCTTCTAAACAAAATGTACATTGGCAAAAAAAAGTGAAAAGGCCCCCAAATTAATTGATTTTTGCATGGTGTATAGAAAGAAAGGGTGCTGCCCCTTATCACACACATTGATGTCAGAGGATTTCACTCTACCTAGTATGTGAATCCTTTGCCTCCTTGGTCACGTGGTGCTACTAGATCATCTAAGTTTGCAATTGCGTTGAATGGTGAGTGCAGAAATGAGAAGCCTTGGCTGGAGGAGTCCTTCTGAGGTCACCCTGCCTATCTCCCTGCCTCCAGGCAGATTAGCACCTAAACCAAGCAACTTAGAAAAGTACTGTCTATTTTTAAATAGCTCAAGAATCAGCATTATGTAACCACTTTGGTAACCCAGTTTAATGTTTACCACGCTGTCCCTATGCCTAACTTTAACATAATATAAAATAATAACTAGAAGGAGAACAAGAATGTGAATATTATTTTTTAAAAGTAAATAAAAAAGAAAATGAGCTCAAAAAAGAGAAAGAAAGAAAACAATCTCTAACTTAAGCTTAGCTTTTTCTTTTCATCTTGTTTCACTTGTTTTTACCCTCACTCAAGGAGGCAATTTGTATTAAAAGTGTCCATCAGACCATTTCAGATCACTCACTCGTGCGTATACTCATTTATTTATTCACATTCAGTCCATATTTTCTTTCTAATTCTTATACTGCCTGAATTTATCACATTTATTTTGTTTATTTGTCACTCTGTATTCCTCTACTTCCACCTCACTACCACTGAATGGAAGGTTCAAGAAAACAGGAACATTGTCAGATTAGTTCAGGGCTATATATTTTGTTGCTAGATTTCCAATATATAGGTATGTACCAAATATTTTTAAATGATAGAATAAAATGAATAACAAATTGATAAATGTATCAAGTGTTATTAAGTGCCTACTTCATACAAAGCACTTACAGGTTACAAAAATGTGCTCAGGCAGCAGCCTTAAACAAAAGTCAAAACATAATTTGGTATGTTCCAATAGAAAGATATATAAATTCACAGAAGACATAATCCTAATTGATCTATTATGTTTAATTCTTATTCTTTTTCTCATCGAAACCATTTTGATACTCAACCCCAACCTTTGCCAACAAACATGGCAGCAAAAACCTCAATGTCTTAAAAAGCAAGGTTTGACTTTGGTAACACAATTTCTGGCAAGAGCAAAAGGGCTGTCCAGAAAGAAGTTCCATCTAGAGCAGGCTCTACTATGTCACCTTCCCCTTGACAAGAGGGAAAAATACAGCTAGTCAGTCAAACCTCCAACATATCTACAGCCTCAGAGCACCCTGTGTTGGTACTGAACAATTCATAACCCCCGAAATGTATTTCATAAATCAGATAATCTACAACTTGACCAATCAAATGATGGTTATGAGCTCCATCCAGACCCCTTTTAACTTTAAAAAGCTGAACTATGCTCCAGAGATCATTTAGAATTCACATTCTAGGGAGCATTGCCGATATTTTTCCAGAACTAATAACAGTATTTTCTCACAGCCTATATACTGAATCAGCATTATCAGAACAATGACAGGTTTAAAGGATTAACTTTTTACGCAAGCTAGTGCTCTCTGTGATATTTGTTTTTGGTTGGCATGATAGTAATCTCTGTGAAAATTCATGCTAATTTTAAGAAAACTAAACATTCTCCCAAGGGTCCTAGATGATCCACCTTGAAACATGGAAACTGTCAAGGTGCTGGTTGAGCATTCTGGTCACAGAGAGGCCTGTACTGGAGTCAGCACTATGTTTCCACAGATGGATAAATCAATGATAGAATGTGAGTGTATATGCATCCTCCTAGAAAAGAAGAGGAACAGTGACGAAAGTTAATTGTTTTTAATCTCCCTCTTATAGGGGGTTTTATGCTTAAAACCTCATCCCTTTAAATTATTTTCTTAAAGTCAGACCATCAAATGGATTTCTGATTCTTGCATTTTTGAATGGGTCATTTCATTCTATCCTTCTTTGAACATGTGCAAATAACAAAATAGGAGTTATTGGTATTCTAACCCTGTGTGCTTCAAATAGCCAGGAGAATAAATATCCTGTGTGGCACTACAAAAAAATATATACTTCTATTTCTTCCATACTTTATCAACAGTCACTGCTTAGCTGTTATGTGATACAGTTATATGGACTTTCTGATAGTTTCCCTTTTTTGATATATGAATTCACAATTCAGATGCATTTAAGGGTCACTGCATATCCCATCTTCTTTATCAAGTGGTTTTCATGGCCCAATCCTAAAAAAGGGAGATTTTTTAAAGCATCTTTTTGGCAAACACATTTTCTTCTATCGAATTCCCCCCTTGTGTTGGCATGGGAAACTCATCCACACGTTTGATTTATTTACACTATTTTTTAAATGTTGTGTCATATAAAATCTAGTTAAATCTTCTGCTTCATTTTAGTCATTTTTGGCCCTTTTTAAAACAAAATATAATTTTGCTGTCCATTTTGTAATTGAACTTCATCTCTCTTGCTGTCTGCCCCAAAAACATCTGGACACTTTTAGCCTCCTGAGCATTCTTCTTAGGATTTCTACTGAATTTAGAGATCATCCTTGAAACTCTCCCTTAATGTCCAAATACAAAACTATATAGGCATTGTCTATGATCTTCACCTTGGAGACTTCAATTCAATGGGTTTGAGAAAGAACCTAAGAATCTTCATTTTTGTGGATTCTGTGTGAGATGAAGATACATAGCCACCATTGGGAACCATGGATTGGGAACCACTTTTCCCCTCTCTCAAAGACTTACATGTTATCACAGTTTTCTTTTCTTTTTCTTTTTCTTTTCTTTTATTTATTTATTCATGAGAAACAAACACATACACACACAGAGAGAGAGAGAGAGAGAGAGAGGCAGAGACACAGGCAGAGGAAGAAGCAGACTCCATGCAGGGAATCCAATGCAGGACTCAATCCCAGGACTCCAGGATCATGCTCTCAGCCGAAGGCAGTTGCTAAACCACTGAGCTACCCACTTAGCTAACCACAGCTAACTGTGATCCCTATCACAGTTTTCTTATTAATGCCTTCCTTCCTAGTTTCCCAAATTTATGTCTTCAAAGGCTGGTCCCTCATCTGAAGTCCAGCCTTCATTTTAAGAGTGCTGGAGCCATGCATGTGACTATACTACAACCCTTCAAAAGAACATATTATGTGCATATCATACATCAGATACCATACTACCCACTTTACATGCATTGCCTCATTTAGTCATTGTAACAAATCCATGAGACACAAGTTATTAGTCACATTTTCCTGATCAGAAAATTCTAACTCAAAGATCTTATATGACCCACGCCACCTTATATAGAATTAAAGGAGCAAGTTGACTTGATGGTAGAGATTTTTCTTTTTCCATTAAACACATATTTTTAGACATAAATATAAAATTAATTCTGGATATTCATCTGTTCAAGTTGATCTCATTTTCTGAATTCCATGTTTTTCCTGTGCATAGGAATTGTAAGAATACAATTTTTACAAAGGTAGCCAGAAACATTATTTTGATCTAAGAATTATGCTCTTGTCTCATGCCATCCTTCTAACAAAATCATGAGTTAAAAACCATTATTACCAATGAGAAGATTAGACTCAGAGAGGTTGAGTATCATGCCCAATGCACTCAGATAGGTAATGGCAGAGCTGGGGTTGCCTGAACTATCAGCTGGATTTTTCAACAATAATTCTACACTCAACTGAGAATAAAAAACCCACCCTGGGCCTCAGATATGATAATGAGCAAGAATCATGACTATCCTATTTTACTCTGCAGGCAAAAGGTTAACAAGACCTCACAAACTTAAGATTGAGTCGGTCTACATTTTTTGGGGAAAAAAGTGCCACACAATAGATTTAAATTATACACAATGGGTACTAAACTCATGCAATTTATTAGAGCCCATGTATGTGGTGGCTGAAAACTCCATATTTAATGATCTCCAGAAATTTTTCATGATGAATACTTTTATTGTAATTTTATAAGTAGTGATGTAATCATTGCATTATTTTCCAAATTGAATGATCAGGAATGATACAAAGTAAATATTTCTATACTAGCAGAACTCATAATGGCCATTGGAATATTTGAAGAAGTTCTGATTTCTGTCTGTGTTTGGTCCTCCTAGAGAGAAAATGGAAAGGAATTAGAAGGTGGTCTTATGTCATTTAGAAGGCCAATTGACTTTTAATAAAAACAATAGAAATGATTTGTTCATATTGTGAGACTAAGGCTTATCTATCATAATAAGAGACTAAGTCTGCCAGGTAAATAATAAGGCTCTTTCAGAAAGTTTATTGTGTACTGATTTTAGTTTGTAAAATAACTTTAGGCATTAAAACATTTATGAATTACCTAATGCTTGGAATCTGGCATGCCAAGACAAATGTTTATTAATTTTTTTATTTCAAAAATTCCCATATTTGTTTTCTTAAAAACCTGAAATTATTCCAAATAATTTTTGCTTTTAATTCTCATGTTTGGGCCAATTGGTTATGCTATCTTAGCATGTGAGAGGACAAATGAAGTGAAAACTAAAAACATTTTCTGTATCATTCTGTTTCACAACTCATCTTGGAATAGTTTTTTCCTAAAGGAATAGAAATATTGGGATGCCTGGGTAGCTTAGTGGTTGAGCTTCTGTCTTAGGCTCACGGCGTGATCCCAGGATCAAGTCGTACATTAGAGCCAGCTTATCCCTCTGCCTATCTCTGTCTCTCTCTGTGTGTCTCTCATGAATAAATAAATAAATAAATCTTTAAAAAAATATAATTATTTCATCTTGATAAAATTTCAAATACCAAATTAATAATTTTGTATCTCTTGATATTTTGGGTTGATCAAGGATTGTACCTTGTTGTTAACACTTGGAACACTCAGAATTGGAACATCAGGTGATTAGCAAGGAGGAAGAAGCTACCTTTGTTCAAAGAATAGGTAGGAGGTAAAGGAGGAATAGAAAGTTATAAAAGCAAAGAAAAAATATCTGCACAGAATGTTCAGTACTATATTAAAAAATTGATAAGAAGAAGGAAAACGAAGGAAATGACAAATGCTAACATATGTTACTAGGCCATGTCTTTCTTAAGAAGAGGGCCATGACTCATTTTTATTTGCAACTGCAGCAGATGGCCATGCTTAGCAAATATTAGATGCTCAGCAATTATCAGTTGAAGTACTTTTTAAACTATTATTAATGGTTGTATATATTTTATCAAGATTTATTTATAACATTTTATTTTATTTTGCTTTATTATTTTTTAAGATCTTATTTTTTTTTATTTGACAGAGAGAGAGAGAAAGAGAGAGAGCACAAACAGAGGGAACAATAGGCAGAGGGAGAGGGAGAAGCAGACTTCCCACTGAATAGGGAGCCTGATGTGGGGCAAAATATCAGGACCCTGGGATCATGACCTCGAGCCAAAAGCAGATGGTTAACTGACTGAGCCACCTAGGCACCCCATAACATTATCACATAAATGAGAGAAATTAACCGTAATAATAAGTATTTAAAATGCATGCATATTATGAGTTTAGTGTTAGGTGGACATCAACAATCATGTGAGGGAGCTAATATAAGCCCCTTTTTCAGATGAAGAAACTGAGTCACAGAGACATTTGGCAACTTAGCTAAGTTCCACAATAGCACCTGGCGCAACAAAGGATACCTCTTCAATGGGCACTTGTTTTGCAAATTTGATTTCCAAATAATTTATGAAGTCATTTTTTTAAAAAAGGCCTTTCTTTCTTATCCACAGCTCTCTGGGGCTATATTTCTTAGTCTGAACATTTCTCCAGTGAGGTATTAAAAGAAGGGGGAGGAATTCAAGGAAGCTGTCATTGCTTATTTCTTGTTAATGAAGTTTCCAATTACAAACCTCTCCTTGCTTGTCTCTCAGTAGATACCACATCCCCCAGCATCATTTTGTTTCTGATCTTCCTTTTTTTTTAAAGATTTTATTTATTTATTTATTCATGAGAGACACAGAGAGATAGGCAGAGGGAAAAGCAGGCTCCCTGTGGGGAGCTTGATGCGGAACTCGATCCTAGGACCCTGGGATCATGACCTGAGCCAAAAGCAGGCACTCAACCACTAAGCCACCCAGGTGCCCTTCATTTTAACAGTCTTTTGAATATATTTTTTAAAGATTGTATTTATTTATTCGAGAGAGAGAGAGAGGCAAAGACACAGACAGAGGGAGAAGCAGGCTCCATGCAGGGAGCCTGATGTGGGACTCGATCCCAGGACTCCAGGATCATGCCCTGGGCCCAAGGCAGAGCTTAACTGCTGAGCCACCCAGGCATCCCTGATCTTCCTTCTTTTTAATGTGCCTGCCTATCCCACCCATCCTCACACTCATAAAACTCTTGAGTTTATTATCTCCATTCACTTAAGAAATATATACCAAAAATTTGCTGATCTTCCCAAATTAGCATTATCTGGAAAGACTAGAAGCATGACAGAACTTTACAGTTCTCTAAAGCCAGGGAAGACTTACCACATCATCCCAGGCCTGAAGGGAGAAAAAAGCCCTCTATCCAAAAGCACCAAAACAACTTGAGTCACTTTGCCTGTTTCAAGATTAAACACAAAGGAATATGTGAATACGGTTTCCTGTCAGTGTGATTCAGTCCACTGCACTCTGAAACCAAGTGTTGTGCAGATTCTCAGTGTTCAAGACCCAAGACCGTGAAGTGCACGAGGTAAATACCATAGTACCTAAAGGAAACATCTATCATTTTCCCTTAAAAATAGGATGATTTGTCTGCCATGGCCTCAATTCAGAAGAATGTGTAGTTTGCCCCTCAGAAATATTCCATGACAGGGGCCACATTTCTGGTCTTTGAAATAAATAAAAGGGGATCATGGATCTAGCTTTTATGATAAAAGTTCTCCCACACAGTGGGAGAAATCTGAACTTCCTATAACCTATATAAAATGTCGTGTAGGCCACTGTACTTGTAAAAATTACCTGCCACTCCCAGCATTGTGGGGGCCCATTCACAAATTATATAACTCCACTTGCTCAAGGAAAAAATATATCTCTGTCCCCATCTGTTCTGTTACTTGTCCCTCTAGTTTATTATAAGTTTCTTAAGATACAATTATCTTCCTTAATTATCTTGAATGTAACAAGAGAAAGGTCGATTAGCACTCTACGTACAAAATAGGCAAGTGTTGTTTGGTTTCTATTCTTTGCGTCCTAGTTTGATTTTCTAAATGTGTTTCAGACTCAGCAGAGAATTAATTGATCAACTGTATATATGTAGAACAACCTAATCAAATAATGAAGTGATTGGTTTTGCCTTATTTCAAAAGGGCTACTTACCACCTGCACAAAATATAACTGAGTCTGGTGCTAAATTTACCTATTCCACATTTTCCAAGTATTTACATTGTTATCATGGCTTGATTATACCAGTCTGAATAATACAAAATATTATCAACTTGTTGAAAACAGGCTCAGCAAGATTTCAAATCAGAATTCAGAGAGAGCCCATCCATCCACTGTGTAATACAATCCCTTGGGAAATGGGCTACTTCCCATGTCTGTTAAGGCCATTAACTATATAAGACAGTGAAGAAGGTGCTAAGAAAATACAGTGGGAGCTGCCAAGACATTTGCCTCAAGTGTCACTGGATAACAACAGGAAGTGATGTACAAGGAATACAAACAGGAAATAACATGGCCAAAAACAAGCTGGTGCCAGATACTGCACAGAAAGTAGGACAGATGGAGCTAGGCCCAGAAGGAGAGGCTCAGAAGGATTTAGACTCTTGGGTGGGCTCACCTTTTTTTTTCTTTTTTTTTGAGGTTCCCCACCTTCTAGAATGCAATGAATATTTATTGAACTGAATTTAAATTTGTGAACTGAATACTATTTAAATAGTTTTTGCATATCTTGCTTCAAGCAAGTCCCTCCCGACCTTTGTTTGGTTGTTTTTAGTTTAGTGTTGTTCGTCTGTGTGTATAAGGAGTTATTAAAATGGCAGAGTAGAAGAATGTCAAGTCCCAATGTACATGAATTTGATGGTGTTTTCATAATGATATGGCATGGAGAAGAATGCAGATAGGTAGGTGAATTAAAACATGTTGAATGAATATATCAAAGTAATGCTGATTAGCAGGTAAGGATAAAGGAGCCTCCTCAACTTAACAAAGCACTATCTTAGTACTGTCTGTACAACATGACCTTTTTGCAGTTCTCATTGAAAGGGAAAACAGCATAAATCCAGGAGACATGCTAACAGATTGGAAATAAGAATTAAAATCAGATTGTGCAAACTGGAATAAATGAGAAAAATACAATAAGATGACACTTAATTGAGGAACAATACGTTGAACTTCCAGAAAAAATGAGTAGTAATAATAGCAGGTACTATCACTTAAGCAAATGCAAATGTATTAACCTTTGTAACAACACAGTGAGAAGAGTATAGGGCTTATATTTCTACATTTTACATATGCATGCTGACTGCATATCTGTGGGAACTGACTTGAAGAAAAATGTCTCCTTGATGAAAGCAGAGCTTACATGATGCTTTATCAAATTAAGAGCACACTTAACCAATGCATTTTTATAAAACATCGTAAATGTCTAATCAAATCATAACTAAAGAAAAAAGATGTTCCTATTTATTTTCCATTTGCCTTATTGAATTTGTTTAATTCAAAAACATCTGTTTATTCTAAAAGATACCCTACATAAAATAACAGATTTTTGACTTTCCAAATAAAATTTTTTGAAGTGCTCCTTGACTTAAGGGCACTTGTTTAATAATTCTAACCACATGCAAGATTAGTGTGTGTGTGAATGTGTGTGTGTGTGTGTGTGTCTGTGTGTGTGTTGACCTGCAACTCACTGTTCATTAAGATATTTGAAATAAAATCTGGTATCTAGAAACCAAGGACTGTTCTCTGGTTTGGGGAAGGAAGCATTATTAGTGGATCTTGTTTGGGGAGATGTTAATCAGCTGCCTCTCAGTCACTGGCATAGAAATCAAAAGTTGTTTTTTAATTGTTTCTTTTTTTTATTACAGCCAAAATGGCAGGGGAGATTTTCTGATAATCAACAAAACTAGAAAATATCTTGTTTAAATATCCTTGCTTTTTCTTCATAAATGAAATAAACCCCTTTGGGAAATGTGTTGGCTCTTTGGGCATAACTCCTGTCTCTCTCTTGCAGAAGCAACTTTATGTGAAGATGTAGCCAAATTTCCCTCTGAATCCTCAGTGCTTACCAATGGTGGTAGTGACATTTTTCTCCTGGAGGAAATTAAATTTGCCTTTACCTAGCCCTTCAAAAATGATGAGCTTTGCCTCTCAGCAACTGGTTGTCCTGGCAGGACTCCATCCCTGAGATAAGGTGATGTATCACTGTGACACAGAGAATGGGTTTTCAAGAGCTGTCTTCCAAACTGTACAGGGTAGCTTTCCATTGCTGGCCAGGGCTTCTGAGGACTTGTGGATAGAATACAGACAGCATCCTTTTAAGCAGGGAGCTGTTTTCACAGCTGCCTTGTTGACTGAGATGTGCTCCAAATTAAAGCTTTTTTCATTACACTAGAATGTGCCAAGGTGTGAGGACATTGAGGAGAGACAAATCCATATGGCATTGAAACTTCAATTCCTCCCCATTTCGGTGGTCAAGCAAAAAGCGGGCTCAGCATAGCTAAACTAGATTAACAGAAGATCAGACTGGTACCAGCCAGTTTTCCCAAGGTTTCTTCTCACTAATGAGGACACTTCTTTACCCAGGTAACTCCCACTGTTACAGAATTGAATAAATGTGTCCTACTATCCTATTTTCTTTTAAATATGAGGAGCACTATTGGGCAAGATCCATCTGTTGGAGCCCTTTTTCTTGTTGCATTCAGCTCAGCCACACCCAGCCTAAGCACATCCTTGTGTGAAATAATGAGATCTCAGGGGAACTTGTGTATTGTTTTCCCGCTTCTAGGTTTTCCTCACAATAAATTCTGTTTTATATGTATACCCCATGGCACTGTGCTGTGTGTGTCCATACCCACCCCACGTTGCACAACAGCTTGACTCCAAGGCTTGTGAGCATTTTAAATTCATTCTACACATTGGCTTTGCCAGCTACCTAAAAGTAAGTGATGGGTACAAAAATCTCTCAAAACCTCTTGGGATGCTAAGCGAGTGAAATCTACTTCAGGGTATTTGACTTGAACACTCCTTCCTTCTTTTCTCCTTTGATCTTTCTTGAGTTCTTCCCTTTTCTAAGTGGAGGAATGGTAGGGAAGCTGTCAAATTACATTTAGGATTACCATGGGTGAAAGGGGGAAATTATCTGGCTTCCTCTTCTTTGCATTCTAGTCCTGAAAAGAATTACAAAATACAACACACCTAGGAATCTTGCATTATATACACAAAATCAAAGTTATGTTCATTGCTAATTGGGCACTATCTACCTTACTCATAACTATAAAAGATATAATTGATGGTTTCTGCCCTGGGTGGTATTTGATGTCTCCTTCCAGTATTCATAATCTGACCCTTCACGTGCAGTCATTTTGCCTCCATTGGTATCCGCTGGTATCTGAAGCAGATTTCAAACCAGTGAAGAAAATTGATAACCTGCCAGGCAAGTGTGGAAAGACTCTAGCTCGTTATCAACAGTGGGAATTCTGGCCAACAAGAAGGATATTATGGCTGGGAGCTTAGGTCCTCTCTTCAGATGCTTTGTTTTGATTTATTCTGTAAATATGTAGGAATTTTTATTACTTAAGATAAGATAAAGTTTTTACTTCTAGCCCTCTGGTTGCAAAGATAGCTGCTGCTCTGTAAATCAACACAGGATTATCTGCTTTCCCATAGTTTTCACTGAAGACATAGTGGCAACAATTCATCTTAATGTTGTGTACTTTACGTCCGGTTTCCAAAAAAAAAAAAAAAAAAAAAACACCAACAGAGATATGATATATAGAGAAATAACACAATTAAAGATATGTATATAAAATTCTATATGTTTATCTGATTTGGTTTCTTAATTTTTTTTCTTTCATAAGTAGGCTTTATTTTGAGAACTTGGATGTTTACACAAATAGCTGACAATTGTTTCTAAATGGTTCTTCATATTTTTCCAAACAGAAAATAAGTAAAATGTAAATGTAGAATGCATTATTTCTGTCTTTCACAGCAAGTTCCAATTTTTAAAATTTATTAAAAGTTTAAAATTGTATCTGACCCATATGAGTCAATAATTGTAGGAGACTGATAAGATCTGAATGTCAAGAAACCTACTGGAAGACAATGAGCACAAAAATGGACACCTTCTGGACAGCTAAATCTGAACATGGCTAAGGTTCACAGAAATGGAAATAATTTAAATTCTTGAATAATTTTTCTGCTTCTCCATGTATTTTCTGAATCAATTACAATTTAAATTATTATTGGATGGGATAAAACACTTAATGCTTAAACAAATATGTTGGGTCACATTTATAGTGTGAGAGCAACAAGTCAGTATATAAAACTATGCTTTTGAGGATATTTTTATTAACCTTGGCAACAGAATAGTAGACAAATGCACAGAAGGCAGATTTTTCTCATTGTCTTTCTTTGTTGTAGGCATTGGCTAGCCACTGATTCTTTGCCATTGATCTGCATCTCATAGACAAGGGTATTCTGTTTGGAGTGTTAATATTTTCTATGTAGCATTTAAAATAACTACAGATATTGGCTATGGACTGGCTACAGTATTTGAATTATACACTTGTTTATAAAGTACACACATTGATAAGAAGTAAGGATGCCTAAATATTTACTACACTTTGCATTTTAGTATGAACATATACATTATTCAATTTCAGTTAAACCAGTCTTAGAAATTTAGATATTATGATTCATCAATCTGCCGAAAAAATACAAAACAATAAAGAATAGAAATGAATACATAATTCAAAAGTTCTGAGTAACAGAGAAGCTTGGATAACTAACTCATTTCACTGACAATTTTAACAAAAACTGGCAATACAACTTAAAAAAATTTTTTTTTTGTCCAAGTGCAGCTAAATGTTACAGAGCTGAATATATATTTACTGGTCCCTTGCCCTGAGGGTCTGTATCCCATTCTCATTTCCCTCAGGACAATGAATTCTTACATAATAATAGATTGTATATAGTCTCTGGTATGAACGAACCTCTTATGTATTTGAATAAGCTTTCCATTATTTTATTCTCTTTTGACAAAAATTGAGATGTGACAATCTTTTGAATTCTCAGTATCCAGTTCAATATAGTCAGGCTGAGAATGAAATGGTTATCAAGCAGAGTAGAAAGTTGAACCAATATCCAGAGAATAAGCACTATGTAGGTAAGTAATCTGAGTAATTCAAGTCCTGTAAATACATGTAAATGGTTTATTCCTCTTGAAAGTTTTCAAATAATTATTTTCAACCCTTTGCTTTAACAGTAAAACCATGACTCAATACAGTTTTTGTAACATATTTCTTTCCTCACTTAATAACTTTCTGACAGTCTAAGTTCCCCCTTTGTTACAATGTGAAAACATTTCTTGTCTTTATTGTCTGTTCTTCGTAAATAATAGCAGCCACTTGCCGCTCAGTAAAGATGGTGGAATAAATATTATACATGCTTACATATACACAGAGAAGACAAAGGGTAGATACGAGCTCATGTTGATAGCATAAATATATATTTCATAAATCACAAACATTTATATATTGATAGAAAAGGAAATTACATTTTGCTATTTTTTACATATTTTGCTATTTTGACAGACTATGTTTGTTGATTATAAATGACAGAAATTCAACTGTTGCCTTAAACCAGATCTTCCTGATGAAATACAGGATGTATGAAATTAAAACATCAATGAAGAAATGCAAATATTATTTTTTACTAAAAAGCATGTATAACTTTAACCAATAGCGTTTTCTTCCAAAAAAGCACTGCAGTTGATAGACATGCAAACACAACTGTGAATTGTGAATTCCATAAATCTTCATGTTTGACACAGTTGAAATTCAAGGCAGGACAATATGCCAACTTATTTCTGTATTTAAACAAAGGAATAGTGAGCACTAAAGTATACGGTTACTATTCAGAAGACACAAAACATTCATGATGAATCAGACTCCCCCCGTCTTGAGGAGGATCTTGGCCATGTGCAAAACAGTAGAAATTCAACACAACGTGGTAGAAGTCAAATGCTTAAACCTTAGAAGATTAAAAAGTTAAGAGATTATGGAATCTCCATATGACAACACAGCAGCTAACACAAAATCATGCATTAAAGGACGTTAAAATTACGTAAAAGTATTTCCACTATAATACCATTATAGTAACACAAAACTGTATGCCCAGTGTGAGCCCAGTTCTATTAGATAGGTAGGAAAATAAGCAGAGAAAAGAGGGAGGGAAGAAGAGAAAAGGGAAGGAAGAAGAAAAAAAGGAATGAAAAGGGAAGAAAAATAGGAGAGAAAAAAAAAGCAGAGAGAAAGAAAAGAGGCAGCTGGAAAGAAGGAAGCAATGTTAGCAGTGTTTATAACTGAATTGTGAACTTACATGTATTTTTATTTATTCTTTGTACTTTATTGTCTTTATAAATAATGCATAACATTATTACAAAAGTAAATTAAATAATAAATTCTAGACAAATATTGTTTACAATCCATTTTCCAAACAAAATCTGTAGTTTCTGTTTTTTATCTCTTGTCCTTTTCCATATGAATATTTAATTTTTACATATATAAAAAAATTAGAAAGGGAGCTTTACATTCCTCATTTTTATTTAACATAGAACTTGAGCTTTGTTTTCTCTAAACATTTTTTCTTCTACATGTATCTTTGTATCATTGCCATTGCCACCCCAACCCCACCAAATGACCTACTATGCTAGTACATACTCTTCTGTACCTTTCACTCTCCAGACAGGTACAGTTATGAAGTATACATGATTTCTTGACTTATCTTCATGTTTTTATTCACCTCACATACCTCACTTTTTATGAACATTATTCCAAACCAAAAGATATAGATTTAATTCATTACATTTAATAATCCCAGGAAGTATTTATTTAGTGTCTACTATACACTGGGAACTCTTGTAGCCTTGAGGCTACATATAGCATGAACAAAAGAAGTAAGTTGCTGCCATGATGATGCTTATCCTGTCCCACTGTATGAATGAACCATAATTTATTCAGTAATTCTCCTAAACATGGATATTTAACTTGTTTCCAAAATTTTCTTTTTGTTTTGCCTCTACAGCTCTATAATAAACACACTTTTACATACATATTTATGTTCTTATATTCTCTACATCTTATTTTACTGAGGCTTTGTATTATTTCCTGGTTCAGAAACACCAATTATCATTATTTTTAAGGAATACAATATGCAAAGTGTCCTAGAGCTATGAAGAATATGCCATGGGAATTCAAAGGAGGAAACCAAAATAAATGGACAGCTTTTGAAGTTATTTAGTTCTCATCTGCAGATGGCATCATATGCAGGAATTTATTGTCACTGAAAATAGACAGTGTATCATACCTGAAGCTGATAGTATCCACCTGGCACATGAAGAGGGCTAAGAAACTGCCATGAGGACAGAATGATAAAGTAGGAGCACCTACAAAACTCAAATGATTAAATAAAGTAAGTGCTTTAAATATATATATATGGTATTTGGAGTTACAATGTCATTTCCTTACACTGTAGTATATGAGTTGGGTAATAGTGGAAAGATACCATTCCCCTCTATCAAAAAAGCATATGTGTCCATTGCACCATTTTAATTGTTCCTTAAGTGGTTTTAAACGTGACTATCAGAGAGAAGGGGAGAGAGATTGGTGCATTTTCCTTACTGAGTGCCAAATACTTTATCAGTCCTTTTAATTTTGTCATTCCTTTAAAAATTACCTATTCTATTCTTATGATACTGTTGTAATCACTGTCATGATTTACAGGTAAGGAAACAAAATCACAAAAGCTACTGGCTAAAAGCAACAGAGATCTATAATTAAAAGTGTAGGAGGGGGGATCCCTGGGTGGCTCAGCGGTTTAGCGCCTGCCTTCTGCCCAGGGAGCCATCCTGGAGTCTCGGGATCGAGTCCCACGTCGGGCTCCCGGCATGGAGCCTGCTTCTCCCTCCTCCTGTGTCTCTGCCTCTCTCTCTCTCTCTCTCTCTCTCTCTCTCTGTCTATCATAAAATTAAAAAAAAAAAAAAAAACTTAAAAGTGTAGGAGGATCCCTGTGTGGCTCAGCAGTTTAATGCCTGCCTTCACACCCAGGGTGCCATCCTGGAGTTCCGGAATCGAGTCCCACGTCGGGCTCCCTGCATGGAGCCTGCTTCTCCCTCTGCCTGTATCTCTGCCTCTCTCTCTTTGTCTCTCATGAATAAACAAATAAAAATCTTTAAAAAAAAATGTAATTCTAGCTCCTGTACTACTACATGTACTGGGAAACTACATGTACTGGGAAACTTTCCCCCATTGGGGACAATTAACACAAATAATTCCCCAGTTAAAGAAATAATATGGTGCATGGCACTGTGAAGAACCATGCACATTTGTTCTTTGGAAAGTTGTGACTATGTCTTATATATAAACCTTACTACCTCGTTCATTGCTTGTGACACATACTAGGTATTCAATTAATATGCACAGGAGCCTACTTTAAACTTCATAGTAAAGCTTTACAATTCCTGGGAATGTGTTTCTTATCCCCACCACTGGAATGTTCACAGTGCAGATTTTTTTTCCTATATAAAATAGATTCATTTTATTTGTTCATTACATAAGGTAACTGCACACATGTGCACACTTGTGTATACCTAGACTAGACCCAGCCCCTTCTGCAAATGTAAAAAGAGGACTAGGCAAGGCTGGTTCTTAAGGCACATGCAACAGAAGGATTCTAGAACCTCTAACCCAAGTTATTGAAAAATAAATCTCTAAAACCTTGGGGAAGACCTTTTGATATTTAGATAAAGATAAATAGGTTGCAGGAGATGAATAGGTGGGATTTGGGCTTTTCTCATTTTCCATGAGCAGAGAAGCATTTGCACTTTATAACACTATCCAAATCCCTAAAATTTGGGAATCTTAAAGTACTCATCAAATCTCTGTAGAGAAAACCCCTTACATTTGTGATGGATACATCCTGAGACCTTTGCAAATCATCACATTCAACAATGCCCCAAAGTACCCCATTTTACTCATGAAATACAACGTATAACAGAAGGAGTGAGCTATCAACAGAGGGAGGTCAGCTAGACTCAATACCAGTCATGTCTAAAATCCAAACCTCATCCTTGACAAGACTATAAAAGCCTTCCTTGCCATTGGTTTTCTTTACCACATGTATTCACGAAAGTGTGCACGTTAAACCCAGAACAGCCACAGGTTTATTGAAGTTCACTCCTTCCTTCCTAAAAGTGATTGGTATTTTGTTGATCCCTGGGGATGTTTAATAGAATCTCCTCAGCATAATACAGATTCTGGCATAGTGATGACAAGTATTACTTGGTTGAACGGACTAGAGTGATCAATAAATTAAAGCATATAATTCAATAAATGTATGGATACTCCCAAAATATCTTAGAAAAAGATGTATCATTTCAGGATAGTGTTTTTTAATTGTTGCCCCAAAATAAGCCTAACAGCTAGAGAGAGCTATACATATATGCCTGGTACGTTTTTTTGGTTGATCTAATATTTTCTTTTATTGAGAGGGAGGAGTTGCAGAGTTTAAAAAAGAGAGAGAGACAGAAATTAGGTTTAAAGGTTTGCCTAAAATAATTATTGTAAAATTCATGTAAAGTTTATAATCTACTTCTTAATATAGCTATACTTGTTTTATTATGGTTCCATTTTAAATTATATACAAGTTAAATGATTTAACAATCCGTTGCACACACAAAATGTTTAATTATGATCAACCCTTCAAGGCTTCTAGAAGATGTAATATATTTATAAAGTGGAATGGATACTCATGCTCTAATATTAGGGAATATCTGGCTCTAGAGAGTCGGGATCTATGAAACAATGTTAGAAGTACAGCATTAGCAGTTAAAAGGTAGAAGAGTGAGGATCACCTTTAGCAAAAATGGTGGTGGCCCTCAGCACAAGACTGGGTTAGGAAGGTACTGGCTTGGCTTGGCCATTCTATTTGATAATAGCTTTATCATTTTAAAGGGCAAATGGCTTTGAAAGGCCAATGTGACAAAACCACTGTTAAAAAATGGTCATAGTACAAGAGCTTAGCACCTACAGTCTAAATAAGTATGATATTTAAGGTTAAAATTTCTTAAAATCTCCCACAAATGAACCCATTTCATGTATAATCTTTATCAAGTTCTGAAATGTTCACTGAGTTCTTCTAAGGCAATGCATAATCCTAGGTATAATGGAGGATAGAATAAAATACAAGATATGGCCATTAAGCAGTATTTACTATAGTGTTATAACCAACACAAATTAGAAATGTTGGCCAATAGCAAAATATATATAGTTAAAAACAGAATTAGAAGAGTATCACAAAATGGTACAACACAAGTAACTCTTATTACCCAAATCTACTAGATCTTAAGTTGAGGTAGTAAGAATTCACAAAGTAAAACAAATAGTCCAAAAACAAAATAAATAATCCAAATGAAAGAAAAAGCCCTTATTGGTGAAAAGTCGGAGTTAGGAGAGTCATCAAAACCATATCCTATTTCTATCCATCCCTGTCATCAGTTTTCATCCTCAGATACACTTTTGCCACTCATGAAAGTAAGATGGCAAGGTGAATTAAGAGCTCCAAGTTTAGACATTCACAAATCCAAGTTCAGGGATAATGTAAGTCATCTGTCTTTCAAAAGTCCCATAATTGGGGGTGTCTGGGTGGTTCAGTCAGTCAAGTGCCCAACTCTCAATTTCAGCTCAGATCATGATCTCAGGGTCATGAGATTGAACCCTGCCTCAGGCTCTGTGCTGAGTCTGCAATCTGCTTGAGATTCTCTCCCTCTGGCCCTCCCCCTCTCTCCCTCTCTTAAAAAAAAATCTCATAAATGACTATAAGAAGCTCTGATTAGGTCTTTTACCTATCCCTGGAATAAACATTGGCACCTTAGGATGTGCTGGTCTGATGGGCCAGGTCTGCATCATGTAAGTACCTAGGAACTAGTGGCAGAATCATCCATGAGAATGAAAACTACATCAACTGGAAGTTGAAGAAAATTAATTCCCCAAATAGCATTCTTTTTACTCTTACAGGAAAAAGAAAAGAAGGATTCTGGCCAGGGAAACAAATATTCATGCTTCACATTAAATTTTAGAAAGCCTTGAATGTCAAGAAAGGGAACTATGATTTTTGTCCCACATTTAATAAGAGTCAGGGAGAAGATAGCTACTATAATGAAAGGTGAATTAAAGAGAATGAATAAATAGAAATTGGAAGATTAAATCACAGTGGAATTCACTTTTTTTCACAGTCCACAAAGAGAGAGAGAGAGAGCAGAAGAGAGAGAGGGAGAGATGGGACATTAGGGGGAATAAACATTGTACAAAGGGAAATCATTGACATATCACTCCTGACAGGAGTAAGCCAAAGGTTATAGAGATAGTAAGTCTGGAATAAAATATTAAACTAGTTTCTTCTTATTTGATTTGATTTAGAGGCATGCCAGGCAAAATGATTTATCTTTTGTCCAAAAGCAATAAATCAAATAATTTTAATGGGATAGAAAAATGGAAAAAGGGAGATTCAGAGGAACCAAACAGATATTTGTTAAAATGTGAACTTAAGCAAAAATTCTACCCCAATTGGCTCCTCTCATTATATACTGTCAGGTAGAAAACCAAATCAATGCAACAAAATGAATTTGTGCCATTAAAACTGAACATTAATAAAAAAATAAAATTCAATTAAAAATTAACGTAAAACCAGAAATTAATGGAGAGATAAAATCATCATAGCAAGTCACAAAGAAACCTACTTTTGTAGTGACATAACTTCTACACTGGAAAGGCTTTAGAGGGAAATGAAAAATGAATCGCTGCCAACTTTATGTCAAATAGAGATTGGTTATTTTTCTTTGAGGCTTTTATCATATAAGGAGCTCAGAAATATTTACAATGTATGAGTTAATAAAAGAAAGTGAGAAGATACCCAAAGGAAAAAAACTAAGCGCAACAATACTGCTGACTACTGAATGCCAGCAAACTGTCCAGAGAGCTTTCAGAATTTCTTCATACTCATATCTTTGCTTATATTTTGAAGGTATCAAGGACTTTTCCATGTACTGCCTCTGCCTTACATGACTCTTCCATTCTATCACACAGTTTAAGAATTAATGCCCTAAGTTGAGCATTTCAGTCATTCCCTTGACTGAATATCAATTCAGGAAAGACTTTTCATTTGAACCTCGGCTGTATGGAGGAAAATAGATCATAGACTTAGAAATCTTATGTTAACCTTTGATGAGCATATATTCTTTTTTTTTCTTATTGCATGGTTAAGTGCTAAACTTCCAGATCATTAAAAAATAATAGTAATAGTAACTGTTAAATTCTAAAGAGCATCCACTAAAGTGAGAGTGGGAAAACCAAAAAAATCAAAGGAGTTCCCCAGAAACAAAAAGGGGAGAAGGCTCCAATGACAAAACGAGTCAAACATGTTGAGTGTGTCTAAGAGAATAAATAAGAGCAGAATAATCCTTATAACCAATCACATGAAGATCATTGAGTTTTGATAAAGTAGTCTCAGGAGTGTTTAAGACAAAAGCCAGAATATAAGAAGATTAGGGGTGAATGGAAGTAAAGAATTGGAGACATTTTTCTTTAATTTAATTTTATTTATTTATTTATTTTTTATTTAGAGAGAGTACCATTTCTATAAGTTCAGCTCTAAGCAAAAGCTGAGAAATAATGTAGATGCAAAAGAGGAATGTAGGCTCAAGGGAAGGATTTATTTTGTTTCTTTGAAATTTATTATTGTTTTTGTTATATGGGGGAGGTAAGAACCTTTTTGTATTTATAAATTTCAGAGAGGTTGTACCAAGTGGAAGAAGAAAAGGTGAGCACAATAAGGGAAAGTCTGAGAACTTGGTGGAAAAAAGATATGGAAGGGAATTCAAGATGGTTTCTCTGTTTTCTTCAAAACTTATAAGGAAATCTGATAAGAGGACAGTGAGGAATGGAAAAGAAAGAGAAGAAAGAAGTTAAAAATAACGATATATCTACAAATGGCAAAATCACTATAAATAAAAATAAGGAACCCAGATAGATTCTTTATGAAGAGATAATGATCTATTTTTGGTGCAATAGTTGGCAGTGTCTGAGTGACATCAAGGTAGAGCTAGCCTGTAGGTTCTTAGAAGTAAAACATGGGATCCCTGGGTGGCGCAGCGGTTTAGCGCCTGCCTTTGGCCCAGGGCGCGATCCTGGAGACCTGGGATTGAATCCCACGTCAGGCTCCTGGTGCATGGAGCCTGCTTCTCCCTCTGCCTATGTCTCTGCCTCTCTCTCTCTCTCTCTCTCTCTCTCTCTCTCTCTCTGTGTGTGTGTGACTATCATAAATAAATAAAAAAATAAAATAAAATAAATAAATTGATTTTAAAAAAAAAGTAAAACATGACAATGCAAGAGAATTATCAGGACTAGAGGTCCAGATTTGTGATTATTCAGGCACAAAGAACAGTTGAAGCCAAAGGATTAGATGATACATATAAAGACGTAGGAAAAGGGTAGGAAAATTCACTAAGAACAGAGCCCTTGTAAATTTCTGTAGGAGCAAGAAGTTGATTGGAAGGATAGAGCAGTGGTGCCAGAAAGGTAAAAGACTAGAACTTGCTGTCAGAAAAACCACATAGTGGAGTCCAAAGGCTAAAGAAATGGAGAAGTAAAGCCACCAAGGCATTCCCATTGGCTGTAGAAAGTGAGGGCTCATTTCAAGAAAGTTCTTTCAGTAGATCAATAAGGGTAATGTCCTCAGTCCCCATGGATTAAACAATAAGTAGAATTAAGTAACAGCTATAAACTTCTTTTGAAAACTCTGGCCTCAAAGGAAATGGGAGAGCTAACATAGTAGTTTGAAGACAGCAGAAGCAAGTATTTTAATTAAGTAATTGAAACGAAAGACTTTACCATAATTACATGATAAAGTGCAACATCCAGTGCAAATAGAGAATTTGAAAACACTAGTAAGAGCAGTGATAATTGATAGAATGAGCCTTTCTTCCTTCCCTCCAAAACAATGTTTGATTCCATCATCACTGCAAGGTTCATGCCCTTCCCGCCATATCTGATGCCTCACTGGTGCCTCTGAACTTGCTCAAGCCAGGAGAGACCCAAAATGTATTTGCAAGTGGTTCTTAGCATGATGATTTTCATGTCTCAAGTCTCATTTCAAATGTTTTCTTCTCTGAAAGATCTTTTCTGATAATACTCTCTGAAGCTGTCTGCCCAGGAATCATACCCTATCACAGAGTATCATCTGTTTACTTCATAGAACTTATCAAAATAGGAAACTATCCTGCTTTCTTGGTTATCTCTAAGCTCCATGAGAGGGAATTTGTTCCATTCAGCAATGTAATTTCCTTACTTGGCATTATAATACACAATAACTCAACATTTGTAGAAGAGATCAGCAAATAAAGGTAGCAGATTGAGACTTAGAAAACAAAACAAAGAGTTCCCTTTAGAAATAAAGAGGAACATTTCTTTCCATTAGGTGGTTGAAGAAATTTTGAAGAAACTCAATAAGGTAGGAGGCAAGGTTATTTGCTGTTATACTATCCCAATACTGCCACCGAGCTAACATGCAAAGAACACTTCATATTTGCCAGATACTATGTTCTCAATACTTTACAGCAACATCCCACTTAGTCCTCATCATGGCCAGGGGATGCTCCATTATTCTCCACATTCTACAGCAACTAAGATTCAAAGAGGAGAAGAGATACAGCCATGGTCAGGAGTCAATCAGAACTGAGATCCTGTAGGGTAATTCCATCTCTCCCTTATCCGTGATGAGAGACAACCAAGGGTGAGAAGAATCAGATTGGACCTTGAGACATAAGACAGCAAAATAAAACTTTGCTGCAGTTGCGAAGGAGTGTGAGTTTGGACTCAAGGTTAAGATGAAAGGAAGATTTTAAGTGGCGCTGGTGGAGCAGAGCTAAGGTAGTAAACCTGGGCTATGTTTCCCAGAACTCTTTTTCCTGCATAGTACTGGCCACGAACAGACAAGTTATGCAGATTTGGAAGGCAGGAGAAGAGCATCAGACACATTCTTTGTTGCTCTGGTAGTCAGAGCAGGGCAGGCATGCACACTCAGTTCACACATACCGTTACTGACCTGAGGCTCCCATGGTTGACATGGGAGGCCCTGCCCTTAGTTCTTGAGCACCAGCCATACATTCTTCTCCAAAATCCTGAGCCACTGAATACAGCCCCTGGAACATCAGCTAAGCCTGTAGCTCCTCCCACCATCACTTCTCCTCTAACATTTCCAACTCCTGGGTCAATGCATTTAGCTTTATGACACAGAAAACCAGCCCCTTGTAGGCCCCCTGTAGCACTATGGTTGGAGCCTTTGACAATGGTGAGAGAGAGACTCAGATTCCAGCTATCCTCATTGTTCTGTGCCAATTTGTCCTTGATCCTCACTACTTTTCTTTCACTATTACTGCCTGACCACTTACTCTGCCCGTTTAATTTTGGCAGGAGACACAGAAGTAATAGGCACACACAAATTATGTTGGGGAGGAAGAATTTCCTCTGCCCTTCCAGGTCCATCTAGTTGGAATAAAAATCAAGTTGACATGAAACAGAGTAACAAGAGGAAATCAAATTTACTTTCATCCCTATAGGGAATCCATATATATATATAAAATTCCAAAGACAGTGAGGCAACATTAGGCTTATAAGACTTAAGGACAGGGGAAGGGATGTAAAGATACAAAGGGGAGGAAGACCATGAGCACCAAAGTGAGAAGTTTGGACAGCACAAATAGCCCTATGATGCAGATAAGTTTCTCAGGTAAAGAGGAATATCTGTTAATAGCTCTCTTCTTGGCAGGCAGCCGAGGGGGATTAAAAAGGTTTATTCTGAACCTTTTGAGTTTTGATTTCTTTTAACTCAAAATAATGTTTATGCCAAAATGACCCATCTTGAGGTGGTCTGTTCTTGGCTCCTACACCTGTTTAGTCAGCCCCACAATTGTATATATCAGAGCCCCATAAGGAATCCCTTATATTCTATCACTCCTTGTGTTTTTGTTTCTCAGGTTGAACCCTCAGGGACAAGGAGGGCATGGATGATGTAAGGGAGCATTCATATGAAATGGAGCCACCTGGCCCTAGTGCAATTACCCAACAGTGATTAAAAATATAAATAAATAAATAAATAAATAAATAAATAAATAAAATCAGGAAAGTCCTGTGAGGGGATTAGAAATACAAGAAGAGCTGAAGGACAAAATGAGTTATGGGATTCTGTGTACATTTCTTCATAGCCCTGGGTGGTATAAGCTCCCTCCTTATATCTCACCTTCTCTGAGAAACCCACTCTGGCTTTCTGGACCATGCTAGGTATCTCTGCTATGTGCCACTCTTAGGACCCTCTGTTCATCTCTACTGAAATCCTTATACATTAACCCAATATAACTCAGGTTTCATATTTACTTTTCTGTCCTTTAGCTTACACATCTTCCTTCTCTAGCACCTAATCTAGCACTTTCTATAGGGAGGGAGTAGGAGGGGTATATGTCAATTATATCTCAATAAAACTGGAAAAAGAAAAAGAAGGGGAGAGAGAGAGATTTTTTAATTTTTAAAAATGTTTTGAAAACTTCTCAGTCCTTCCATATCGCTTTGCAGAATATTCTGCATTTATTAGACATTTGATAGATTTTTGTAATACATTAAATATATTTACAAATCAAAATAACAATGGGGCTTTGTTGCTTTGTTACATATTTTACAGCTATCTTTGTAAAATGTATTATTGTTTTTCCAGCATACTCTGATTATAGCACACTTTTTAAAAGTAGTTTGTTATTTTACGAACTTTTTCCTTAAATGTTTCCTTAATTCTCATTGAAAACCAAAGTCAATTATGTGTAACTCATTTAATTAACTTGGCAATGAAAATGAAGTGAATAAACAGTCAGCAGAAAAAAAATGAATATGCTATAAAAAAAAGGATTTAAGTATATATTTTGTACAAAGTAAATATAATAAACTGTGTACATTGATGGGATACATGAAAAGAAAGGCATCTATAAATTTTATTAATGCCTTAAATAAAATTAGGAAATTATCCATCACAGTAAATGGGTTGTACTTACATATATGCTATGACACATAATCACAAGACTTCAAAGTATGGAAATACTATAACTCTAGCTTAGTGACATGAATTTATGGTGATCTCATCTGAATTTTTAGTAGAGCTAGGCATAAACAAATAGTCTAGGTGATACTTTAATAGTATTCTTATATATTTTATATAACTTTATAAAATCCATATTGTCATGAATTCATTTATTGTTAAATATATATTATTTAGAAACCAAAAATTTAAAATGCACAGTATCTGTTTTTCCCTAACTTAAATGTAGATGCCACTAATAATGTATTCTTAATGTCTGGAGTAACCATAAAACAAGAGGTGAAAATTGTTGGACCAAATTGAATTTTACCCGCTGATGTAACTTAGAAGAACAAAACAGACGGGTTTACGTGGATGAAAAAAAACGAGGGAGAATATATAATCAAGAGATGATTCCATTAGGTGGATCCCTAAAAAGCATCCAAATAAAAATGAGTAGATATAAAAGAGGACTGATGGAAACTTCTTAGGGTGGTTTCCTGGAGCATTACCTGCAGGTTGTCCTATAGAATGTCCTCTATAACTAGGAAGACAATTCTTTCCTCTGACTAGAAAATTTGTTTCTGACTGGTGACCTAAAGAGAGTGCTCTCCAAGCAAAGTAAATTATTTTCCTGGGAACAATCCACTGTGTATGTAATGGAGCTGTTGAGAGAAAAGTGAGCCATAATAACTCAAATCTACAAAAAGATTCAGAGAAGAAATAATGGGAGCTTCAACTAAGAGCAAAATATATTGAAGCACTTCACTTAGAGAAAAAATAATTCTTAGTTGGCAACTACAGGAGTCTTAATTTAATCTTTTGGCTCCATAGTCAACCACTCACCATAAACAAAATTCTGCCAGTGGATCAGACTTTCCAATTACCCAGAGACCGCAGTAACCTTTTCCACTCAGTAAAGAGGTCTTTTAGGTAAATAGACCTGCACAACTGTTTAAACAAACCTCTATTAGTTACCCACAAAAATAGACCTAAGTGATGAACCTAGATATTAATAAATATTTGAAGGATGAAACTAAAAGGTAATGAATACCAAAGACAATTAATATAAAAGCAAACAGATACTATGTAACAAAAAGAAGAGAATTCAAGATTATAGTATCTTCAGCAAGATCAAGATCATATTGTCTATCTAAAAAAAAAAAAAAAGAGCAGACTATTGTGAAATTGAAGAAGTTGTAGAACCAGAAATAGTTTTTGAAATTAGAGGGGACCCTGAGTGTCTCCGTTGGTTAACCATCTGCCTTCACCTCAGGTCATGATCTCAGGGTCCTGGCATCAAGCCCCACTTTGGGTTCTGTGCTCAGCAAGGAGTCTGCTTCTTCTTCTCTCTTCCTACCGCCCATGTGTGCTCTCTCTCTTTCTCTCTCTCCCAAATAAATAAATAAAATCTTTAAAAAATGAAACTAGAAATACTTTTTGAGGTGAGTTCTTCCAGCTATGATAATATAGTTTGTGGCATATGAGTTCTCCCAATGGAAACAACTAGAAAAATGCTATAAAATATAGAAATGAATCTTTCAGAAAGCACAGAAATGCTGCTAAAGCAGGAAGGATATGAGGGACCAGACTGAAGAAAATGGAAGCTCATTGAGTTGAGCCCAACTCTCTGCACACTGCTTTTCCTTTGGGAGCGTTTACCTACTTTTGGTGCATGGTTGACAAAGAAGAAAACAGACAGCTCCTAAGAGGCAACTAAAATGTTGTCAAGTATTCCAGGGCTTGGAGACAAAAATTAGAATTCAGAAATATGAAGGTAACCATATCTTCTTATAGAACAAAGAAGTTAGCTCAACATTTGACACACATTTTCATTTTGAGGCATTTACTGATTTTTTAAGCTCCACGAGGCAAAATGTTAAAGAGTCATGCCCAAAGTGGCTAAATATCAAAGTAGACTTTATGGCAGCCCTATGGTACTGCACACAGAAAAATCAAAATTCATTATCTACCAAGTAGAGGAATCCCATTAAATACTTCACGTTCACATTTAAAACATCTAGAGAGTTACACTCTCATATTAGAAACAAGACTTGCAAACATGGCCATATATTTTGGTCTTCCCAGTTCTTGACTGGACTCAGGTAATCTATCCATCTGCTACCTGCCAGATAATAGAGTGAATCCTCTCTAAAGGAAGAAAAAAAATCATCCTTAACATTTATAATTTTTACACACACTATCTGACATTAAAAATCACTAGGCATACTGAATGAGTGAATGTAGGTATATGCATATATGCATGCATGCATGAATTAATGAATACAATTGAGGGTAAGAATAAGCACAAATAGAAATACAAGTGATATAGACATTATAGTTATCAAATTTTAATAAAACAACTGTTATTACTTCAAGAAAATAAATGATAAAGGAATTCACTAAGAACCAGACTCTATATGAAAAGATCCAAGTGGAAACCATAAAAGTGAAAACAAAAAAAAAAAATGAAAGAAAGAACTGAATAAATGAATTTACCTGCAAAGAGCAGAAGGAATAATTGAATTGAAATAGAATTCACCAGAAAATCTGTAGACTTGACATGGAAAGCAAAAATAATGGAAGATACATAAAGCAGGTGTGAGACATCTGAGATAGAGTGAACACATTTAACACACATGCCATTTGAGCCTCAGAGGAAGCAGATGAGAAAGAATAATAAAGGTAACAATCGACCAATGGCCTTAATTTTCTAAAACTAATGAAATATATCAACTAACAGATTCATAAGATGCTAGGACCCCAAGCAGAAAAAATAGAGAGTAAATAACAAAAGGCATATCATATTAATACTTAACACTACTTAAAAATAAAGAAGCATTCATTTTTTAAAAATATTTAATTAATTTATTCATTTGAGAGAGAGAAAACAGGGGGAGGGCTAGGGAGAGGGAGAAGTAGAGGGAAAGAATCTCCAGCAAACTTCATGCTGAGCACTGAGCCTGACTAGAGGCTTGATCTCAGTCCCTGAGATCATGACTTGAGCAGAAACCAAGAGCCAGGAGCTGAATGAGCCAAACAGGCACCCCTAAAGAAGCATTCTCTCTCTCTTTTTTTTTTTTTTTTTTTTTCAGAAGAAGGACTGGGTTTATTTTCTGACAGAATCTTTTAATATAAACAAAGATAAAACACATCTCAACACTGCAATCTGCCAGCATGCCTTGGTTTTCACAAGACGTACACTAGACCTTAAGACTAAGTAGGAGTCTTTAAGGAGCATTTGGTTGGGAGAAATAGAAAAAGAAGATTTCAGGTAAGCCCGGGCAAGCCGAGAAGCTGAGATACATTCCTGAACACCAGAGCTGTCCTTGTCTCTTCAGTCCTCATAGGTGTTCTTATTCACTACGTTCCCACTGGAGTCCTCATATCTTCCTCGGTGTCAGGCTGCCATCGCTCTGATGCTTTCTGCAGTTTCAGCTTGGCCTACAAGGAGACAGCATCTTCAATCTGTGTCATGTTGCGAAGTGGGCAGTGTTTGGGATGCCCAAATACCTCATGCCGTGGGCATCACGCCACTCAGCAAAGTGCTGCTGGAAGGCCTTGGGGCCTCAGTATGTGTAATTTCCACAAATCTCACAGTTATAGTTGATGTTTAGACCATGAAGCTTATACAGCCAGGTTTGCCATCCCAGCTGAGGGGCAGGTTTTTGGGATTGTAAATGATCTCATTCTCCTCATCTTCACTTTCACTCTCACTGATCTGCTCTTCCTCTTCTTCTCATTCCTCCCCTGTCCTCTCCTGCTTGCGTTGTACATTTTCATGCATGAGATGCTGCTGTTCCCCAAGAATTTCTACATATTCATAGATCTGGGCTTCTAGGAACGCAATGTCTCTGTTCCTCTCAGTGTCTCACTTGATGCATTTTGACTTGGGATTTTTGGCAAACAGGGAGGTGTCAAGTGACTCCAGGGACTTTCCTTTGGTGCTGAAGAGCCTCTGGGCTCGCTCTTCTAGGGTCCCACTGCACTTCAAGCCTAGAGCTAAGAGTGCAGATTTCAATCTGTCCAGATCCAGGGAGGCCAGCTCCTCCCAAGAAGAATGCAGACAGGTCAAGATGGGCTCCAGCATGGGTCAGAGCACTGCTTATCTCTTTCGGCCATCCAGGAAAAGTACCATTCTCCCACTTCTGCTCAAATTCATTCTGAATCTTCCCAAAAAGTTTGTTCTGATCTTGGAGGGGCTTGACTCGATCTGTGTAATCTTGAAGGTACTCAAGCAGCATCTCCAGGTATCTCTTATATTCAGCATTCTTCCTCTCTTTAGGAATATCAAATAACTGGTCAAAGATGGACAGATAGGTAATATAATCCGGCTTCTCTGAGGCCTTCAGATTAATATATTTGAAGTAACAGTCACGGAGGTCGAGGTAATGATCATATTCCTCTCCATCTGTAAACTCCACCAAGTTTTGTGCCTCTTCACTTGGATTCTCTCGAGCCTTCAGAAGCTCCTCAAATTCCACTGACATTGGCACACAGATCTCATTTGGGTGTTTCCGGTGGAATTCTTTTATTTGCTAGGGTCTACTATAAAATTCAGCAAATTCATTGGGCCCTGAAATGGCATTGAGTTTCTGCTTTTGTAACCCATCCTTATCATCATACAAATTCCACATGTTCCCACTCACTTCCATATACTTATCTTGCATGGTCCGT